>NW_027138990.1:92500-453517 GCF_035084215.1 Heptranchias perlo | reverse complement strand
CCCTCTCCACCTAATCCCCCCTCTCCACCTAATCCCCTCTCCACCTATCCCCACCTCTCCACCTATCCCCCTCTCCCCCTAATCCCCCTCTCCACCTAATCCCCTCTCCACCTATCCCCCCTCCCACCTAATCCCCCTCTCCACCTAATTCCCCCTCTCCACCTAAACCCCCTCTCCACCTAATCCCCTCTCCACCCTAATCCCCCTCTCCACCTAATCCCCCTCTCCACCTAATCCCCCTCTCCACCTAATCCCCCTCTCCACCTAATCCCCCCTCTCCACCTAATTCCCCCTCTCCCCCTCATCCCCCTCTCCACCTACCCCTCTCCACCTAATCCCCCTCTCCACCAACTCCCCCTCCTCCTAATTCCCCCTCTCCACCTATCCCTCTCCACCAAATCCCCTCTCCACCTAATTCCCCCTCTCCACCACATCCCCCCTCTCCACCTAATCCCCCTCTCCACCTAATCCCCCTCTCCACCTAATCCCCCCTCCACCATCCCCTCTCCACCTAATCCCCCTCTCCCCTAATCCCCCTCTCCACCTAATCCCCCTCTCCACCTAATCCCCCTCTCCACCTAATTCCCCCTCTCCTCCTAATCCCCCTCTCCACCTAATCCCCCTCTCCACCTAATCCCCTCTCCACCTAATCCCCCCTCTCCACCTAATTCCCCCTCTCCCCTAATCCCCCTCTCCCTAATCCCCCCTCTCCTCCTAATTCCCCCTCTCCACCTAATCCCCCCTCTCCACCTAATCCCCCTCCACCTAATCCCCCTCTCCACCTATCCCCCTCTCCACCTAATCCCCCTCTCCACCTAATCCCCCCTCTCCACCTAATCCCCCTCTCCACCTAATCCCCCCTCTCCACCTAATTCCCCCTCTCCACCTAATCCCCCTCTCCACCTAATCCCCCCTCTCCACCTAATTCCCCCTCTCCACCTAATCCCCCTCTCCACCTAATCCCCCTCTCCCCTAATCCCCCTCTCCACCTAATTCCCCCTCTCCACCTAATCCCCCTCTCCACCTAATTCCCCCTCTCCACCTAATCCCCCTCTCCACCTAATCCCCCTCTCCACCTAATTCCCCCTCTCCACCTAATCCCCCTCTCCACCTAATTCCCCCTCTCCACCTAATTCCCCCTCTCCACCTAATCCCCCTCTCCACCTAATTCCCCCTCTCCACCTAATCCCCCTCTCCACCTAATTCCCCCTCTCCACCTAATTCCCCCCTCTCCACCTAATCCCCCCTCTCCACCTAATTCCCCTCTCCACCTAATCCCCCTCTCCACCTAATTCCCCCTCTCCACCTAATTCCCCTCTCCACCTAATTCCCCCTCTCCACCTAATCCCCCTCTCCACCTAATTCCCCTCTCCACCTAATCCCCCTCTCCACCTAATCCCCCTCTCCACCTAATCCCCCTCTCCACCTAATCCCCCTCTCTCCTATTCCCCTCTCTCTAATTCCCCCTCCACCTAATCCTCTCCACCTAATCCCCCTCTCCACCTAATCCCCCTCTCCACCTAATTCCCCTCTCCACCTAATTCCCTCCCCTCTCCACCTAATCCCCCTCTCTCACCTAATCCCCCCTCTCCACCTAATCCCCCTCTCCACCTAATTCCCCCTCTCCACCTAATCCCCCCTCTCCACCTAATCCCCCTCTCCACCTAATTCACCCTCTCCACCTAATCCCCCCTCTCCACCTAATTCCCCCTCTCCACCTAATCCCCCTCTCCACCTAATTCCCCCTCTCCACCTAATTCCCCCTCTCCACCTAATTCCCCCTCTCCACCTAATTCCCCCTCTCCACCTAATTCCCCTCTCCACCTAATCCCCCCTCTCCACCTAATTCCCCTCTCCACCTAATCCCCTCTCCACCTAATTCCCTCTCCACCTAATCCCCCTCTCCACCTAATTCCCCCTCTCCACCTAATCCCCCTCTCCTATTCCCTCCACCTAATTCCCTCTCTCCACCTAATTCCCCCTCTCCACCTAATCCCCTCACACCTAATTCCCCTCTCCACCTAATTCCCCTCTCCCTATCCCCCTCTCCACCTAATTCCCCCTCTCCACCTAATCCCCTCTCCACCTAATTCCCCCTCGACACCTAATTCCCCCTCTCCACCTAATTCCCCTCTCCACCTAATTCCCCTCTCCACCTAATCCCCCTCTCCACCTATTCCCCCTCGACACCTAATTCCCCCTCTCCACCTAATCCCCCTCTCCACCTAATCCCCCCTCTCCACCTAATCCCCCTCTCCACCTAATCCCCCTCCTCCACCTAATCCCCCTCTCCACCTAATCCCCCTCTCCAGCTAATCCCCCTCTCCTCCTAATCCCCCCTCTCCACCTAATCCCCCTCTCCACCTAATCCCCCTCTCCACCTAATCCCCTCTCCACCTAATCCCCCTCTCCACCTAATTCCCCCTCTCCACCTAATTCCCCTCTCACCTAATCCCCCTCGACACCTAATCCCCCCTCTCCACCTAATTCCCCCTCTCCACCTAATTCCCCCTCTCCTCCTAATCCCCCTCTCCACCTAATTCCCCTCTCCACCTAATTCCCTCTCTCCACCTAATTCCCCTCTCCACCTAATTCCCTCTCTCCACCTAATTCCCCTCTCCACCTAATTCCTCTCTCCACCTAATTCCCCCTCTCCACCTAATTCCCCTCTCCTCCTAATTCCCCCTCTCCACCTAATCCCCCTCTCCACCTAATTCCCTCTCTCCACCTAATTCCCCTCTCCACCTAATTCCCCCTCTCCTCCTAATTCCCTCCTATCCCCTCTCCACCTAATTCCCCTCTCCACCTAATCCCCCTCTCCACCTAATCCCCCCTCTCCACCTAATCCCCCCTCTCCACCTAATCCCCCTCGCACCTAATCCCCCCTCTCCACCTAATTCCCCCTCTCCACCTAATTCCCCCTCTCCTCCTAATTCCCCCTCTCCACCTAATCCCCCTCTGCACCTAATCCCTCTCCACCTAATTCCCCTCTCCACTAATTCCCCTCTCCACCTAATTCCCCCTCTCCACCTAATTCCCCCTCTCCACCTAATTCCCCCTCTCCACCTAATCCCCCTCTGCACCTAATCCCCCTCTCCACCTAATCCCCCTCTCCACCTATTCCCCCTCTCCACCTAATTCCCCCTCTCCACCTAATTCCCCTCTCCACCTATTCCCCCTCTCCACCTAATCCCCCCTCTCCTCCTAATCCCCCCTCTCCACCTAATTCCCCCTCTCCTCCTAATTCCCCCTCTCCACCTAATTCCCCTCTCCTCCTAATCCCCCTCTCCACCTAATTCCCCCTCTCCACCTAATCCCCTCTCCACCTAATTCCCCCTCTCCACCTAATTCCCCCTCTCCTCCTAATTCCCCCTCTCCACCTAATCCCCCTCTCCACCTAATCCCCCCTCTCCACCTAATCCCCCTCGGCACCTAATCCCCCTCTCCACCTAATTCCCCCTCTCCACCTAATTCCCCCTCTCCTCCTAATTCCCCCTCTCCACCTAATCCCCCTCTGCACCTAATCCCCCCTCTCCACCTAATTCCCCCTCTCCACCTAATTCCCCCTCTCCTCCTAATCCCCCCTCTCCACCTAATTCCCCCCTCTCCACCTAATTCCCCCTCTCCACCTAATCCCCTCTGCACCTAATCCCCCTCTCCACCTAATCCCCCCTCTCCACCTAATTCCCCCTCTCCACCTATTCCCCTCTCCTCCTAATTCCCCTCTCCACCTAATCCCCCCTCTCCACCTAATCCCCCCTCTCCTCCTAATCCCCCCTCTCCACCTAATTCCCCCTCTCCTCCTAATTCCCCCTCTCCACCTAATTCCCCCTCTCCTCCTAATCCCCCCTCTCCACCTAATTCCCCCTCTCCACCTAATCCCCCTCTCCACCTAATTCCCCCTCTCCACCTAATTCCCCCTCTCCTCCTAATTCCCCCTCTCCACCTAATCCCCCCTCTCCACCTAATTCCCTCTCTCCACCTAATCCCCCTCTCCACCTAATTCCCCTCTCCACCTAATTCCCCTCTCCTCCTAATTCCCCCTCTCCACCTAATCCCCCTCTCCACCTAATCCCCCCTCTCCACCTAATCCCCCCTCTCCACCTAATCCCCCTCTCCACCTAATTCCCCCTCTCCACCTAATCCCTCTCCTCTCCTCTCTAATTCCCCCTCTCCTCCTATTCCCCCTCTCCACCTAATTCCCCTCTCCTCCTAATCCCCCCTCTCCACCTATTCCCCTCTCCTCCTAATCCCCCCTCTCCACCTAATCCCCCTCTCCACCTAATTCCCCTCTCCACCTATTCCCCCTCTCCTCCTAATTCCCCCTCTCCACCTAATCCCCCCTCTCCACCTAATCCCCCTCTCCACCTAATTCCCCCTCTCCACCTAATTCCCCCTCTCCACCTAATCCCCCCTCTCCACCTAATCCCCCCTCTCCACCTAATCCCCCTCTCCACCTAATTCCCCCTCTCCTCCTAATCCCCCTCTCACCTAATTCCCCCTCTCCACCTAATCCCCCTCTCCACCTAATCCCCCTCTCCACCTAATCCCCCCTCTCCACCTAATCCCCCCTCTCCTCCTAATCCCCCCTCTCCACCTAATTCCCCCTCTCCACCTAATCCCCCCTCTCCACCTAATTCACCCTCTCCACCTAATCCCCCTCTCCACCTAATTCCCCTCTCCACCTAATCCCCCTCTCCACCTAATCCCCCCTCTCCACCTAATTCCCCCTCTCCTCCTAATCCCCCCTCTCCACCTAATCCCCCTCTCCACCTAATCCCCTCTCCACCTAATCCCCCTCTCCCCCTAATCCCCCCTCGACACCTAATCCCCCTCTCCACCTAATTCCCCCTCTCCTCCTAATCCCCCCTCTCCACCTAATTCCCCCTCTCCACCTAATCCCCCCTCTCCACCTAATCCCCCCTCTCCACCTAATTCCCCCTCTCCTCCTAATCCCCCCTCTCCTCCTAATTCCCCCTCGACACCTAATCCCCCCTCTCCACCTAATCCCCCCTCTCCACCTAATTCCCTCTCTCCACCTAATCCCCCCTTCCACCTAATCCCCCCTCTCCACCTAATCCCCCCTCTCCACCTAATTCCCCCTCTCCACCTAATCCCCCCTCTCCACCTAATCCCCCCTCTCCACCTAATCCCCCCTCTCCACCTAATCCCCCTCTCCACCTAATCCCCTCTCACCTAATCCCCCCTCTCCACCTAATCCCCCCTCTCCACCTAATCCCCCCCTCTCCACCTAATCCCCCTCTCCACCTAATCCCCCCTCTCCACCTAATTCCCCCCTCTCCACCTAATCCCCCCTCTCCACCTAATCCCCCTCTCCTCCCTAATCCCCCTCTCCACCTAATCCCCCTCTCCACCTAATCCCCCCTCTCCACCTAATCCCCCCTCTCCACCTAATCCCCCCTCTCCACCTAATCCCCCCTCTCCACCTAATCCCCCCTCTCCACCTAATCCCCCTCTCCACCTAATCCCCCCTCTCCACCTAATCCCCCTCTCCACCTAATCCCCCTCTCCACCTAATCCTCCCACCTCCTCCACCTAATCCCCCCTCTCCACCTAATCCCCCTCTCCACCTAATCCCCCTCTCCACCTAATCCCCCCTCTCCACCTAATCCCCCCTCTCCACCTAATCCCCCCTCTCCACCTAATCCCCCCTCTCCACCTAATCCCCCCTCTCCACCTAATTCCCCCTCTCCACCTAATCCCCCTCTCCACCTAATCCCCCTCTCCACCTAATTCCCCCCTCTCCACCTAATCCCCCCTCTCCACCTAATCCCCCCTCTCCACCTAATCCCCCCTCCACCTAATCCCCCCTCTCCACCTAATCCCCCTCTCCACCTAATCCCCCCCTCCACCTAATCCCCCCTCTCCACCTAATCCCCCTCTCCACCTAATCCCCCCTCTCCACCTAATCCCCCCTCTCCACCTAATCCCCCCTCTCCACCTAATTCCCCCTCTCCACCTAATCCCCCTCTCCACCTAATCCCCCCTCTCCACCTAATCCCCCTCTCCACCTAATCCCCCCTCTCCACCTAATCCCCCCTCTCCACCTAATCCCCCCTCTCCACCTAATTCCCCCCTCTCCACCTAATTCCCCCCTCTCCACCTAATCCCCCTCTCCACCTAATTCCCCCTCTCCACCTAATCCCCCTCTCCACCTAATCCCCCCTCTCCACCTAATTCCCCCTCTCCACCTAATCCCCCCTCTCCACCTAATCCCCCTCTCCACCTAATCCCCCTCTCCACCTAATCCCCTCCCCTCTCCACTCCTAATCCCCCCTCTCCACCTAATTCCCCCTCTCCTCCTAATTCCCCCTCTCCACCTAATCCCCCCTCTCCTCCTAATTCCCCCTCTCCACCTAATTCCCCCCTCTCCACCTAATTCCCCCTCTCCACCTAATTCCCCCTCTCCACCTAATTCCCCCTCTCCACCTAATCCCCCTCTCCACCTAATCCCCCCTCTCCACCTAATCCCCCCTCTCCACCTAATTCCCCCTCTCCTCCTAATTCCCCCTCTCCACCTAATTCCCCCTCTCCTCCTAATTCCCCCTCTCCACCTAATCCCCCCTCTCCACCTAATTCCCCCTCTCCACCTAATCCCCCCTCTCCACCTAATCCCCCCTCTCCACCTAATTCCCCCTCTCCTCCTAATTCCCCCTCTCCACCTAATTCCCCCTCTCCACCTAATCCCCCCTCTCCACCTATTCCCCCCTCTCCTCCTAATCCCCCCTCTCCACCTAATCCCCCCTCTCCTCCTAATCCCCCCTCTCCTCCTAATCCCCCCTCTCCACCTAATTCCCCCTCTCCTCCTAATTCCCCCTCTCCTCCTAATTCCCCCTCTCCACCTAATCCCCCCTCTCCACCTAATTCCCCCTCTCCTCCTAATTCCCCCTCTCCTCCTAATTCCCCCTCTCCTCCTAATTCCCCCTCTCCACCTAATCCCCCCTCCACCTAATTCCCCCTCTCCACCTAATCCCCCCTCTCCTCCTAATTCCCCCTCTCCACCTAATTCCCCTCTCCACCTAATTCCCCCTCTCCACCTAATTCCCCCTCTCCTCCTAATTCCCCCTCTCCTCCTAATTCCCCCTCTCCACCTAATCCCCCCTCTCCACCTAATTCCCCCTCTCCACCTAATCCCCCCTCTCCTCCTAATTCCCCCTCTCCACCTAATTCCCCTCTCCACCTAATCCCCCCTCTCCTCCTAATCCCCCCTCTCCACCTAATCCCCCCTCTCCACCTAATTCCCTCTCTCCACCTAATCCCCCCTCTCCACCTAATTCCCCCTCTCCACCTAATTCCCCCTCTGCACCTAATCCCCTCTCTCCACCTAATCCCCCCTCTCCTCCTAATCCCCCCTCTCCACCTAATCCCCCCTCTCCACCTAATTCCCCCTCTCCTCCTAATTCCCCCCTCTCCACCTAATCCCCCCTCTCCTCCTAATCCCCCCTCTCCACCTAATCCCCCCTCTCCACCTAATTCCCTCTCTCCACCTAATCCCCCCTCTCCACCTAATTCCCCCTCTCCACCTAATTCCCCCTCTGCACCTAATCCCCTCTCTCCACCTAATCCCCCCTCTCCTCCTAATCCCCCCTCTCCACCTAATCCCCCCTCTCCACCTAATCCCCCCTCTCCACCTAATCCCCCCTCTCCACCTAATCCCCCCTCTCCTCCTAATCCCCCCTCTCCACCTAATCCCCTCTCTCCACCTAATCCCCCCTCTCCTCCTAATCCCCCCTCTCCACCTAATCCCCCCTCTCCACCTAATCCCCCCTCTCCACCTAATCCCCCCTCTCCACCTAATCCCCCCTCTCCTCCTAATCCCCCCTCTCCACCTAATCCCCCCTCTCCACCTAATTCCCCCTCTCCACCTAATCCCCCCTCTCCACCTAATCCCCCCTCTCCACCTAATCCCCCCTCTCCACCTAATCCCCCCTCTCCACCTAATCCCCCCTCTCCTCCTAATCCCCCCTCTCCTCCTAATCCCCCCTCTCCACCTAATCCCCCCTCTCCTCCTAATCCCCCCTCTCCACCTAATCCCCCCTCTCCTCCTAATCCCCCCTCTCCACCTAATCCCCCCTCTCCACCTAATCCCCCCTCTCCTCCTAATCCCCCCTCTCCTCCTAATCCCCCCCTCTCCACCTAATCCCCCCTCTCCTCCTAATCCCCCCTCTCCACCTAATCCCCCCTCTCCTCCTAATTCCCCCTCTCCACCTAATCCCCCCTCTCCACCTAATCCCCCCTCTCCACCTAATCCCCCCTCTCCACCTAATTCCCCCTCTCCACCTAATCCCCCCTCTCCTCCTAATCCCCCCTCTCCACCTAATTCCCCCTCTCCACCTAATTCCCCCTCTCCACCTAATCCCCCCTCTCCACCTAATCCCCCCTCTCCTCCTAATCCCCCCTCTCCACCTAATCCCCCCTCTCCTCCTAATTCCCCCTCTCCACCTAATCCCCCCTCTCCACCTAATCCCCCCTCTCCACCTAATCCCCCCTCTCCACCTAATTCCCCCTCTCCACCTAATCCCCCCTCTCCTCCTAATCCCCCCTCTCCACCTAATTCCCCCTCTCCACCTAATTCCCCCTCTCCACCTAATCCCCCCTCTCCACCTAATCCCCCCTCTCCACCTAATTCCCCCTCTCCACCTAATCCCCCCTCTCCTCCTAATCCCCCCTCTCCACCTAATTCCCCCTCTCCACCTAATTCCCCCTCTCCACCTAATCCCCCCTCTCCACCTAATCCCCCCTCTCCACCTAATTCCCCCTCTCCACCTAATTCCCCCTCTCCACCTAATTCCCCCTCTCCACCTAATCCCCCCTCTCCTCCTAATCCCCCCTCTCCACCTAATTCCCCCTCTCCACCTAATTCCCCCCTCTCCACCTAATCCCCTCTCTCCACCTAATCCCCCCTCTCCTCCTAATCCCCCCTCTCCACCTAATCCCCCCTCTCCACCTAATCCCCCCTCTCCACCTAATCCCCCCTCTCCACCTAATCCCCCCTCTCCACCTAATCCCCCCTCTCCACCTAATTCCCCCTCTCCACCTAATCCCCCCTCTCCTCCTAATCCCCCCTCTCCACCTAATCCCCCCTCTCCACCTAATTCCCCCTCTCCACCTAATCCCCCCTCTCCACCTAATCCCCCTCTCCACCTAATCCCCCCTCTCCACCTAATCCCCCCTCTCCTCCTAATCCCCCCTCTCCACCTAATTCCCCCTCTCCACCTAATTCCCCCTCTGCACCTAATCCCCCCTCTCCACCTAATTCCCCCTCTCCTCCTAATCCCCCCTCTACACCTAATCCCCCCTCTCCACCTAATCCCCCCTCTCCACCTAATCCCCCCTCTCCACCTAATCCCCCCTCTCCTCCTAATCCCCCCTCTCCACCTAATCCCCCCTCTCCACCTAATTCCCCCTCTCCACCTAATCCCCCCTCTCCACCTAATCCCCCCTCTCCACCTAATTCCCCCTCTCCTCCTAATCCCCCCTCTCCTCCTAATCCCCCCTCTCCACCTAATCCCCCCTCTCCACCTAATCCCCCCTCTCCTCCTAATCCCCCCTCTCCACCTAATCCCCCCTCTCCACCTAATCCCCCCTCTCCTCCTAATCCCCCCTCTCCACCTAATCCCCCCCTCTCCTCCTAATCCCCCCTCTCCTCCTAATCCCCCCTCTCCACCTAATCCCCCCTCTCCACCTAATCCCCCCTCTCCACCTAATCCCCCCTCTCCACCTAATTCCCCCTCTCCACCTAATCCCCCCTCTCCTCCTAATCCCCCCTCTCCACCTAATCCCCCCTCTCCACCTAATTCCCCCTCTCCTCCTAATCCCCCTCTCCACCTAATTCCCCCTCTCCACCTAATCCCCCCTCTCCTCCTAATCCCCCCTCTCCTCCTAATCCCCCCTCTCCACCTAATTCCCCCTCTCCACCTAATCCCCCTCTCCACCTAATTCCCCCTCTCCACCTAATTCCCCCTCTCCACCTAATCCCCCCTCTCCACCTAATCCCCCTCTCCACCTAATCCCCCCTCTCCACCTAATCCCCCCTCTCCACCTAATTCCCCCTCTCCACCTAATCCCCCTCTCCACCTAATTCCCCCTCTCCACCTAATCCCCCCTCTCCACCTATTCCCCCCTCTCCACCTATTCCCCCCTCTCCTCCTAATCCCCCCTCTCCACCTAATCCCCCCTCTCCACCTAATCCCCCTCTCCACCTAATCCCCCCTCTCCACCTAATCCCCCCTCTCCACCTAATCCCCCCTCTCCTCCTAATCCCCCCTCTCCACCTAATCCCCCCTCTCCACCTAATTCCCCCTCTCCACCTAATTCCCCCCTCTCCACCTATTCCCCCCTCTCCTCCTAATCCCCCCTCTCCACCTAATCCCCCCTCTCCACCTAATCCCCCCTCTCCACCTAATCCCCCTCTCCACCTAATTCCCCCTCTCCACCTAATTCCCCCTCTCCACCTAATCCCCCCCTCTCCACCTATTCCCCCCTCTCCACCTAATCCCCCCCTCTCCACCTAATTCCCCCTCTCCACCTAATCCCCCCTCTCCACCTAATCCCCCCTCTCCACCTAATCCCCCCTCTCCACCTAATCCCCCCTCTCCACCTAATTCCCCCTCTCCACCTAATTCCCCCTCTACACCTAATCCCCCTCTCCTCCTAATCCCCCCTCTCCACCTAATCCCCCCTCTCCACCTATTCCCCCCTCTCCACCTAATCCCCCTCTACACCTAATCCCCCCTCTCACCAATTCCTCAAGTTCCCACTCAGTTCACGACCCACTCCATTCACAATACACTCTCATTCAGCAGGTATCTTCTACTTTATACACCTTTGAGACCAGCAGTTACAACTGTTCAATCAGATCCCAGCTCCCAGGAATTACCCTCTGCTCAGACAATCACTGACAGCTGATTAACTGTTAACCGTTAACTGCCACTGACTTGCAGTTTCTGTTAAAGTTAAAAAAGCATTACGGGATCCTGGGCTTTATTAATCGAGGCAGAGAGTATAAAAGGAAGGAAGTTTTGCTGAACCTTTATAAAACACTGGTTCTGCCCCAGCTGGGTTATTGGCCCATGAATTGCTTGGAGTGCTGAATGAACGGCTCTCACTGCCCCGTCGATTTTCCTCACCAACTCACAGACCACGGTCTTTCCTGCGGGACCTTCCTCTCATGGGAAGCGGAGACGAGCCCAGCGTTAACTCCAGGACCCAGGGGGAAACAAGAGGCTTCATCTCTCCCCTCACCCAATCAGATTGTAGCATCCTTGAAAAACCGCCAAGAGTCAAAACCTTGAGTTCTGTAAAAATCAGGGAGTGAAAACCACAATAAAATCATTTGTAAAAACAGTTGTAGACAGCGAAAAAAAGAGAAGGTAAGAAACAATCAAATAAAATGACAGAGGAAAAAGTTTTTAAAAATTTATGACCAAAAACTATTAAAATAAGGAGGAATGAGACTCCACATTTTTAAAGGTTAATTTTCAGTTGTTTGGCAGTCATTAAGACTCACCGCACTGATAAAGCTTAGTTTGGACTGGGTCTTTCCCAGCGTACCTGTTTTGTGTCGATATTAGTTTGTTCCCAGCTGGGCAGGAGAACAAGTTGGCGCTGGTCCGTTGATACTGTTGATTGCAGCTGGCGATATCCCGTTCAGGTGATGCTGTCGGATTGCCGGCGAACCAGGAAGAGCAAGTTCCAGATTTCCACATTTTTCTGCGTGTGTGCGAACGCTGGAACTTGCTCTTTCATTTGGCCACTAACAACGGAAAGTGCTGTTGAGCTCACCACCCTTAAAGCAATTTACATGGAATTACACAGAATTTACAGCACAGAAACAGGCCATTTGGCCCAACGGGTCTATCCCGGTGTTTATGCTCCACACGAGCCTCCTCCCTCCCGACTCCATCTCACCCTATCACCATTTCCTTCTATTCCTTTCTCCCTCATGTGTTTATCCAGCTTCCCCTTCAATGTATCGATGTTATTCACCTCAACCACTCCATGTGGGAGTGAGTTCCACATTCTCACCACTCTCTGGGGAAAGAAGTTTCTCCTGAATTCACGATTGGATTTATTAGTGACGATCTTATATTTATGGCCCCAAGTTCTGGTCTTCCCCACAAGTGGAAACATTTTCTCTACATCGACCCTATCAAACACTTTCATAACCTGAAAGACGTCTATCAGGTCACCCCTCAGTCTTCCCTTTTCGAGAGAAAAGAGCCCCAGCCTGTTCAGTCTTTCCTGATAGGTAGAACCTCTCAGTTCTGGTAACATCCGAGTAAATCTTTTTTGCACCTTCTCCAGAGCCTCTGTATCCTTTTTATAATATGGAGACCAGAACTGTTCACAATACTCCAAGTGTGGTCTCACCAAGGTTCTATACAAGTTTAACATAACTTCTCTGCTTTTCAATTCTTTCCCTCTAGAAATGATCCCCAGTGCTTGGTTTGCCTTTTTTATGGCCTCATTAACCTGTGTCGCTACTTTTAGTGATTTGTGTATCTGTCCCCCCAGATCCCTCTGCTCCTCCACCCCATTTAGACTCTTATTATCCAATCAGTATGTGGCCTCCTGATTCTTCCCATCAAAATGTCCCACCTCACACTTATCTATATTGAAATTCATTTGTCAATTACACGCCCATTCTACGAGTTTATTAATGTCTTCCTGTATTTTGTTACAGTCCCCCTCAGTATTAACTACACCCCCCAATTCTGCAAATTTTGAAATTGTACTTCGATTCCTGAGTCCAAATTGTTTCTGTAAATGGTGAACAACAGTGTTCCCAGCACCAATCCCTGTGGAACACCACTTCCCACCTTTTGCCAGTCTGAGTAACTACCTTTAACCCCTACTCTCTGTTTACTGTTTTGTAACCAGCTTGCTATCCATTCTGCTACCTGTCCCCTGACTCCACATGCTCTGACATTAATCATGAGTCTACACGTGGTACCTTATCGAAGGCCTTTTGAAAATCCAAATATATCACATCTACTACACTACCCTTGTCTACTCTTTCTGTTACTTCTTCAAAGATTCCAATAATGTTGGTCAAACATGACCTTCCCTTCTGAAATCCGTGCTGACTATTCTTTATTATATTTTCAGTTTCTAGATGTTTTTCTATTACATCTTTGAGTAAAGATTCCGATATCATTCCTATCACCGACATTAAACTAATTGGTCCATAGTTAGAGTGGGAGAAGGGTCGGTAACCAGAGGATACAGATTGAAGGTGATCGGCAAAAGAACCAGAGGGGAGATGAGGAGACATTTTTTTACACGTCAAGTTGTGATGATCTCGAATTCACTGCCTGAAAGGGTGATGGAGGCAGATTAAAAAATAAATTACAAAAGGGAATTGGATAAATATTTGAAGGGAAAAAAATTGCAGGGCTATGGGGAATTAACAGTGGGGTGGGACAAATTCAATAGATCTTTCAAAGAGCCAGCACAGGCACGATGCGCAGAAGGGCCTCCTTCTGTCCTGTATCATTCTCTGGTTTTACGATACATTATCCCAACAAACACTCCCAGGGCAGCGACAGCATGGCTTAGATACAGAGTAAAGCTCCATCTAAACTGTCCCATCAAACACTCCCAGGGCAGGTACAGCACGGCTTAGATACAGAGTAAAGCTCCCTCTACACTGTCCCATCAAACACTCCCAGGGCAGGTACAGCACGGGTTAGATACAGAGTAAAGCTCCCTCTACACTGTCCCATCAAACACTCCCAGGGCAGGTACAGCACGGGTTAGATACAGAGTAAAGCTCCCTCTACACTGTCCCATCAAACACTCCCCGGGCAGGTACAGCACGGCTTAGATACAGAGTAAAGCTCCCTCTACACTTTCCCATCAAACACTCCCAGGGCAGGTACAGCATGGGTTGGATACAGAGTAAAGCTCCTTCTACACTGTCCCATCAAACACTCCCAGGGCAGGTACAGGGTTAGATACAGAGTAAAGCTCCCTCCACACTGTCCCATCAAACACTCCCAGGGCAGGTACAGCATGGGTTGGATACAGAGTAAAGCTCCCTCCACACTGTCCCATCAAACACTCCCGGGGCAGGTACAGCACGGGTTAGATACAGAGTAAAGCTCCCTCTACACTGTCCCATCAAACACTCCCAGGGCAGGTACAGCACGGGTTAGATACAGAGTAAAGCTCCCTCTACGCTGTCCCATCAAACACTCCCAGGGCAGGTACAGCATGGGTTGGATACAGAGTAAAGCTCCTTCTACACTGTCCCATCAAACACTCCCAGGGCAGGTACAGCACGGGTTAGATGCAGAGTAAAGCTCCCTCTACGCTGTCCCATCAAACACTCCCAGGGCAGGTACAGCATGGGTTGGATCCAGAGTAAAGCTCCCTCCACACTGTCCCATCAAACACTCCCAGGGCAGGTACAGCACGGGTAAGATACAGAGTAAAGCTCCCTTTGCACAGCCCCATCAAACTCTCCCAGGGCAGATACAGCACGTGTTAGATACAGAGTAAAGCTCCCTTTGCACAGCCCCATCAAACGTTCCCAGGGCAGGTACAGCACGGGTTAGATACAGAGTAAAGCTCCCTCTACACTGTCCCATCAAACACTCCCAGGGCAGGTACAGCACGGGTTAGATACAGAGTAAAGCTCCCTCTACACTGTCCCATAAAACACTCCCAGAGCAGGTACAGCACGGGTTAGATACAGAGTAAAGCTCCCTCTACACTGTCCCATCAAACACTCCCAGAGCAGGTACAGCACGGGTTAGATACAGAGTAAAGCTCCCTCTACACTGTCCCATCAAACACTCCCAGGGCAGGTACAGCATGGGTTAGATACAGAGTAAAGCTCCCTCCACACTGTCCCATCAAACACTCCCAGGGCAGATACAGCACGTGTTAGATACAGAGTAAAGCTCCCTTTGCACAGCCCCATCAAACGTTCCCAGGGCAGGTACAGCACGGGTTAGATACAGAGTAAAGCTCCCTCTACACTGTCCCATCAAACACTCCCAGGGCAGGTACAGCACGGGTTAGATACAGAGTAAAGCTCCCTCTACACTGTCCCATAAAACACTCCCAGAGCAGGTACAGCACGGGTTAGATACAGAGTAAAGCTCCCTCTACACTGTCCCATCAAACACTCCCAGGGCAGGTACAGCACGGGTTAGATACAGAGTAAAGCTCCCTCTACACTGTCCCATCAAACACTCCCAGGACAGGTAAAGGGTTAGATACAGAGTAAAGCTCCCTCTACACTGTCCCATCAAACACTCCCAGAGCAGGTACAGCACGGGTTAGATACAGAGTAAAGCTCCCTCCACACTGTCCCATCAAACACTCCCAGGGCAGGTACAGCACGGGTTAGATACAGAGTAAAGCTCCCTCTACACTGTCCCATCAAACACTCCCAGGGCAGGTACAGGGTTAGATACAGAGTAAAGCTCCCTCGACACTGTCCCCTTTGTGTGACCTGTATACTGTGGATGATTCTGTCTGTTCCTTGTCCTCAGGGTTCCGATGGTGGAATTGGGGAACCAGGACGAACAGGCCTCGAAGGAGCCAAGGTCAGTCCCAGGAGTGCGGCAGCCAGTATCTTTTCTCGTCTTTTCCATTTTATGTTCTCGTTGTTGCCGCTCTGGGTGTCGAGTTCCCCCTCCCCTCTCTGCCACCACCCCCCCTGCCCCCCGCGCCCACCTAAAACCTGCACATCTTTCCTGGCCCACTCCGAGATGTTTTAACCCTTGCAGGCCCAGATATGAGGGGGAGCGCAATACATCTCACTCCTCTCCTCATTGCTTTCCGCTCAAAATCACCAGGCCCTCCCCCCAAATGGAACATTGGAACTACTTTGATTCCCTGATTTCATGAACAGGAGGAGGCCATTCAGCCCCTCGAGCTTGTTCCACCATTCAATTAGATCATGACTGGTCCGTATCTCAACTCCATTTCCCGGCCTTGGTAACCATTAATACCCTCACCCAACAAAAATCCATCGATCTCAGTCTTGAAAGCTCCAATTGACCCCCAGCATCAACAGCTATTTTTGGGGGAGAGAGTTCCAGATTCCCACTCCCCTTTGTGTGAAGAAGTGCTTCCTGACATCACCCCTGACCGGCCTGGCTCTAATTTTAAGATGATTCCCCCTTGTTCTGGACTCCCCCCACCAGAGGAAATAGTTTCTCTCTCTCCACCCTATCAAATCCTTTAATCATCTTAAACACCTCGATTAGATCACCCCTTAATCTTCTATACTCGAGGGAATACAAGCCGAGTCGATGCAAACTGTCCTCAGAATTTAACCCTTTCAGCCCCGGTATCATTCTGGTGAATCTGCACTGCACCCCCTCCAAGACCAATATATCCTTCCCGAGGTGCGGTGCCCAGAACTGAACCCAGGATCTCCAGATGGGGTCTGACCAGAGCTCTGAACATCTGGAACATAACTTCCTGCCCTTTGTATTCCAGCCCTCGAGATCAAGGCCAACATTCCATTCGCCTTTTTCATCATTTTCTGTACCTGTCCACTGGCTTTCAGTGATTTCTGTATTTGGACCCCTAAATCTCTCTGCTCCTCCACAGTCCCGAGCTTCTCACCATTTGAGCTGTGTTGATTACTTGGGCTTTTGTCTTGTTGCAGGGTGACCGAGGATCTCCTGGAGTGGAAGGAATCAGCGGCCCGAAAGGGAACAGGGTAATTGAAGTGACAAGTGCCATGTCTCCAGTTACTGGAAACAGCACTCCATTCGCAATCCAAGCCAGCCCAGCACCCGAAGCTCACACCCCTGTCCGGGGATATAGTCAGGCAGGGCAGGCAGTTATACCCAGATAGAATCAACCTCTCCCCCCACCCCCCTCCCACCCCCACCCACACTCCCCTTGGGGCGGAGCTCCCACCCCCCCCTCCCCTCGGGACGCAGCTCCCACCCCCACCCACCCTCCCCTCGGGGCAGAACTCACTCACCACCCACCCTCCCCTCGGGGCAGAACTCACTCACCACCCCCCCCCTCCCCTCGGGACGCAGCTCCCACCCCCACCCACCCTCCCCTCGGGGCAGAACTCACTCACCACCCACCCTCCCCTCGGGGCAGAACTCACTCACCACCCACCCTTCCCTCGGGGCGGAGCTCCCACCCCCACCCACCCTCCCCTCGGGGCAGAACTCCCCCCTTCCCCTCCACTCGGGTACTCCTCGGGTCGCAGCCCCTGCAAAATGTCAACTGAATGAGCTCACACACGCGCACAAGCATTCTCTTCTCTGATTTCATTCGTTCACATTCTGTGCAATTTCTCTGCTCTTTTTCTCTTTCTCTCTGTCACTCTCTTTCTCTGGCTCTCTCTCTCTCTCTCCCTCTCCCCCTGCCTCTCCCTCTCCCCCTGCCTCTCCCTCTCCCCCTGCCTCTCCCTCTCTCCCTGACTCCCCCTGCCTCTCCCTCTCCCCCTGCCTCTCCCTCTCCCCCTGCCTCTCTGCCTCTCCCTCTCCCCCTGCCTCTCGCTCTCCCCCTGCCTCTCCCTCTCCCCCTGCCTCTCCCTCTCCCCCTGCCTCTCCCTCTCCCCCTGCCTCTCCCTCTCCCCCTGCCTCTCCCTCTCCCCCTGCCTCTCCCTCTCCCCCTGCCTCTCCCTCTCCCCCTGCCTCTCCCTCTCCCCCTGCCTCCCCCTCTCCCCCTGCCTCTCCCTCTCCCCCTGCCTCTCCCTGTCTGTCCCTCTCTCTACCTCTCCCTGTCTGTCCCTCTCTAACTATCTCTCCCTGTCACTCTCTCTAACTCTCTCTCACTCCCTGTCTCTCTCTCTCACTCCCTGTCTCTCTCTCTCACTCCCTGTCTCTCTCTCTCACTCCCTGTCTCTCTCTCTCACTCCCTGTCTCTCTCTCTCACTCCCTCTCTCTCTCTCACTCCCTGTCTCTCTCTCTCTCTCACTCCCTGTCTCTCTCTCTCTCTCACTCCCTGTCTCTCTCTCTCTCTCACTCCCTGTCCTCTCTCTCTCTCTCTCTCTCACTCCCTGTCTCTCTCTCTCTCACTCCCTGTCTCTCTCTCTCTCACTCCCTGTCTCTCTCTCTCTCACTCCCTGTCTCTCTCTCTCTCTCACTCCCTGCCTCTCTCTCACTCTCACTCCCTGTCTCTCTCTCTCTCTCTCACTCCCTGTCTCTCTCTCTCTCTCACTCCCTCTCTCTCTCTCTCTCTCTCTCACTCCCTGTCTCTCTCTCTCTCTCTCACTCCCTGTCTCTCTCTCTCTCTCACTCCCTGTCTCTCTCTCTCTCTCTCTCTCTCACTCCCTGTCTCTCCCTCTCTCACTCCCTGTCTCTCTCTCTCTCTCTCTCACTCCCTATCTCTCCGTATCTCTCTCTCTCTCTCGTTCTCTATCTCTCCCTGACTCTCCCTCCCTCTTTATCTCTCCCCTCTCTCTATCTCTCTCTCTCCCCCTCTCTCTCTCTCCCCCTCTCTCTCTCTCCCCCTCTCTCTCTCTCTCTCCCCCTATCACTCTCCCCCTATCACTCTTTCTCTATTTCTCCCGGTGTGTCTCTCTCTCTTTCTCTCTCTATCTCCTCCGGTCCCTCTCCCTCTCTATCTCTTCCAGTCTCTCTCTCTCTATCTCTCCTTGTCCCCCTCTCTTTAACTATCGCTCCCTGTCTCTTTCTCTCGCTCTCCCTCTCTCTCCCTCTCTCTCCCTCTCTCTCTATCAGTCTCTATCTCTCCCTCTCTCTCTATCTGTCTCTATCTCTCCATGTCTCTCTCTCTCTATCTATCTCTCCCTGTCTCTCTCTCTCTATCTATTCCTCCCTGACTCTCTCTCTTTCTATTCCTCCCTGACTCTCTGTCTCTATCCCTCTCTCTATCTATCTCCCCCTGTCTCTCTCCCCCTCTCTCTATCTCTCCCTTTCCCTCTCGTTCCCTGTCTCGCTCCCTCTCTCTCTCCCTGCCTCTCTCCATCTCTGTCTCTCCCTGTCTCTCTCTCTCTATCTCTCTTTGTCTCTCTCTCTCTATCTATCGCTCTCTCTATCTATCTCTCTCTCCCTACCACTGTCTCTCTTGCTCTCTCTCTATCTCTCTCTCTCTCTCTCTCTCCCCGTCTCTCTCTCTCTCGATATATATCTCTCCCTGTTTCTCCCCTCCATCTTTCTCTCTATATCGGCCTCTCTTCAGCTATTTATCTCTCTCTCTGACCGAGAGTCGGTGTGTAAAACGATTCTCACCGAGAGTCGGTGTGTAAAACAATTCCCGCCATGAATCGGTGTGTAAAATGATTCTCACCGACAGTTGGTGTGTAAAACGATTCTCACCGGATGTCCGAGAGTCGGTGTGTAAAACGATTCTCACCGAGAGTCGGTGTGTGAAACGATTCTCACCGAGAGTCGGTGTGTGAAACGATTCTCACCGAGAGTCGGTGTGTGAAACGATTCTCACCGAGAGTCGGTGTGTAAAACGATTCTCACCGAGAGTCGGTGTGTAAAACGATTCTCACCGAGAGTCGGTGTGTGAAACGATTCTCACCCAGAGTGTGTGTAAAACGATTCTCACCGAGAGTCGGTGTGTAAAACGATTCTCACCGAGAGTCGGTGTGTAAAACGATTCTCGCCCCGAGTCGGTGTGTAAAACGATTCTCACCGAGAATCGTTGTGTAAAACGATTCTCATCGAGAGTCGGTGTGTGAAACGATTCTCACCGAGAGTCGGTGTGTGAAACGATTCTCACCGAGAGTCGGTGTGCAAAATGAATCTCACCGAGAGTCGGTGTGTGAAACGATTCTCACCGAGAGTCGGTGTGTAAAACGATTCTCACCGAGAGTCGGTGTGTAAAACGATTCTCACCGAGAGTCGGTGTGTAAAACGATTCTCACCCAGAGTCGGTGTGGAAAAGGATTCTCACCGAGAGTCGGTGTGTAAAACGATTCTCACCGAGAGTCGGTGTGTAAAACGATTCTCACCCAGAGTCGGTGTGTAAAACGATTCTCGCCCAGAGTCGGTGTGTAAAACGATTCTCGCCGAGAGTCGGTGTGTAAAACGATTCTCACCGAGAGTCGGTGTGTAAAACGATTCTCACCGAGAGTCGGTGTGTAAAACGATTCTCGCCCCGAGTCGGTGTGTAAAACGATTCTCACCGAGAGTCGGTGTGTAAAACGATTCTCATCGAGAGTCGGTGTGTGAAACGATTCTCACCGAGAGTCGGTGTGTGAAACGATTCTCACCGAGAGTCGGTGTGCAAAATGAATCTCACCGAGAGTCGGTGTGTGAAACGATTCTCACCGAGAGTCGGTGTGTAAAACGATTCTCACCGAGAGTCTGTGTGTAAAACAATTCTCACCGAGAGTCGGTGTGTGAAACGATTCTCACCGAGAGTCGGTGTGTGAAACGATTCTCACCGAGAGTCGGTGTGTGAAACGATTCTCACCGAGAGTCGGTGTGTAAAACGATTCTCACCGAGAGTGTGTGTAAAACGATTCTCACCGAGAGTCGGTGTGTAAAACGATTCTCACCGAGAGTCGGTGTGTAAAACGATTCTCACCGAGAGTCGGTGTGTAAAACGATTCTCGCCCCGAGTCGGTGTGTAAAAGGATTCTCACCGAGAGTCGGTGTGTAAAACGATTCTCACCGAGAGTCGGTGTGTGAAACGATTCTCACCGAGAGTCGGTGTGTGAAACGATTCTCACCGAGAGTCGGTGTGTAAAACGATTCTCACCGAGAGTCGGTGTGTGAAACGATTCTCACCGAGAGTCGGTGTGTGAAACGATTCTCACCGAGAGTCGGTGTGTAAAACGAATCTCACCGAGAGTCGGTGCGTGAAACGATTCTCACCGAGAGTCGGTGTGTAAAACGATTCTCACCGAGAGTCGGTGTGTAAAACGATTCTCACCCAGAGTCGGTGTGGAAAAGGATTCTCACCGAGAGTCGGTGTGTAAAACGATTCTCACCCAGAGTCGGTGTGTAAAACGATTCTCGCCCAGAGTCGGTGTGTAAAACGATTCTCGCCCAGAGTCGGTGTGTAAAACGATTCTCGCCGAGAGTCGGTGTGTAAAACGATTCTCGCCGAGAGTCGGTGTGTAAAACGATTCTCGCCGAGAGTCGGTGTGTAAAACGATTCTCGCCGAGAGTCGGTGTGTAAAACGATTCTCGCCGAGAGTCGGTGTGTAAAACGATTCTCGCCCTGAGTCGGTGTGTAAAACGATTCTCACCGAGAGTGTGTGTAAAACGATTCTCACCGAGAGTCGGTGTGTGAAACGATTCTCACCGAGAGTCGGTGTGTGAAACGATTCTCACCGAGAGTCGGTGTGTGAAACGATTCTCACCGAGAGTCGGTGTGTGAAACGATTCTCACCCCGAGTCGGTGTGTGAAACGATTCTCACCGAGAGTCGGTGTGTAAAACGAATCTCACCGAGAGTCGGTGTGTTAAACGATTCTCACCGAGAGTCGGTGTGTAAAACGATTCTCACCCAGAGTCGGTGTGTAAAACGATTCTCACCCAGAGTCGGTGTGTAAAACGATTCTCGCCCAGAGTTGGTGTGTAAAACGATTCTCGCCGAGAGTCGGTGTGTAAAACGATTCTCGCCGAGAGTCGGTGTGTAAAACGATTCTCGCCCAGAGTCGGTGTGTAAAACGATTCTCGTCCAGAGTTGGTGTGTAAAACGATTCTCGCCGAGAGTCGGTGTGTAAAACGATTCTCGCCGAGAGTCGGTGTGTAAAACGATTCTCACCGAGAGTCGGTGTGTAAAACGATTCTCGCCCAGAGTCGGTGTGTAAAACGATTCTCGCCCAGAGTCGGTGTGTAAAACGATTCTCGCCGAGAGTCGGTGTGTAAAACGATTCTCGCCGAGAGTCGGTGTGTAAAACGATTCTCGCCGAGAGTCGGTGTGTAAAACGATTCTCGCCCCGAGTCGGTGTGTAAAACGATTCTCACCGAGAGTCGGTGTGTAAAACGATTCTCATCGAGAGTCGGTGTGTGAAACGATTCTCACCGAGAGTCGGTGTATGAAACGATTCTCACCGAGAGTCGGTGTGCAAAATGAATCTCACCGAGAGTCGGTGTGCGAAACGATTCTCACCGAGAGTCGGTGTGTAAAACGATTCTCACCGAGAGTCAGTGTGTAAAACGATTCTCACCGAGAGTCGGTGTGTGAAACGATTCTCTCCGAGAGTCGGTGTGTGAAACGATTCTCACCGAGAGTCGGTGTGTAAAACGATTCTCACCGAGAGTGTGTGTAAAACGATTCTCACCGAGAGTCGGTGTGTAAAACGATTCTCACCGAGAGTCGGTGTGTAAAACGATTCTCACCGAGAGTCGGTGTGTAAAACGATTCTCGCCCCGAGTCGGTGTGTAAAAGGATTCTCACCGAGAGTCGGTGTGTAAAACGATTCTCACCGAGAGTCGGTGTGTGAAACGATTCTCACCGAGAGTCGGTGTGTGAAACGATTCTCACCGAGAGTCGGTGTGTAAAACGATTCTCACCGAGAGTCGGTGTGTAAAACGATTCTCACCGAGAGTCGGTGTGTGAAACGATTCTCACCGAGAGTCGGTGTGTAAAACGAATCTCACCGAGAGTCGGTGTGTGAAACGATTCTCACCGAGAGTCGGTGTGTAAAACGATTCTCACCGAGAGTCGGTGTGTAAAACGATTCTCACCCAGAGTCGGTGTGGAAAAGGATTCTCACCGAGAGTCGGTGTGTAAAACGATTCTCACCCAGAGTCGGTGTGTAAAACGATTCTCGCCCAGAGTCGGTGTGTAAAACGATTCTCGCCCAGAGTCGGTGTGTAAAACGATTCTCGCCGAGAGTCGGTGTGTAAAACGATTCTCGCCGAGAGTCGGTGTGTAAAACGATTCTCGCCGAGAGTCGGTGTGTGAAACGATTCTCACCGAGAGTCGGTGTGTAAAACGATTCTCGCCCTGAGTCGGTGTGTAAAACGATTCTCACCGAGAGTGTGTGTAAAACTATCCTCACCCCGAGTCGGTGTGTAAAACGATTCTCGCCCTGAGTCGGTGTGTAAAACGATTCTCACCGAGAGTCGGTGTGTGAAACGATTCTCACCGAGAGTCGGTGTGTGAAACGATTCTCACCGAGAGTCGGTGTGTGAAACGATTCTCCCCGAGAGTCGGTGTGTGAAACGATTCTCGCCGAGAGTCGGTGTGTAAAACGATTCTCGCCGAGAGTCGGTGTGTGAAACGATTCTCGCCGAGAGTCGGTGTGTGAAACGATTCTCGCCGAGAGTCGGTGTGTGAAACGAATCTCACCGAGAGTCGGTGTGTGAAACGATTCTCACCGAGAGTCGGTGTGTAAAACGATTCTCACCGAGAGTCGGTGTGTAAAACGATTCTCACCCAGAGTCGGTGTGGAAAAGGATTCTCACCGAGAGTCGGTGTGTAAAACGATTCTCACCGAGAGCCGGTGTGTAAAACGATTCTCGCCCAGAGTCGGTGTGTAAAACGATTCTCGCCCAGAGTCGGTGTGTAAAACGATTCTCGCCGAGAGTCGGTGTGTAAAACGATTCTCGCCGAGAGTCGGTGTGTAAAACGATTCTCACCGAGAGTCGGTGTGTAAAACGATTCTCACCGAGAGTCGGTGTGTAAAACGATTCTCACCGAGAGTCGGTGTGTAAAACGATTCTCACCCAGAGTCGGTGTGGAAAAGGATTCTCACCGAGAGTCGGTGTGTAAAACGATTCTCACCCAGAGTCGGTGTGTAAAACGATTCTCGCCCAGAGTCGGTGTGTAAAACGATTCTCGCCCAGAGTCGGTGTGTAAAACGATTCTCGCCGAGAGTCGGTGTGTAAAACGATTCTCGCCGAGAGTCGGTGTGTAAAACGATTCTCGCCGAGAGTCGGTGTGTAAAACGATTCTCGCCGAGAGTCGGTGTGTAAAACGATTCTCGCCCTGAGTCGGTGTGTAAAACGATTCTCACCGAGAGTGTGTGTAAAACTATCCTCACCCCGAGTCGGTGTGTAAAACGATTCTCGCCCTGAGTCGGTGTGTAAAACGATTCTCACCGAGAGTCGGTGTGTGAAACGATTCTCACCGAGAGTCGGTGTGTGAAACGATTCTCACCGAGAGTCGGTGTGTGAAACGATTCTCACCGAGAGTCGGTGTGTGAAACGATTCTCACCGAGAGTCGGTGTGTAAAACGATTCTCGCCGAGAGTCGGTGTGTGAAACGATTCTCTCCGAGAGTCGGTGTGTGAAACGATTCTCACCGAGAGTCGGTGTGTGAAACGATTCTCACCGAGAGTCGGTGTGTGAAACGAATCTCACCGAGAGTCGGTGTGTGAAACGATTCTCACCGAGAGTCGGTGTGTAAAACGATTCTCACCGAGAGTCGGTGTGTAAAACGATTCTCACCCAGAGTCGGTGTGGAAAAGGATTCTCACCGAGAGTCGGTGTGTAAAACGATTCTCACCGAGAGCCGGTGTGTAAAACGATTCTCGCCCAGAGTCGGTGTGTAAAACGATTCTCGCCCAGAGTCGGTGTGTAAAACGATTCTCGCCGAGAGTCGGTGTGTAAAACGATTCTCGCCGAGAGTCGGTGTGTAAAACGATTCTCGCCGAGAGTCGGTGTGTAAAACGATTCTCGCCCAGAGTCGGTGTGTAAAACGATTCTCACCGAGAGTCGGTGTGTAAAACGATTCTCGCCCTGAGTCGGTGTGTAAAACGATTCTCGCCCCGAGTCGGTGTGTAAAAGGATTCTCACCGAGAGTCGGTGTGTAAAACGATTCTCACCGAGAGTCGGTGTGTGAAACGATTCTCACCGAGAGTCGGTGTGTGAAACGATTCTCACCGAGAGTCGGTGTGTAAAACGATTCTCACCGAGAGTCGGTGTGTGAAACGATTCTCACCGAGAGTCGGTGTGTGAAACGATTCTCACCGAGAGTCGGTGTGTAAAACGAATCTCACCGAGAGTCGGTGTGTGAAACGATTCTCACCGAGAGTCGGTGTGTAAAACGATTCTCACCGAGAGTCGGTGTGTAAAACGATTCTCACCCAGAGTCGGTGTGGAAAAGGATTCTCACCGAGAGTCGGTGTGTAAAACGATTCTCACCCAGAGTCGGTGTGTAAAACGATTCTCGCCCAGAGTCGGTGTGTAAAACGATTCTCGCCCAGAGTCGGTGTGTAAAACGATTCTCGCCGAGAGTCGGTGTGTAAAACGATTCTCGCCGAGAGTCGGTGTGTAAAACGATTCTCGCCGAGAGTCGGTGTGTAAAACGATTCTCGCCGAGAGTCGGTGTGTAAAACGATTCTCGCCGAGAGTCGGTGTGTAAAACGATTCTCGCCCTGAGTCGGTGTGTAAAACGATTCTCGCCCTGAGTCGGTGTGTAAAACGATTCTCACCGAGAGTGTGTGTAAAACTATTCTCACCCCGAGTCGGTGTGTAAAACGATTCTCGCCCTGAGTCGGTGTGTAAAACGATTCTCACCGAGAGTGTGTGTAAAACGATTCTCACCGAGAGTCGGTGTGTGAAACGATTCTCACCGAGAGTCGGTGTGTGAAACGATTCTCACCGAGAGTCGGTGTGTGAAACGATTCTCACCGAGAGTCGGTGTGTGAAACGATTCTCACCGAGAGTCGGTGTGTAAAACGAATCTCACCGAGAGTCGGTGTGTTAAACGATTCTCACCGAGAGCCGGTGTGTAAAACGATTCTCACCGAGAGTCGGTGTGTAAAACGATTCTCACCCAGAGTCGGTGTGGAAAAGGATTCTCACCGAGAGCCGGTGTGTAAAACGATTCTCGCCCAGAGTCGGTGTGTAAAACGATTCTCGCCCAGAGTCGGTGTGTAAAACGATTCTCGCCGAGAGTCGGTGTGTAAAACGATTCTCGCCGAGAGTCGGTGTGTAAAACGATTCTCACCGAGAGTCGGTGTGTAAAACGATTCTCACCGAGAGTCGGTGTGTAAAACGATTCTCACCGAGAGTCGGTGTGTAAAACGATTCTCACCCAGAGTCGGTGTGGAAAAGGATTCTCACCGAGAGTCGGTGTGTAAAACGATTCTCACCCAGAGTCGGTGTGTAAAACGATTCTCGCCCAGAGTTGGTGTGTAAAACGATTCTCGCCCAGAGTCGGTGTGTAAAACGATTCTCGCCGAGAGTCGGTGTGTAAAACGATTCTCACCGAGAGTCGGTGTGTAAAACGATTCTCGCCCAGAGTCGGTGTGTAAAACGATTCTCGCCGAGAGTCGGTGTGTAAAACGATTCTCGCCGAGAGTCGGTGTGTAAAACGATTCTCGCCGAGAGTCGGTGTGTAAAACGATTCTCGCCCTGAGTCGGTGTGTAAAACGATTCTCACCGAGAGTGTGTGTAAAACTATCCTCACCCCGAGTCGGTGTGTAAAACGATTCTCGCCCTGAGTAGGTGTGTAAAACGATTCTCACCGAGAGTCGGTGTGTGAAACGATTCTCACCGAGAGTCGGTGTGTGAAACGATTCTCGCCGAGAGTCGGTGTGTGAAACGATTCTCGCCGAGAGTCGGTGTGTGAAACGATTCTCGCCGAGAGTCGGTGTGTGAAACGATTCTCGCCGAGAGTCGGTGTGTGAAACGATTCTCCCCGAGAGTCGGTGTGTAAAACGATTCTCGCCGAGAGTCGGTGTGTAAAACGATTCTCGCCGAGAGTCGGTGTGTAAAACGATTCTCGCCGAGAGTCGGTGTGTAAAACGATTCTCTCCGAGAGTCGGTGTGTAAAACGATTCTCGCCCTGAGTCGGTGTGTAAAACGATTCTCGCCCCGAGTCGGTGTGTAAAAGGATTCTCACCGAGAGTCGGTGTGTAAAACGATTCTCACCGAGAGTCGGTGTGTGAAACGATTCTCACCGAGAGTCGGTGTGTAAAACGATTCTCGCCGAGAGTCGGTGTGCGAAACGATTCTCACCGAGAGTCGGTGTGTGAAACGATTCTCACCGAGAGTCGGTGTGTGAAACGATTGTCGCCGAGAGTCGGTGTGTAAAACGATTCTCACCGAGAGTCGGTGTGTAAAACGATTCTCACCCAGAGTCGGTGTGGAAAAGGATTCTCACCGAGAGTCGGTGTGTAAAACGATTCTCACCCAGAGTCGGTGTGTAAAACGATTCTCGCCCAGAGTCGGTGTGTAAAACGATTCTCGCCCAGAGTCGGTGTGTAAAACGATTCTCGCCGAGAGTCGGTGTGTAAAACGATTCTCGCCGAGAGTCGGTGTGTAAAACGATTCTCGCCGAGAGTCGGTGTGTAAAACGATTCTCGCCGAGAGTCGGTGTGTAAAACGATTCTCGCCGAGAGTCGGTGTGTAAAACGATTCTCGCCCTGAGTCGGTGTGTAAAACGATTCTCGCCCTGAGTCGGTGTGTAAAACGATTCTCACCGAGAGTGTGTGTAAAACTATTCTCACCCCGAGTCGGTGTGTAAAACGATTCTCGCCCTGAGTCGGTGTGTAAAACGATTCTCACCGAGAGTGTGTGTAAAACGATTCTCACCGAGAGTCGGTGTGTGAAACGATTCTCACCGAGAGTCGGTGTGTGAAACGATTCTCACCCAGAGTCGGTGTGTGAAACGATTCTCACCGAGAGTCGGTGTGTGAAACGATTCTCACCGAGAGTCGGTGTGTGAAACGATTCTCACCCAGAGTCGGTGTGTGAAACGATTCTCACCGAGAGTCGGTGTGTGAAACGATTCTCACCGAGAGTCGGTGTGTGAAACGATTCTCACCCAGAGTCGGTGTGTGAAACGATTCTCACCGAGAGTCGGTGTGTGAAACGATTCTCACCGAGAGTCGGTGTGTAAAACGAATCTCACCGAGAGTCGGTGTGTTAAACGATTCTCACCGAGAGCCGGTGTGTAAAACGATTCTCACCGAGAGTCGGTGTGTAAAACGATTCTCACCCAGAGTCGGTGTGGAAAAGGATTCTCACCGAGAGTCGGTGTGTAAAACGATTCTCACCGAGAGTCGGTGTGTAAAACGATTCTCGCCCAGAGTCGGTGTGTAAAACGATTCTCGCCCAGAGTCGGTGTGTAAAACGATTCTCGCCGAGAGTCGGTGTGTAAAACGATTCTCGCCGAGAGTCGGTGTGTAAAACGATTCTCGCCGAGAGTCGGTGTGTAAAACGATTCTCGCCCAGATTCGGTGTGTAAAACGATTCTCGCCCAGAGTCGGTGTGTAAAACGATTCTCGCCGAGAGTCGGTGTGTAAAACGATTCTCGCCGAGAGTCGGTGTGTAAAACGATTCTCACCGAGAGTCGGTGTGTAAAACGATTCTCGCCCCGAGTCG
This sequence comes from Heptranchias perlo, assembly GCF_035084215.1. Taxonomy (NCBI): domain Eukaryota; kingdom Metazoa; phylum Chordata; class Chondrichthyes; order Hexanchiformes; family Hexanchidae; genus Heptranchias; species Heptranchias perlo. Next base: position 425,298 of record NW_027138990.1, on the reverse strand, counting down.
GTGTGTAAAACGATTCTCACCGAGAGTCGGTGTGTAAAACGATTCTCACCGAGAGTCGGTGTGTGAAACGATTCTCACCGAGAGTCGGTGTGTGAAACGATTCTCACCGAGAGTCGGTGTGTGAAACGATTCTCACCGAGAGTCGGTGTGTGAAACGATTCTCACCGAGAGTCGGTGTGTAAAACGAATCTCACCGAGAGTCGGTGTGTTAAACGATTCTCACCGAGAGCCGGTGTGTAAAACGATTCTCACCGAGAGTCGGTGTGTAAAACGATTCTCACCCAGAGTCGGTGTGGAAAAGGATTCTCACCGAGAGCCGGTGTGTAAAACGATTCTCGCCCAGAGTCGGTGTGTAAAACGATTCTCGCCCAGAGTCGGTGTGTAAAACGATTCTCGCCGAGAGTCGGTGTGTAAAACGATTCTCGCCGAGAGTCGGTGTGTAAAACGATTCTCACCGAGAGTCGGTGTGTAAAACGATTCTCACCGAGAGTCGGTGTGTAAAACGATTCTCACCGAGAGTCGGTGTGTAAAACGATTCTCACCCAGAGTCGGTGTGGAAAAGGATTCTCACCGAGAGTCGGTGTGTAAAACGATTCTCACCCAGAGTCGGTGTGTAAAACGATTCTCGCCCAGAGTCGGTGTGTAAAACGATTCTCGCCCAGAGTCGGTGTGTAAAACGATTCTCGCCGTGAGTCGGTGTGTAAAACGATTCTCGCCGAGAGTCGGTGTGTAAAACGATTCTCGCCGAGAGTCGGTGTGTAAAACGATTCTCGCCGAGAGTCGGTGTGTAAAACGATTCTCGCCCTGAGTCGGTGTGTAAAACGATTCTCACCGAGAGTGTGTGTAAAACTATCCTCACCCCGAGTCGGTGTGTAAAACGATTCTCGCCCTGAGTCGGTGTGTAAAACGATTCTCACCGAGAGTCGGTGTGTGAAACGATTCTCACCGAGAGTCGGTGTGTGAAACGATTCTCGCCGAGAGTCGGTGTGTGAAACGATTCTCGCCGAGAGTCGGTGTGTGAAACGATTCTCGCCGAGAGTCGGTGTGTGAAACGATTCTCGCCGAGAGTCGGTGTGTGAAACGATTCTCGCCGAGAGTCGGTGTGTGAAACGATTCTCCCCGAGAGTCGGTGTGTGAAACGATTCTCGCCGAGAGTCGGTGTGTGAAACGATTCTCGCCGAGAGTCGGTGTGTGAAACGATTCTCGCCGAGAGTCGGTGTGTGAAACGATTCTCGCCGAGAGTCGGTGTGTGAAACGATTCTCGCCGAGAGTCGGTGTGTGAAACGAATCTCGCCGAGAGTCGGTGTGTGAAACGATTCTCGCCGAGAGTCGGTGTGTAAAACGATTCTCACCGAGAGTCGGTGTGTAAAACGATTCTCACCCAGAGTCGGTGTGGAAAAGGATTCTCACCGAGAGTCGGTGTGTAAAACGATTCTCACCGAGAGCCGGTGTGTAAAACGATTCTCGCCCAGAGTCGGTGTGTAAAACGATTCTCGCCCAGAGTCGGTGTGTAAAACGATTCTCGCCGAGAGTCGGTGTGTAAAACGATTCTCGCCGAGAGTCGGTGTGTAAAACGATTCTCGCCGAGAGTCGGTGTGTAAAACGATTCTCGCCCAGAGTCGGTGTGTAAAACGATTCTCTCCGAGAGTCGGTGTGTAAAACGATTCTCGCCCGGAGTCGGTGTGTAAAACGATTCTCGCCCCGAGTCGGTGTGTAAAAGGATTCTCACCGAGAGTCGGTGTGTAAAACGATTCTCACCGAGAGTCGGTGTGTGAAACGATTCTCACCGAGAGTCGGTGTGTAAAACGATTCTCGCCGAGAGTCGGTGTGTGAAACGATTCTCACCGAGAGTCGGTGTGTGAAACGATTCTCACCGAGAGTCGGTGTGTAAAACGAATCTCACCGAGAGTCGGTGTGTGAAACGATTCTCACCGAGAGTCGGTGTGTAAAACGATTCTCACCGAGAGTCGGTGTGTAAAACGATTCTCACCCAGAGTCGGTGTGGAAAAGGATTCTCTCCGAGAGTCGGTGTGTAAAACGATTCTCACCCAGAGTCGGTGTGTAAAACGATTCTCGCCCAGAGTCGGTGTGTAAAACGATTCTCGCCCAGAGTCGGTGTGTAAAACGATTCTCGCCGAGAGTCGGTGTGTAAAACGATTCTCGCCGAGAGTCGGTGTGTAAAACGATTCTCGCCGAGAGTCGGTGTGTAAAACGATTCTCGCCGAGAGTCGGTGTGTAAAACGATTCTCGCCGAGAGTCGGTGTGTAAAACGATTCTCGCCCTGAGTCGGTGTGTAAAACGATTCTCGCCCTGAGTCGGTGTGTAAAACGATTCTCACCGAGAGTGTGTGTAAAACTATTCTCACCCCGAGTCGGTGTGTAAAACGATTCTCGCCCTGAGTCGGTGTGTAAAACGATTCTCACCGAGAGTGTGTGTAAAACGATTCTCACCGAGAGTCGGTGTGTGAAACGATTCTCACCGAGAGTCGGTGTGTGAAACGATTCTCACCCAGAGTCGGTGTGTGAAACGATTCTCACCGAGAGTCGGTGTGTGAAACGATTCTCACCGAGAGTCGGTGTGTAAAACGAATCTCACCGAGAGTCGGTGTGTTAAACGATTCTCACCGAGAGCCGGTGTGTAAAACGATTCTCACCGAGAGTCGGTGTGTAAAACGATTCTCACCCAGAGTCGGTGTGGAAAAGGATTCTCACCGAGAGTCGGTGTGTAAAACGATTCTCACCGAGAGTCGGTGTGTAAAACGATTCTCGCCCAGAGTCGGTGTGTAAAACGATTCTCGCCCAGAGTCGGTGTGTAAAACGATTCTCGCCGAGAGTCGGTGTGTAAAACGATTCTCGCCGAGAGTCGGTGTGTAAAACGATTCTCGCCGAGAGTCGGTGTGTAAAACGATTCTCGCCCAGATTCGGTGTGTAAAACGATTCTCGCCCAGAGTCGGTGTGTAAAACGATTCTCGCCGAGAGTCGGTGTGTAAAACGATTCTCGCCGAGAGTCGGTGTGTAAAACGATTCTCACCGAGAGTCGGTGTGTAAAACGATTCTCGCCCCGAGTCGGTGTGTAAAACGATTCTCACCGAGAGTCGGTGTGTAAAACGATTCTCATCGAGAGTCGGTGTGTGAAACGATTCTCACCGAGAGTCGGTGTACGAAACGATTCTCACCGAGAGTCGGTGTGCAAAATGAATCTCACCGAGAGTCGGTGTGCGAAACGATTCTCACCGAGAGTCGGTGTGTAAAACGATTCTCACCGAGAGTCTGTGTGTAAAACGATTCTCACCGAGAGTCGGTGTGTTAAACGATTCTCACCGAGAGTCGGTGTGTGAAACGATTCTCACCGAGAGTCGGTGTGTAAAACGATTCTCACCGAGAGTGTGTGTAAAACGATTCTCACCGAGAGTCGGTGTGTAAAACGATTCTCACCGAGAGTCGGTGTGTAAAACGATTCTCACCGAGAGTCGGTGTGTAAAACGATTCTCGCCCCGAGTCGGTGTGTAAAAGGATTCTCACCGAGAGTCGGTGTGTAAAACGATTCTCACCGAGAGTCGGTGTGTGAAACGATTCTCACCGAGAGTCGGTGTGTGAAACGATTCTCACCGAGAGTCGGTGTGTAAAACGATTCTCACCGAGAGTCGGTGTGTAAAACGATTCTCACCGAGAGTCGGTGTGTGAAACGATTCTCACCGAGAGTCGGTGTGTAAAACGAATCTCACCTAGAGTCGGTGTGTGAAACGATTCTCACCGAGAGTCGGTGTGTAAAACGAATCTCACCTAGAGTCGGTGTGTGAAACGAATCTCACCGAGAGTCGGTGTGTAAAACGAATCTCACCTAGAGTCGGTGTGTAAAACGATTCTCACCGAGAGTCGGTGTGTGAAACGATTCTCACCGAGAGTCGGTGTGTAAAACGAATCTCACCTAGAGTCGGTGTGTGAAACGATTCTCACCGAGAGTCGGTGTGTAAAACGATTCTCACCGAGAGTCGGTGTGTAAAACGATTCTCACCCAGAGTCGGTGTGGAAAAGGATTCTCACCGAGAGTCGGTGTGTAAAACGATTCTCACCCAGAGTCGGTGTGTAAAACGATTCTCGCCCAGAGTCGGTGTGTAAAACGATTCTCGCCCAGAGTCGGTGTGTAAAACGATTCTCGCCGAGAGTCGGTGTGTAAAACGATTCTCGCCGAGAGTCGGTGTGTAAAACGATTCTCACCGAGAGTCGGTGTGTAAAACGATTCTCGCCGAGAGTCGGTGTGTGAAACGATTCTCGCCGAGAGTCGGTGTGTAAAACGATTCTCGCCGAGAGTCGGTGTGTAAAACGATTCTCGCCCTGAGTCGGTGTGTAAAACGATTCTCACCGAGAGTGTGTGTAAAACTATCCTCACCACGAGTCGGTGTGTAAAACGATTCTCGCCCTGAGTCGGTGTGTAAAATGATTCTCACCGAGAGTCGGTGTGTGAAACGATTCTCACCGAGAGTCGGTGTGTGAAACGATTCTCACCGAGAGTCGGTGTGTGAAACGATTCACACCGAGAGTCGGTGTGTAAAACGATTCTCACTGAGAGTCGGTGTGTGAAACGAATCTCACCGAGAGTCGGTGTGTGAAACGATTCTCACCGAGAGTTGGTGTGTAAAACGATTCTCACCGAGAGTCGGTGTGTAAAACGATTCTCACCCAGAGTCGGTGTGGAAAAGGATTCTCACCGAGAGTCGGTGTGTAAAACGATTCTCACCGAGAGCCGGTGTGTAAAACGATTCTCGCCCAGAGTCGGTGTGTAAAACGATTCTCGCCCAGAGTCGGTGTGGAAAACGATTCTCGCCGAGAGTCGGTGTGTAAAACGATTCTCGCCGAGATTCGGTGTGTAAAACGATTCTCGCCGAGAGTCGGTGTGTAAAACGATTCTCGCCCAGAGTCGGTGTGTAAAACGATTCTCACCGAGAGTCGGTGTGTAAAACGATTCTCGCCCTGAGTCGGTGTGTAAAACGATTCTCACCGAGAGTGTGTGTAAAACTATTCTCACCCCGAGTCGGTGTGTAAAACGATTCTCGCCCTGAGTCGGTGTGTAAAACGATTCTCACCGAGAGTCGGTGTGTAAAACGATTCTCACCGAGAGTCGGTGTGTGAAACGATTCTCGCCCCGAGTCGGTGTGTGAAACGATTCTCACCGAGAGTCGGTGTGTGAAACGATTCTCGCCGAGAGTCGGTGTGTAAAACGATTCTCACCGAGAGTGTGTTTGAAACGATTCTCACCCAGAGTCGGTGTGTGAAACGATTCTCACCGAGAGTCGGTGTGTGAAACGATTCTCACCGAGAGTCGGTGTGTGAAACGATTCTCACCGAGAGTCGGTGTGTGAAACGATTCTCGCCCTAAGTTGGTGTGTGAAACGATTCTCACCGAGAGTCGGTGTGTAAAACGATTCTCACCCAGAGTCGGTGTGGAAAAGGATTCTCAACGAGAGTCGGTGTGTAAAACGATTCTCACCGAGAGTCGGTGTGTAAAACGATTCTCACCCAGAGTCGGTGTGTAAAACGATTCTCGCCCAGAGTCGGTGTGTAAAACGATTCTCGCCGAGAGTCGGTGTGTAAAACGATTCTCGCCGAGAGTCGGTGTGTAAAACGATTCTCGCCCAGAGTCGGTGTGTAAAACGATTCTCACCGAGAGTCGGTGTGTAAAACGATTCTCGCCCTGAGTCGGTGTGTAAAACGATTCTCACCGAGAGTGTGTGTAAAACGATTCTCGCCCCGAGTCGGTGTGTGAAACGATTCTCACCGAGAGTCGGTGTGTGAAACGATTCTCACCGAGAGTCGGTGTGTAAAACGATTCTCACCGAGAGTCGGTGTGTGAAACGATTCTCGCCCCGAGTCGGTGTGTGAAACGATTCTCACCGAGAGTCGGTGTGTGAAACGATTCTCGCCGAGAGTCGGTGTGTAAAACGATTCTCGCCGAGAGTCGGTGTGTAAAAAGATTGTCGCCGAGAGTAGGTGTGTTAAACGATTCTCGCCGAGAGTCGGTGTGTAAAACGATTCTCGCCGAGAGTCGGTGTGTAAAACGATTCTCACCGAGAGTGTGTGTAAAACGATTCTCACCCAGAGTCGGTGTGTGAAACGATTCTCACCGAGAGTCGGTGTGTGAAACGATTCTCACCGAGAGTCGGTGTGTGAAACGATTCTCACCGAGAGTCGGTGTGTAAAACGATTCTCGCCCCAAGTCGGTGTGTGAAACGATTCTCACCGAGAGTCGGTGTGTGAAACGATTCTCACCGAGAGTCGGTGTGTAAAACGATTCTCACCGAGAGTCGGTGTGTGAAACGATTCTCACCGAGAGTCGGTGTGTGAAACGATTCTCACCGAGAGTCGGTGTGTGAAACGATTCTCACCGAGAGTCGGTGTGTAAAGGAATCTCACCGAGAGTCGGTGTGTGAAACGATTCTCACCGAGAGTCGGTGTGTGAAACGATTCTCACCGAGAGTCGGTGTGTGAAACGATTCTCACCGAGAGTCGGTGTGTGAAACGATTCTCACCGAGAGTCGGTGTGTGAAACGATTCTCACCGAGAGTCGGTGTGTAAAACGATTCTCGCCCCAAGTTGGTGTGTGAAACGATTCTCACCGAGAGTCGGTGTGTGAAACGATTCTCACCGAGAGTCGGTGTGTGAAACGATTCTCACCGAGAGTCGGTGTGTGAAACGATTCTCACCGAGAGTCAGTGTGTAAAACAATTCTCACCCAGAGTCGGTGTGTAAAACGATTCTCACCGAGAGTCGGTGTGTGAAACGATTCTCAGAGAGGGTGTGTAAAACGATTCTCGCCCCGAGTCGGTGTGTGAAACGATTCTCACCGAGAGTCGGTGTGTGAAACGATTCTCACCGAGAGTCGGTGTGTAAAACGATTCTCGCCCCGAGTCGGTGTGTGAAACGATTCTCACCGAGAGTCGGTGTGTAAAACGATTCTCGCCCCGAGTCGGTGTGTAAAACGATTCTCACCGAGAGTCGGTGTGTGAAACGATTCTCACCGAGAGTCGGTGTGTGAAACGATTCTCACCGAGAGTCGGTGTGTGAAACGATTCTCACCGAAAGTCGGTGTGTAAAACGATTCTCGCCGAGAGTCGGTGTGTGAAACGATTCTCACCGAGAGTCGGTGTGTAAAACGATTCTCACCGAGAGTCGGTGTGTGAAACGATTCTCACCGAGAGTCGGTGTGTAAAATGAATCTCACCGAGAGTCGGTGTGTAAAACGATTCTCACCCAGAGTCGGTGTGTAAAACGATTCTCACCGAGAGTGTGTGTAAAACGATTCTCACCGAGAGTTGGTGTGTAAAACGATTCTCACCGAGAGTCGGTGTGTAAAACGATTCTCACCGAGAGTCGGTGTGTAAAACGATTCTCGCCCCGAGTCGGTGTGTAAAACGATTCTCGCCGAGAGTCGGTGTGTAAAACGATTCTCACCGAGAGTCGGTGTGTAAAACGATTCTCGCCGTGAGTCGGTGTGTGAAACGATTCTCACCGAGAGTCGGTTTGTAAAACGATTCTCACCCAGAGTCGGTGTGTGAAACGATTCTCACCGAGAGTCGGTGTGTGAAACGATTCTCACCGAGAGTCGGTGTGTAAAATGAATCTCACCGAGAGTCGGTGTGTGAAACGATTCTCACCGAGAGTCGGTGTGTGAAACGATTCTCACCGAGAGTCGGTGTGTAAAACGATTCTCGCCCCAAGTTGGTGTGTGAAACGATTCTCACCGAGAGTCGGTGTGTGAAACGATTCTCACCGAGAGTCGGTGTGTGAAACGATTCTCACCGAGAGTCGGTGTGTGAAACGATTCTCACCGAGAGTCAGTGTGTAAAACAATTCTCACCCAGAGTCGGTGTGTAAAACGATTCTCACCGAGAGTCGGTGTGTGAAACGATTCTCAGAGAGGGTGTGTAAAACGATTCTCGCCCCGAGTCGGTGTGTGAAACGATTCTCACCGAGAGTCGGTGTGTGAAACGATTCTCACCGAGAGTCGGTGTGTAAAACGATTCTCGCCCCGAGTCGGTGTGTAAAACGATTCTCACCGAGAGTCGGTGTGTAAAACGATTCTCGCCCTGAGTCGGTGTGTAAAACGATTCTCACCGAGAGTGTGTGTAAAACTATTCTCACCCCGAGTCGGTGTGTAAAACGATTCTCGCCCTGAGTCGGTGTGTAAAACGATTCTCACCGAGAGTCGGTGTGTAAAACGATTCTCACCGAGAGTCGGTGTGTGAAACGATTCTCGCCCCGAGTCGGTGTGTGAAACGATTCTCACCGAGAGTCGGTGTGTGAAACGATTCTCGCCGAGAGTCGGTGTGTAAAACGATTCTCACCGAGAGTGTGTTTGAAACGATTCTCACCCAGAGTCGGTGTGTGAAACGATTCTCACCGAGAGTCGGTGTGTGAAACGATTCTCACCGAGAGTCGGTGTGTGAAACGATTCTCACCGAGAGTCGGTGTGTAAAACGATTCTCACCGAGAGTCGGTGTGTGAAACGATTCTCGCCCCGAGTCGGTGTGTGAAACGATTCTCACCGAGAGTCGGTGTGTGAAACGATTCTCGCCGAGAGTCGGTGTGTAAAACGATTCTCGCCGAGAGTCGGTGTGTAAAAAGATTGTCGCCGAGAGTAGGTGTGTTAAACGATTCTCGCCGAGAGTCGGTGTGTAAAACGATTCTCGCCGAGAGTCGGTGTGTAAAACGATTCTCACCGAGAGTGTGTGTAAAACGATTCTCACCCAGAGTCGGTGTGTGAAACGATTCTCACCGAGAGTCGGTGTGTGAAACGATTCTCACCGAGAGTCGGTGTGTGAAACGATTCTCACCGAGAGTCGGTGTGTAAAACGATTCTCGCCCCAAGTCGGTGTGTGAAACGATTCTCACCGAGAGTCGGTGTGTGAAACGATTCTCACCGAGAGTCGGTGTGTAAAACGATTCTCACCGAGAGTCGGTGTGTGAAACGATTCTCACCGAGAGTCGGTGTGTGAAACGATTCTCACCGAGAGTCGGTGTGTAAAACGATTCTCACCGAGAGTCGGTGTGTGAAACGATTCTCACCGAGAGTCGGTGTGTGAAACGATTCTCACCGAGAGTCGGTGTGTGAAACGATTCTCACCGAGAGTCGGTGTGTAAAGGAATCTCACCGAGAGTCGGTGTGTGAAACGATTCTCACCGAGAGTCGGTGTGTGAAACGATTCTCACCGAGAGTCGGTGTGTGAAACGATTCTCACCGAGAGTCGGTGTGTGAAACGATTCTCACCGAGAGTCGGTGTGTGAAACGATTCTCACCGAGAGTCGGTGTGTAAAACGATTCTCGCCCCAAGTTGGTGTGTGAAACGATTCTCACCGAGAGTCGGTGTGTGAAACGATTCTCACCGAGAGTCGGTGTGTGAAACGATTCTCACCGAGAGTCGGTGTGTGAAACGATTCTCACCGAGAGTCAGTGTGTAAAACAATTCTCACCCAGAGTCGGTGTGTAAAACGATTCTCACCGAGAGTCGGTGTGTGAAACGATTCTCAGAGAGGGTGTGTAAAACGATTCTCGCCCCGAGTCGGTGTGTGAAACGATTCTCACCGAGAGTCGGTGTGTGAAACGATTCTCACCGAGAGTCGGTGTGTAAAACGATTCTCGCCCCGAGTCGGTGTGTGAAACGATTCTCACCGAGAGTCGGTGTGTAAAACGATTCTCGCCCCGAGTCGGTGTGTAAAACGATTCTCACCGAGAGTCGGTGTGTGAAACGATTCTCACCGAGAGTCGGTGTGTGAAACGATTCTCACCGAGAGTCGGTGTGTGAAACGATTCTCACCGAAAGTCGGTGTGTAAAACGATTCTCGCCGAGAGTCGGTGTGTGAAACGATTCTCACCGAGAGTCGGTGTGTAAAACGATTCTCACCGAGAGTCGGTGTGTGAAACGATTCTCACCGAGAGTCGGTGTGTAAAATGAATCTCACCGAGAGTCGGTGTGTAAAACGATTCTCACCCAGAGTCGGTGTGTAAAACGATTCTCACCGAGAGTGTGTGTAAAACGATTCTCACCGAGAGTTGGTGTGTAAAACGATTCTCACCGAGAGTCGGTGTGTAAAACGATTCTCACCGAGAGTCGGTGTGTAAAACGATTCTCGCCCCGAGTCGGTGTGTAAAACGATTCTCGCCGAGAGTCGGTGTGTAAAACGATTCTCACCGAGAGTCGGTGTGTAAAACGATTCTCGCCGTGAGTCGGTGTGTGAAACGATTCTCACCGAGAGTCGGTTTGTAAAACGATTCTCACCCAGAGTCGGTGTGTGAAACGATTCTCACCGAGAGTCGGTGTGTGAAACGATTCTCACCGAGAGTCGGTGTGTAAAATGAATCTCACCGAGAGTCGGTGTGTGAAACGATTCTCACCGAGAGTCGGTGTGTGAAACGATTCTCACCGAGAGTCGGTGTGTGAAACGATTCTCACCGAGAGTCGGTGTGTGAAACGATTCTCACCGAGAGTCGGTGTGTAAAATGAATCTCACCGAGAGTCGGTGTGTGAAACGATTCTCACCGAGAGTCGGTGTGTGAAACGATTCTCACCGAGAGTCGGTGTGTGAAACGATTCTCACCGAGAGTCGGTGTGTAAAACGATTCTCACCGAGAGTCGGTGTGTGAAACGATTCTCGCCCCGAGTCGGTGTGTGAAACGATTCTCGCCCAGAGTCGGTGTGTGAAACGATTCTCGCCGAGAGTCGGTGTGTAAAACGATTCTCGCCGAGAGTCGGTGTGTAAAACGATTGTCGCCGAGAGTCGGTGTGTAAAACGATTGTCGCCGAGAGGAGGTGTGTAAAACGATTCTCGCCGAGAGTCGGTGTGTAAAACGATTCTCGCCGAGAGTGTGTGTAAAACGATTCTCACCCAGAGTCGGTGTGTGAAACGATTCTCACCGAGAGTCGGTGTGTGAAACGATTCTCACCGAGAGTCGGTGTGTGAAACGATTCTCACCGAGAGTCGGTGTGTGAAACGATTCTCACCGAGAGTCGGTGTGTGAAACGATTCTCACCGAGAGTCGGTGTGTGAAACGATTCTCACCGAGAGTCGGTGTGTGAAACGATTCTCACCGAGAGTCGGTGTGTGAAACGATTCTCACCGAGAGTCGGTGTGTAAAACGATTCTCGCCCCGAGTCGGTGTGTGAAACGATTCTCACCGAGAGTCGGTGTGTGAAACGATTCTCACCGAGAGTCGGTGTGTAAAACGATTCTCGCCCCGAGTCGGTGTGTGAAACGATTCTCACCGAGAGTCGGTGTGTAAAACGATTCTCGCCCCGAGTCGGTGTGTAAAACGATTCTCACCGAGAGTCGGTGTGTGAAACGATTCTCACCGAGAGTCGGTGTGTGAAACGATTCTCACCGAGAGTCGGTGTGTGAAACGATTCTCACCGAAAGTCGGTGTGTAAAACGATTCTCGCCGAGAGTCGGTGTGTGAAACGATTCTCACCGAGAGTCGGTGTGTAAAACGATTCTCACCGAGAGTCGGTGTGTGAAACGATTCTCACCGAGAGTCGGTGTGTGAAACGATTCTCACCGAGAGTCGGTGTGTAAAATGAATCTCACCGAGAGTCGGTGTGTAAAACGATTCTCACCCAGAGTCTGTGTGTAAAACGATTCTCACCGAGAGTCGGTGTGTGAAACGATTCTCACCGAGAGTCGGTGTGTAAAATGAATCTCACCGAGAGTCGGTGTGTAAAACGATTCTCACCCAGAGTCTGTGTGTAAAACGATTCTCACCGAGAGTCGGTGTGTGAAACGATTCTCACCGAGAGTCGGTGTGTGAAACGATTCTCACCGAGAGTCGGTGTGTAAAACGATTCTCACCGAGAGTCGGTGTGTAAAACGATTCTCACCCCGAGTCGGTGTGTAAAACTATTCTCGCCGAGAGTCGGTGTGTGAAATGATTCTCACCGAGAGTCGGTGTGTAAAACGATTCTCGCCGAGAGTCGGTGTGTGAAACGATTCTCGCCGAGAGTCGGTGTGTGAAACGATTCTCGCCGAGAGTCGGTGTGTGAAACGATTCTCGCCGAGAGTCGGTGTGTAAAACGATTCTCACCGAGAGTCGGTGTGTAAAACGATTCTCACCGAGAGTCGGTGTGTAAAATGATTCTCACCGAGAGTCGGTGTGTAAAACGATTCTCACCGAGAGTCGGTGTGTAAAACGATTCTCGCCGAGAGTCGGTGTGTGAAACGATTCTCGCCGAGAGTCGGTGTGTGAAACGATTCTCGCCGAGAGTCGGTGTGTGAAACGATTCTCGCCGAGAGTCGGTGTGTGAAACGATTCTCGCCGAGAGTCGGTGTGTAAAACGATTCTCACCCAGAGTCGGTGTGTAAAACGATTCTCACCGAGAGTGTGTGTAAAACGATTCTCGCCGAGAGTCGGTGTGTAAAACGATTCTCACCCTGAGTCGGTGTGTAAAACGATTCTCAACGTGAGTGTGTGTAAAACCATTCTCACCCCGAGTCGGTGTCTAAAACGATTCTCGCCCTGAGTCGGTGTGTAAAACGATTCTCACCGAGAGTGTGTGTAAAACTATTCTCACCCCGAGTCGGTGTGTAAAACGATTCTCGCCCTGAGTCGGTGTGTAAAACGATTCTCACCGAGAGTGTGTGTAAAACGATTCTCACCGAGAGTCGGTGTGTGAAACGATTCTCACCGAGAGTCGGTGTGTGAAACGATTCTCACCCAGAGTCGGTGTGTGAAACGATTCTCACCGAGAGTCGGTGTGTGAAACGATTCTCACCGAGAGTCGGTGTGTAAAACGAATCTCACCGAGAGTCGGTGTGTTAAACGATTCTCACCGAGAGCCGGTGTGTAAAACGATTCTCACCGAGAGTCGGTGTGTGAAACGAATCTCACCGAGAGTCGGTGTGTAAAACGATTCTCACCCAGAGTCGGTGTGGAAAAGGATTCTCACCGAGAGTCGGTGTGTAAAACGATTCTCACCGAGAGTCGGTGTGTAAAACGATTCTCGCCCAGAGTCGGTGTGTAAAACGATTCTCGCCCAGAGTCGGTGTGTAAAACGATTCTCGCCGAGAGTCGGTGTGTAAAACGATTCTCGCCGAGAGTCGGTGTGTAAAACGATTCTCGCCGAGAGTCGGTGTGTAAAACGATTCTCGCCCAGATTCGGTGTGTAAAACGATTCTCGCCCAGAGTCGGTGTGTAAAACGATTCTCGCCGAGAGTCGGTGTGTAAAACGATTCTCGCCGAGAGTCGGTGTGTAAAACGATTCTCACCGAGAGTCGGTGTGTAAAACGATTCTCGCCCCGAGTCGGTGTGTAAAACGATTCTCACCGAGAGTCGGTGTGTAAAACGATTCTCATCGAGAGTCGGTGTGTGAAACGATTCTCACCGAGAGTCGGTGTACGAAACGATTCTCACCGAGAGTCGGTGTGCAAAATGAATCTCACCGAGAGTCGGTGTGCGAAACGATTCTCACCGAGAGTCGGTGTGTAAAACGATTCTCACCGAGAGTCTGTGTGTAAAACGATTCTCACCGAGAGTCGGTGTGTTAAACGATTCTCACCGAGAGTCGGTGTGTGAAACGATTCTCACCGAGAGTCGGTGTGTAAAACGATTCTCACCGAGAGTGTGTGTAAAACGATTCTCACCGAGAGTCGGTGTGTAAAACGATTCTCACCGAGAGTCGGTGTGTAAAACGATTCTCACCGAGAGTCGGTGTGTAAAACGATTCTCGCCCCGAGTCGGTGTGTAAAAGGATTCTCACCGAGAGTCGGTGTGTAAAACGATTCTCACCGAGAGTCGGTGTGTGAAACGATTCTCACCGAGAGTCGGTGTGTGAAACGATTCTCACCGAGAGTCGGTGTGTAAAACGATTCTCACCGAGAGTCGGTGTGTAAAACGATTCTCACCGAGAGTCGGTGTGTGAAACGATTCTCACCGAGAGTCGGTGTGTAAAACGAATCTCACCGAGAGTCGGTGTGTGAAACGATTCTCACCCAGAGTCGGTGTGTAAAACGATTCTCACCGAGAGTCGGTGTGTAAAACGAATCTCACCGAGAGTCGGTGTGTGAAACGATTCTCACCGAGAGTCGGTGTGTAAAACGATTCTCACCCAGAGTCGGTGTGGAAAAGGATTCTCACCGAGAGTCGGTGTGTAAAACGATTCTCACCCAGAGTCGGTGTGTAAAACGATTCTCGCCCAGAGTCGGTGTGTAAAACGATTCTCGCCCAGAGTCGGTGTGTAAAACGATTCTCGCCGAGAGTCGGTGTGTAAAACGATTCTCGCCGAGAGTCGGTGTGTAAAACGATTCTCGCCGAGAGTCGGTGTGTAAAACGATTCTCGCCGAGAGTCGGTGTGTAAAACGATTCTCGCCCAGAGTCGGTGTGTAAAACGATTCTCACCGAGAGTGTGTGTAAAACTATCCTCACCACGAGTCGGTGTGTAAAACGATTCTCGCCCTGAGTCGGTGTGTAAAACGATTCTCACCGAGAGTCGGTGTGTGAAACGATTCTCACCGAGAGTCGGTGTGTGAAACGATTCTCACCGAGAGTCGGTGTGTGAAACGATTCTCACCGAGAGTCGGTGTGTGAAACGATTCACACCGAGAGTCGGTGTGTAAAACGATTCTCACCGAGAGTCGGTGTGTGAAACGAATCTCACCGAGAGTCGGTGTGTGAAACGATTCTCACCGAGAGTTGGTGTGTAAAACGATTCTCACCGAGAGTCGGTGTGTAAAACGATTCTCACCCAGAGTCGGTGTGGAAAAGGATTCTCACCGAGAGTCGGTGTGTAAAACGATTCTCACCGAGAGCCGGTGTGTAAAACGATTCTCGCCCAGAGTCGGTGTGTAAAACGATTCTCGCCCAGAGTCGGTGTGGAAAACGATTCTCGCCGAGAGTCGGTGTGTAAAACGATTCTCGCCGAGATTCGGTGTGTAAAACGATTCTCGCCGAGAGTCGGTGTGTAAAACGATTCTCGCCCAGAGTCGGTGTGTAAAACGATTCTCACCGAGAGTCGGTGTGTAAAACGATTCTCGCCCTGAGTCGGTGTGTAAAACGATTCTCACCGAGAGTGTGTGTAAAACTATTCTCACCCCGAGTCGGTGTGTAAAACGATTCTCGCCCTGAGTCGGTGTGTAAAACGATTCTCACCGAGAGTCGGTGTGTAAAACGATTCTCACCGAGAGTCGGTGTGTGAAACGATTCTCGCCCCGAGTCGGTGTGTGAAACGATTCTCACCGAGAGTCGGTGTGTGAAACGATTCTCGCCGAGAGTCGGTGTGTAAAACGATTCTCACCGAGAGTGTGTTTGAAACGATTCTCACCCAGAGTCGGTGTGTGAAACGATTCTCACCGAGAGTCGGTGTGTGAAACGATTCTCACCGAGAGTCGGTGTGTGAAACGATTCTCACCGAGAGTCGGTGTGTAAAACGATTCTCACCGAGAGTCGGTGTGTGAAACGATTCTCACCGAGAGTCGGTGTGTGAAACGATTCTCACCGAGAGTCGGTGTGTGAAACGATTCTCACCGAGAGTCGGTGTGTAAAACGATTCTCACCCAGAGTCGGTGTGGAAAAGGATTCTCAACGAGAGTCGGTGTGTAAAACGATTCTCACCGAGAGTCGGTGTGTAAAACGATTCTCACCCAGAGTCGGTGTGTAAAACGATTCTCGCCCAGAGTCGGTGTGTAAAACGATTCTCGCCGAGAGTCGGTGTGTAAAACGATTCTCGCCGAGAGTCGGTGTGTAAAACGATTCTCGCCGAGAGTCGGTGTGTAAAACGATTCTCACCGAGAGTCGGTGTGTAAAACGATTCTCGCCGAGAGTCGGTGTGTAAAACGATTCTCGCCCAGAGTCGGTGTGTAAAACGATTCTCACCGAGAGTCGGTGTGTAAAACGATTCTCGCCCTGAGTCAGTGTGTAAAACGATTCTCACCGAGAGTGTGTGTAAAACGATTCTCGCCCCGAGTCGGTGTGTGAAACGATTCTCACCGAGAGTCGGTGTGTGAAACGATTCTCACCGAGAGTCGGTGTGTAAAACGATTCTCACCGAGAGTCGGTGTGTGAAACGATTCTCGCCCCGAGTCGGTGTGTGAAACGATTCTCACCGAGAGTCGGTGTGTGAAACGATTCTCGCCGAGAGTCGGTGTGTAAAACGATTCTCGCCGAGAGTCGGTGTGCAAAAAGATTGTCGCCGAGAGTAGGTGTGTTAAACGATTCTCGCCGAGAGTCGGTGTGTAAAACGATTCTCGCCGAGAGTCGGTGTGTAAAACGATTCTCACCGAGAGTGTGTGTAAAACGATTCTCACCCAGAGTCGGTGTGTGAAACGATTCTCACCGAGAGTCGGTGTGTGAAACGATTCTCACCGAGAGTCGGTGTGTGAAACGATTCTCACCGAGAGTCGGTGTGTAAAACGATTCTCGCCCCAAGTCGGTGTGTGAAACGATTCTCACCGAGAGTCGGTGTGTGAAACGATTCTCACCGAGAGTCGGTGTGTAAAACGATTCTCACCGAGAGTCGGTGTGTGAAACGATTCTCACCGAGAGTCGGTGTGTGAAACGATTCTCACCGAGAGTCGGTGTGTGAAACGATTCTCACCGAGAGTCGGTGTGTAAAGGAATCTCACCGAGAGTCGGTGTGTGAAACGATTCTCACCGAGAGTCGGTGTGTGAAACGATTCTCACCGAGAGTCGGTGTGTGAAACGATTCTCACCGAGAGTCGGTGTGTGAAACGATTCTCACCGAGAGTCGGTGTGTGAAACGATTCTCACCGAGAGTCAGTGTGTAAAACAATTCTCACCCAGAGTCGGTGTGTAAAACGATTCTCACCGAGAGTCGGTGTGTGAAACGATTCTCAGAGAGGGTGTGTAAAACGATTCTCGCCCCGAGTCGGTGTGTGAAACGATTCTCACCGAGAGTCGGTGTGTGAAACGATTCTCACCGAGAGTCGGTGTGTAAAACGATTCTCGCCCCGAGTCGGTGTGTGAAACGATTCTCACCGAGAGTCGGTGTGTAAAACGATTCTCGCCCCGAGTCGGTGTGTAAAACGATTCTCACCGAGAGTCGGTGTGTGAAACGATTCTCACCGACAGTCGGTGTGTGAAACGATTCTCACCGAGAGTCGGTGTGTGAAACGATTCTCACCGAAAGTCGGTGTGTAAAACGATTCTCGCCGAGAGTCGGTGTGTGAAACGATTCTCACCGAGAGTCGGTGTGTAAAACGATTCTCACCGAGAGTCGGTGTGTGAAACGATTCTCACCGAGAGTCGGTGTGTAAAATGAATCTCACCGAGAGTCGGTGTGTAAAACGATTCTCACCCAGAGTCGGTGTGTAAAACGATTCTCACCGAGAGTGTGTGTAAAACGATTCTCACCGAGAGTTGGTGTGTAAAACGATTCTCACCGAGAGTCGGTGTGTAAAACGATTCTCACCGAGAGTCGGTGTGTAAAACGATTCTCGCCCCGAGTCGGTGTGTAAAACGATTCTCGCCGAGAGTCGGTGTGTAAAACGATTCTCACCGAGAGTCGGTGTGTAAAACGATTCTCGCCGAGAGTCGGTGTGTGAAACGATTCTCACCGAGAGTGTGTGTAAAACGATTCTCACCCAGAGTCGGTGTGTAAAACGATTCTCACCGAGAGTCGGTTTGTAAAACGATTCTCACCCAGAGTCGGTGTGTGAAACGATTCTCACCGAGAGTCGGTTTGTAAAACGATTCTCACCCAGAGTCGGTGTGTAAAACGATTCTCACCGAGAGTCGGTGTGTGAAACGATTCTCACCGAGAGTCGGTTTGTAAAACGATTCTCACCCAGAGTCGGTGTGTGAAACGATTCTCACCGAGAGTCGGTGTGTGAAACGATTCTCACCGAGAGTCGGTGTGTAAAATGAATCTCACCGAGAGTCGGTGTGTGAAACGATTCTCACCGAGAGTCGGTGTGTGAAACGATTCTCACCGAGAGTCGGTGTGTGAAACGATTCTCACCGAGAGTCGGTGTGTAAAACGATTCTCACCGAGAGTCGGTGTGTGAAACGATTCTCGCCCCGAGTCGGTGTGTGAAACGATTCTCGCCCAGAGTCGGTGTGTGAAACGATTCTCGCCGAGAGTCGGTGTGTAAAACGATTCTCGCCGAGAGTCGGTGTGTAAAACGATTGTCGCCGAGAGTCGGTGTGTAAAACGATTGTCGCCGAGAGGAGGTGTGTAAAACGATTCTCGCCGAGAGTCGGTGTGTAAAACGATTCTCGCCGAGAGTGTGTGTAAAACGATTCTCACCCAGAGTCGGTGTGTGAAACGATTCTCACCGAGAGTCGGTGTGTGAAACGATTCTCACCGAGAGTCGGTGTGTGAAACGATTCTCACCGAGAGTCGGTGTGTGAAACGATTCTCACCGAGAGTCGGTGTGTGAAACGATTCTCACCGAGAGTCGGTGTGTGAAACGATTCTCACCGAGAGTCGGTGTGTGAAACGATTCTCACCGAGAGTCGGTGTGTGAAACGATTCTCACCGAGAGTCGGTGTGTGAAACGATTCTCACCGAGAGTCGGTGTGTAAAACGATTCTCGCCCCAAGTCGGTGTGTGAAACGATTCTCACCGAGAGTCGGTGTGTGAAACGATTCTCACCGAGAGTCGGTGTGTGAAACGATTCTCACCGAGAGTCGGTGTGTTAAACGATTCTCACCGAGAGTCGGTGTGTGAAACGATTCTCACCGAGAGTCGGTGTGTGAAACGATTCTCACCGAGAGTCGGTGTGTGAAACGATTCTCACCGAGAGTCGGTGTGTAAAACGATTCTCGCCCCGAGTCGGTGTGTGAAACGATTCTCACCGAGAGTCGGTGTGTGAAACGATTCTCACCGAGAGTCGGTGTGTAAAACGATTCTCGCCCCGAGTCGGTGTGTGAAACGATTCTCACCGAGAGTCGGTGTGTAAAACGATTCTCGCCCCGAGTCGGTGTGTAAAACGATTCTCACCGAGAGTCGGTGTGTGAAACGATTCTCACCGAGAGTCGGTGTGTGAAACGATTCTCACCGAGAGTCGGTGTGTGAAACGATTCTCACCGAAAGTCGGTGTGCAAAACGATTCTCGCCGAGAGTCGGTGTGTGAAACGATTCTCACCGAGAGTCGGTGTGTAAAACGATTCTCACCGAGAGTCGGTGTGTGAAACGATTCTCACCGAGAGTCGGTGTGTGAAACGATTCTCACCGAGAGTCGGTGTGTAAAATGAATCTCACCGAGAGTCGGTGTGTAAAACGATTCTCACCCAGAGTCTGTGTGTAAAACGATTCTCACCGAGAGTCGGTGTGTGAAACGATTCTCACCGAGAGTCGGTGTGTAAAATGAATCTCACCGAGAGTCGGTGTGTAAAACGATTCTCACCCAGAGTCTGTGTGTAAAACGATTCTCACCGAGAGTCGGTGTGTGAAACGATTCTCACCGAGAGTCGGTGTGTGAAACGATTCTCACCGAGAGTCGGTGTGTAAAACGATTCTCACCGAGAGTCGGTGTGTAAAACGATTCTCACCCCGAGTCGGTGTGTAAAACTATTCTCGCCGAGAGTCGGTGTGTAAAACGATTCTCGCCGAGAGTCGGTGTGTGAAACGATTCTCGCCGAGAGTCGGTGTGTGAAACGATTCTCGCCGAGAGTCGGTGTGTGAAACGATTCTCGCCGAGAGTCGGTGTGTGAAACGATTCTCGCCGAGAGTCGGTGTGTGAATCGATTCTCGCCGAGAGTCGGTGTGTGAAACGATTCTCGCCGAGAGTCGGTGTGTAAAACGATTCTCACCCAGAGTCGGTGTGTAAAACGATTCTCACCGAGAGTGTGTGTAAAACGATTCTCGCCGAGAGTCGGTGTGTAAAACGATTCTCACCCTGAGTCGGTGTGTAAAACGATTCTCAACGTGAGTGTGTGTAAAACCATTCTCACCCCGAGTCGGTGTGTAAAACGATTCTCGCCCTGAGTCGGTGTGTAAAACGATTCTCACCGAGAGTGTGTGTAAAACGATTCTCACCGAGAGTCGGTGTGTGAAACGATCCTCACCGAGAGTCGGTGTGTAAAGGAATCTCACCAAGAGTCAGTGTGTGAAACGATTCTCACCGAGAGTCGGTGTGTAAAACGATTCTCACCGAGAGTCGGTGTGTAAAACGATTCTCACCCAGAGTCGGTGTGTAAAACGATTCTCGCCCCAAGTCGGTGTGTGAAACGATTCTCACCGAGAGTCGGTGTGTGAAACGATTCTCACCGAGAGTCGGTGTGTAAAACGATTCTCACCGAGAGTCGGTGTGTGAAACGATTCTCACCGAGAGTCGGTGTGTGAAACGATTCTCACCGAGAGTCGGTGTGTGAAACGATTCTCACCGAGAGTCGGTGTGTGAAACGATTCTCACCGAGAGTCGGTGTGTAAAACGATTCTCGCCCCGAGTCGGTGTGTGAAACGATTCTCACCGAGAGTCGGTGTGTGAAACGATTCTCACCGAGAGTCGGTGTGTAAAACGATTCTCGCCCCGAGTCGGTGTGTGAAACGATTCTCACCGAGAGTCGGTGTGTAAAACGATTCTCGCCCCGAGTCGGTGTGTAAAACGATTTCTCACCGAGAGTCGGTGTGTAAAACGATTCTCACCGAGAGTCGGTGTGTGAAACGATTCTCGCCGAGAGTCGGTGTGTAAAACGATTCTCACCGAGAGTCGGTGTGTGAAACGATTCTCGCCGAGAGTCGGTGTGTGAAACGATTCTCGCCGAGAGTCGGTGTGTAAAACTATTCTCGCCGAGAGTCGGTGTGTAAAACGATTCTCGCCGAGAGTCGGTGTGTGAAACGATTCTCACCGAGAGTCGGTGTGTGAAACGATTCTCGCCGAGAGTCGGTGTGTGAAACGATTCTCGCCGAGAGTCGGTGTGTGAAACGATTCTCGCCGAGAGTCGGTGTGTGAAACGATTCTCGCCGAGAGTCGGTGTGTGAAACGATTCTCACCCAGAGTCGGTGTGTAAAATGATTCTCACCCAGAGTCGGTGTGTAAAACGATTCTCACCGAGAGTGTGTGTAAAACGATTCTCGCCGAGAGTCGGTGTGTAAAACGATTCTCACCCTGAGTCGGTGTGTAAAACGATTCTCAACGTGAGTGTGTGTAAAACCATTCTCACCCCGAGTCGGTGTGTAAAACGATTCTCGCCCTGAGTCGGTGTGTAAAACGATTCTCACCGAGAGTGTGTGTAAAACGATTCTCACCGAGAGTCGGTGTGTGAAACGATTCTCACCGAGAGTCTGTGTGTAAAACGATTCTCACCGAGAGTCGGTGTGTGAAACGATCCTCACCGAGAGTCGGTGTGTAAAGGAATCTCACCAAGAGTCAGTGTGTGAAACGATTCTCACCGAGAGTCGGTGTGTAAAACGATTCTCACCGAGAGTCGGTGTGTAAAACGATTCTCACCCAGAGTCGGTGTGTAAAATGATTCTCACCGAGAGTCGGTGTGTAAAACGATTCTCACCGAGAGTCGGTGTGTGAAACGATTCTCACCGAGAGTCGGTGTGTGAAACGATTCTCACCGAGAGTCGGTGTGTGAAACGATTCTCACCGAGAGTCGGTGTGTGAAACGATTCTCACCGAGAGTCGGTGTGTAAAACGATTCTCGCCCCGAGTCGGTGTGTGAAACGATTCTCACCGAGAGTCAGTGTGTGAAACGATTCTCACCGAGAGTCGGTGTGTGAAACGATTCTCGCCCCGAGTCGGTGTGTGAAACGATTCTCACCGAGAGTCGGTGTGTGAAACGATTCTCACCGAGAGTCGGTGTGTGAAACGATTCTCACCGAGAGTCAGTGTGTGAAACGATTCTCACCCAGAGTCGGTGTGTGAAACGATTCTCACCGAGAGTCGGTGTGTAAAACGATTCTCGCCCCGAGTCGGTGTGTGAAACGATTCTCACCGAGAGTCGGTGTGTAAAACGATTCTCACCGAGAGTCGGTGTGTAAAACGATTCTCACCGAGAGTCGGTGTGTGAAACGATTCTCACCGAGAGTCGGTGTGTGAAACAATTCTCACCCAGAGTCGGTGTGTAAAACGATTCTCGCCGAGATTCGGTGTGTAAAACGATTCTCGCCGAGAGTCGGTGTGTGAAACGATTCTCGCCGAGAGTCGGTGTGTGAAACGATTCTCGCCGAGAGTCGGTGTGTGAAACGATTCTCGCCGAGAGTCGGTGTGTGAAACGATTCTCGCCGAGAGTCGGTGTGTGAAACGATTCTCACCGAGAGTCGGTGTGTGAAACGATTCTCGCCGAGAGTCGGTCTGTAAAACGATTCTCACCCAGAGTCGGTGTGTAAAACGATTCTCACCGAGAGTCGGTGTTTAAAACGATTCTCACCCTGAGTCGGTGTGTAAAACGATTCTCACCGAGAGTCGGTGTGTGAAACGATTCTCACCGAGAGTCGGTGTGTAAAACGATTCTCACCGAGAGTCGGTGTGTAAAACGATTCTCACCGAGAGTCGGTGTGTAAAACGATTCTCACCGAGAGTCGGTGTGTGAAACGATTCTCACCGAGAGTCGGTGTGTGAAACAATTCTCACCCAGAGTCGGTGTGTAAAACGATTCTCGCCGAGATTCGGTGTGTAAAACGATTCTCACCGAGAGTCGGTGTGTGAAACGATTCTCGCCGAGAGTCGGTGTGTGAAACGATTCTCGCCGAGAGTCGGTGTGTGAAACGATTCTCGCCGAGAGTCGGTGTGTGAAACGATTCTCGCCGAGAGTCGGTGTGTGAAACGATTCTCGCCGAGAGTCGGTGTGTGAAACGATTCTCACCGAGAGTCGGTGTGTGAAACGATTCTCACCGAGAGTGTGTGTAAAACGATTCTCACCGAGAGTGTGTGTAAAACGATTCTCACCGAGAGTGTGTGTAAAACGATTCTCACCGAGAGTCGGTGTGTGAAACGATTCTCACCGAGAGTCGGTGTGTAAAACGATTCTCACCGAGAGTCGGTGTGTAAAACGATTCTCGCCGAGAGTCGGTGTGTAAAACGATTCTCACCCAGAGTCGGTGTGTAAAACGATTCTCACCGAGAGTCGGTGTGTAAAACGATTCTCACCGAGAGTCGGTGTGTAAAACGATTCTCACCCCGAGTCGGTGTGTGAAACGATTCTCACCGAGAGTCGGTGTGTAAAACGATTCTCACCGAGAGTGTGTGTAAAACGATTCTCGCCGAGAGTCGGTGTTTAAAACGATTCTCACCCTGAGTCGGTGTGTAAAACGATTCTCAACGAGAGTGTGTGTAAAACGATTCTCACCCCGAGTCGGTGTGTAAAACGATTCTCGCCCCGAGTCGGTGTGGAAAACGATTCTCACCGAGATTCGGTGTGTAAAACGATTCTCGCCGAGAGTCGGTGTGTAAAACGATTCTCACCGAGAGTCGGTGTGTAAAACGATTCTCACCCAGAGTCGGTGTGTGAAACGATTCTCACCGAGAGTCGGTGTGTGAAACGATTCTCACCGAGAGTCGGTGTGTAAGACGATTCTCGCCGAGAGTCGGTGTGTGAAACGATTCTCACCGAGAGTCGGTGTGTGAAACGATTCTCACCGAGAGTCGGTGTGTAAAACGATTCTCGCCGAGAGTGGGTGTGTGAAACGATTCTCGCCGAGAGTCGGTGTGTAAAACGATTCTCACCGAGAGTCGGTGTGTGAAACGATTCTCACCGAGAGTGTGTGTAAAACTATTCTCACCCTGAGTCGGTGTGTAAAACGATTCTCGCCGAGAGTCGGTGTGTAAAACGATTCTCACCCAGAGTCGGTGTGTGAAACGATTCTCACCGAGAGTCGGTGTGTGAAACGATTCTCACCGAGAGTCGGTGTGTGAAACGATTCTCACCGAGAGTCGGTGTGTAAAACGATTCTCGCCCCAAGTCGGTGTGTGAAACGATTCTCACCGAGAGTCGGTGTGTGAAACGATTCTCACCGAGAGTCGGTGTGTGAAACGATTCTCACCGAGAGTCGGTGTGTGAAACGATTCTCACCGAGAGTCGGTGTGTGAAACGATTCTCACCGAGAGTCGGTGTGTGAAACGATTCTCACCGAGAGTGTGTGTAAAACGATTCTCGCCCCGAGTCGGTGTGTGAAACGATTCTCACCGAGAGTCGGTGTGTGAAACGATTCTCACCGAGAGTCGGTGTGTGAAACGATTCTCACCGAGAGTCGGTGTGTGAAACGATTCTCACCCAGAGTCGGTGTGTAAAACGATTCTCGCCCCGAGTCGGTGTGTGAAACGATTCTCACCGAGAGTCGGTGTGTAAAACGATTCTCGCCCCGAGTCGGTGTGTAAAACGATTCTCGCCCCGAGTCGGTGTGTGAAACGATTCTCACCGAGAGTCGGTGTGTAAAACGATTCTCGCCCCGAGTCGGTGTGTGAAACGATTCTCACCGAGAGTCGGTGTGTAAAACGATTCTCGCCCCGAGTCGGTGTGTAAAACGATTCTCACCGAGAGTCGGTGTGTGAAACGATTCTCACCGAGAGTCGGTGTGTGAAACGATTCTCACCGAAAGTCGGTGTGTAAAACGATTCTCGCCGAGAGTCGGTGTGTGAAACGATTCTCACCGAGAGTCGGTGTGTAAAACGATTCTCACTGAGAGTCGGTGTGTGAAACGATTCTCACCGAGAGTCGGTGTGTGAAACGATTCTCACCGAGAGTCGGTGTGTAAAATGAATCTCACCGAGAGTCGGTGTGTAAAACGATTCTCACCCAGAGTCTGTGTGTAAAACAATTCTCACCGAGAGTCGGTGTGTGAAACGATTCTCACCGAGAGTCGGTGTGTAAAATGAATCTCACCGAGAGTCGGTGTGTAAAACGATTCTCACCCAGAGTCTGTGTGTAAAACGATTCTCACCGAGAGTCGGTGTGTGAAACGATTCTCACCGAGAGTCGGTGTGTGAAACGATTCTCACCGAGAGTCGGTGTGTAAAACTATTCTCGCCGAGAGTCGGTGTGTGAAACGATTCTCGCCGAGAGTCGGTGTGTGAAACGATTCTCGCCGAGAGTCGGTGTGTGAAACGATTCTCGCCGAGAGTCGGTGTGTGAAACGATTCTCGCCGAGAGTCGGTGTGTGAAACGATTCTCGCCGAGAGTCGGTGTGTGAAACGATTCTCGCCGAGAGTCGGTGTGTGAAACGATTCTCGCCGAGAGTCGGTGTGTAAAACGATTCTCACCCAGAGTCGGTGTGTAAAACGATTCTCACCGAGAGTGTGTGTAAAACGATTCTCACCGAGAGTCGGTGTGTAAAACGATTCTCGCCGAGAGTCGGTGTTTGAAACGATTCTCACCCTGAGTCGGTGTGTAAAACGATTCTCAACGTGAGTGTGTGTAAAACCATTCTCACCCCGAGTCGGTGTGTAAAACGATTCTCGCCCTGAGTCGGTGTGTAAAACGATTCTCACCGAGAGTGTGTGTAAAACGATTCTCACCGAGAGTCGGTGTGTGAAACGATTCTCACCGAGAGTCTGTGTGTAAAACGATTCTCACCGAGAGTCGGTGTGTGAAACGATCCTCACCGAGAGTCGGTGTGTAAAGGAATCTCACCAAGAGTCAGTGTGTGAAACGATTCTCACCGAGAGTCGGTGTGTAAAACGATTCTCACCGAGAGTCGGTGTGTAAAACGATTCTCACCCAGAGTCGGTGTGTAAAATGATTCTCACCGAGAGTCGGTGTGTAAAACGATTCTCACCGAGAGTCGGTGTGTGAAACGATTCTCACCGAGAGTCGGTGTGTGAAACGATTCTCACCGAGAGTGTGTGTAAAACGATTCTCGCCCCGAGTCGGTGTGTGAAACGATTCTCACCGAGAGTCGGTGTGTGAAACGATTCTCACCGAGAGTCGGTGTGTAAAACGATTCTCGCCCCGAGTCGGTGTGTAAAACGATTCTCACCGAGAGTCGGTGTGTAAAACGAATCTCACCTAGAGTCGGTGTGTGAAACGATTCTCACCGAGAGTCGGTGTGTAAAACGATTCTCACCCAGAGTCGGTGTGGAAAAGGATTCTCACCGAGAGTCGGTGTGTAAAACGATTCTCACCCAGAGTCGGTGTGTAAAACGATTCTCGCCCAGAGTCGGTGTGTAAAACGATTCTCGCCCAGAGTCGGTGTGTAAACCGATTCTCGCCGAGAGTCGGTGTGTAAAACGATTCTCGCCGAGAGTCGGTGTGTAAAACGATTCTCACCGAGAGTCGGTGTGTAAAACGATTCTCGCCGAGAGTCGGTGTGTAAAACGATTCTCGCCCTGAGTCGGTGTGTAAAACGATTCTCACCGAGAGTGTGTGTAAAACTATCCTCACCACGAGTCGGTGTGTAAAACGATTCTCGCCCTGAGTCGGTGTGTAAAACGATTCTCACCGAGAGTCGGTGTGTGAAACGATTCTCACCGAGAGTCGGTGTGTGAAACGATTCTCACCGAGAGTCGGTGTGTGAAACGATTCTCACCGAGAGTCGGTGTGTGAAACGATTCACACCGAGAGTCGGTGTGTAAAACGATTCTCACCGAGAGTCGGTGTGTGAAACGAATCTCACCGAGAGTCGGTGTGTGAAACGATTCTCACCGAGAGTTGGTGTGTAAAACGATTCTCACCGAGAGTCGGTGTGTAAAACGATTCTCACCCAGAGTCGGTGTGGAAAAGGATTCTCACCGAGAGTCGGTGTGTAAAACGATTCTCACCGAGAGCCGGTGTGTGAAACGATTCTCACCGAGAGTCGGTGTGTGAAACGATTCTCACCGAGAGTCGGTGTGTAAAACGATTCTCGCCCCGAGTCGGTGTGTGAAACGATTCTCACCGAGAGTCGGTGTGTAAAACGATTCTCACCGAGAGTCGGTGTGTAAAACGATTCTCACCGAGAGTCGGTGTGTGAAACGATTCTCACCCAGAGTCGGTGTGTGAAACGATTCTCACCCAGAGTCGGTGTGTGAAACGATTCTCACCGAGAGTCGGTGTGTAAAACGATTCTCGCCCCGAGTCGGTGTGTGAAACGATTCTCACCGAGAGTCGGTGTGTAAAACGATTCTCACCGAGAGTCGGTGTGTAAAACGATTCTCACCGAGAGTCGGTGTGTGAAACGATTCTCACCGAGAGTCGGTGTGTAAAACAATTCTCACCCAGAGTCGGTGTGTAAAACGATTCTCGCCGAGATTCGGTGTGTAAAACGATTCTCGCCGAGAGTCGGTGTGTGAAACGATTCTCGCCGAGAGTCGGTGTGTGAAACGATTCTCGCCGAGAGTCGGTGTGTGAAACGATTCTCGCCGAGAGTCGGTGTGTGAAACGATTCTCGCCGAGAGTCGGTGTGTGAAACGATTCTCGCCCAGAGTCGGTGTGTGAAACGATTCTCACCGAGAGTCTGTGTGTGAAACGATTCTCGCCGAGAGTCGGTGTGTGAAACGATTCTCACCGAGAGTCGGTGTGTGAAACGATTCTCACCGAGAGTCGGTGTGTGAAACGATTCTCGCCGAGAGTCGGTCTGTAAAACGATTCTCACCCAGAGTCGGTGTGTAAAACGATTCTCACCGAGAGTGTGTGTAAAACGATTCTCGCCGAGAGTCGGTGTGTAAAACGATTCTCACCCTGAGTCGGTGTGTAAAACGATTCTCAACGAGAGTGTGTGTAAAACGATTCTCACCGAGAGTCGGTGTGTGAAACGATTCTCGCCCTGAGTCGGTGTGTAAAACGATTCTCACCGAGAGTGTGTGTAAAACGATTCTCACCGAGAGTCGGTGTGTGAAACGATTCTCACCGAGAGTCGGTGTGTGAAACGATTCTCACCGAGAGTGTGTGTAAAACGATTCTCACCGAGAGTCGGTGTGTGTAAAACGATTCTCACCCCGAGTCGGTGTGTGAAACGATTCTCACCGAGAGTCGGTGTGTAAAACGATTCTCGCCCTGAGTCGGTGTGTAAAACGATTCTCACCGAGAGTGTGTGTAAAACGATTCTCACCGAGAGTCGGTGTGTGAAACGATTCTCACCGAGAGTCTGTGTGTAAAACGATTCTCACCGAGAGTCTGTGTGTAAAACGATTCTCACCGAGAGTCGGTGTGTGAAACGATCCTCACCGAGAGTCGGTGTGTAAAGGAATCTCACCAAGAGTCAGTGTGTGAAACGATTCTCACCGAGAGTCGGTGTGTAAAACGATTCTCACCGAGAGTCGGTGTGTAAAACGATTCTCACCCAGAGTCGGTGTGTAAAATGATTCTCACCGAGAGTCGGTGTGTAAAACGATTCTCACCGAGAGTCGGTGTGTGAAACGATTCTCACCGAGAGTCGGTGTGTGAAACGATTCTCACCGAGAGTGTGTGTAAAACGATTCTCACCGAGAGTCGGTGTGTAAAACGATTCTCGCCGAGATTCGGTGTGTAAAACGATTCTCGCCCCGAGTCGGTGTGTGAAACGATTCTCACCGAGAGTCGGTGTGTAAAACGATTCTCACCGAGAGTCGGTGTGTAAAACGATTCTCACCGAGAGTCGGTGTGTGAAACGATTCTCACCGAGAGTCGGTGTGTAAAACAATTCTCACCCAGAGTCGGTGTGTAAAACGATTCTCGCCGAGATTCGGTGTGTAAAACGATTCTCGCCGAGAGTCGGTATGTGAAACGATTCTCGCCGAGAGTCGGTGTGTGAAACGATTCTCGCCGAGAGTCGGTGTGTGAAACGATTCTCGCCCAGAGTCGGTGTGTGAAACGATTCTCGCCGAGAGTCGGTCTGTAAAACGATTCTCACCCAGAGTCGGTGTGTGAAACGATTCTCACCCAGAGTCGGTGTGTGAAACGATTCTCACCGAGAGTCGGTGTGTAAAACGATTCTCGCCCCGAGTCGGTGTGTGAAACGATTCTCACCGAGAGTCGGTGTGTGAAACGATTCTCACCGAGAGTCGGTGTGTAAAACGATTCTCACCGAGAGTCGGTGTGTGAAACGATTCTCACCCAGAGTCGGTGTGTGAAACGATTCTCACCGAGAGTCAGTGTGTGAAACGATTCTCACCCAGAGTCGGTGTGTGAAACGATTCTCACCGAGAGTCGGTGTGTAAAACGATTCTCGCCCCGAGTCGGTGTGTGAAACGATTCTCACCGAGAGTCGGTGTGTAAAACGATTCTCACCGAGAGTCGGTGTGTAAAACGATTCTCGCCGAGAGTCGGTGTGTAAAACGATTCTCGCCCAGAGTCGGTGTGTAAAACGATTCTCACCGAGAGTCGGTGTGTGAAACGATTCTCACCGAGAGTCGGTGTGTAAAACGATTCTCGCCGAGAGTCGGTGTGTAAAACGATTCTCACCGAGAGTCGGTGTGTGAAACGATTCTCACCGAGAGTCGGTGTGTAAAACAATTCTCACCCAGAGTCGGTGTGTAAAACGATTCTCGCCGAGATTCGGTGTGTAAAACGATTCTCGCCGAGAGTCGGTGTGTGAAACGATTCTCGCCGAGAGTCGGTGTGTGAAACGATTCTCACCGAGAGTCGGTGTGTGAAACGATTCTCGCCGAGAGTCGGTGTGTGAAACGATTCTCACCGAGAGTCGGTGTGTGAAACGATTCTCGCCGAGAGTCGGTGTGTGAAACGATTCTCGCCGAGAGTCCGTGTGTGAAACGATTCTCGCCGAGAGTCGGTGTGTGAAACGATTCTCACCGAGAGTCGGTGTGTGAAACGATTCTCACCGAGAGTCGGTGTGTGAAACGATTCTCGCCGAGAGTCGGTCTGTAAAACGATTCTCACCCAGAGTCGGTGTGTAAAACGATTCTCACCGAGAGTGTGTGTAAAACGATTCTCGCCGAGAGTCGGTGTGTAAAACGATTCTCACCCTGAGTCGGTGTGTAAAACGATTCTCAACGAGAGTCGGTGTGTAAAACGATTCTCACCCAGAGTCGGTGTGGAAAACGATTCTCACCGAGAGTCGGTGTGTGAAACGATTCTCGCCCTGAGTCGGTGTGTAAAACGATTCTCACCGAGAGTGTGTGTAAAACGATTCTCACCGAGAGTCGGTGTGTGAAACGATTCTCACCGAGAGTCGGTGTGTGAAACGATTCTCACCGAGAGTGTGTGTAAAACGATTCTCACCGAGAGTCGGTGTGTGTAAAACGATTCTCACCCCGAGTCGGTGTGTGAAACGATTCTCACCGAGAGTCGGTGTGTAAAACGATTCTCGCCCTGAGTCGGTGTGTAAAACGATTCTCACCGAGAGTGTGTGTAAAACGATTCTCACCGAGAGTCGGTGTGTGAAACGATTCTCACCGAGAGTCTGTGTGTAAAACGATTCTCACCGAGAGTCTGTGTGTAAAACGATTCTCACCGAGAGTCGGTGTGTAAAGGAATCTCACCAAGAGTCAGTGTGTGAAACGATTCTCACCGAGAGTCGGTGTGTAAAACGATTCTCACCGAGAGTCGGTGTGTAAAACGATTCTCACCCAGAGTCGGTGTGTAAAATGATTCTCACCGAGAGTCGGTGTGTAAAACGATTCTCACCGAGAGTCGGTGTGTGAAACGATTCTCACCGAGAGTCGGTGTGTGAAACGATTCTCACCGAGAGTGTGTGTAAAACGATTCTCACCGAGAGTCGGTGTGTGAAACGATTCTCACCGAGAGTCGGTGTGTGAAACGATTCTCACCGAGAGTCGGTGTGTAAAACGATTCTCACCGAGAGTCGGTGTGTGAAACGATTCTCACCGAGAGTCGGTGTGTAAAACAATTCTCACCCAGAGTCGGTGTGTAAAACGATTCTCGCCGAGATTCGGTGTGTAAAACGATTCTCGCCCCGAGTCGGTGTGTGAAACGATTCTCACCGAGAGTCGGTGTGTAAAACGATTCTCACCGAGAGTCGGTGTGTAAAACGATTCTCACCGAGAGTCGGTGTGTGAAACGATTCTCACCGAGAGTCGGTGTGTAAAACAATTCTCACCCAGAGTCGGTGTGTAAAACGATTCTCGCCGAGATTCGGTGTGTAAAACGATTCTCGCCGAGAGTCGGTGTGTGAAACGATTCTCGCCGAGAGTCGGTGTGTGAAACGATTCTCGCCGAGAGTCGGTGTGTGAAACGATTCTCGCCCAGAGTCGGTGTGTGAAACGATTCTCACCCAGAGTCGGTGTGTAAAACGATTCTCACCGAGAGTCGGTGTGTAAAACGATTCTCACCCTGAGTCGGTGTGTAAAACGATTCTAACCGAGAGTCGGTGTGTGAAACGATTCTCACCGAGAGTCGGTGTGTAAAACGATTCTCACCCCGAGTCGGTGTGTAAAACGATTCTCACCGAGAGTCGGTGTGTGAAACGATTCTCGCCCTGAGTCGGTGTGTAAAACGATTCTAACCGAGAGTCGGTGTGTGAAACGATTCTCACCGAGAGCCGGTGTGTGAAACGATTCTCACCGAGAGTCGGTGTGTGAAACGATTCTCGCCCTGAGTCGGTGTGTAAAACGATTCTCGCCCTGAGTCGGTGTGTAAAACGATTCTCACCGAGAGTCGGTGTGTGAAACGATTCTCACCGAGAGTCGGTGTGTAAAACGATTCTCGCCCTGAGTCGGTGTGTAAAACGATTCTAACCGAGAGTCGGTGTGTGAAACGATTCTCACCGAGAGCCGGTGTGTGAAACGATTCTCGCCGAGAGTCGGTGTGTGAAACGATTCTCGCCGAGAGTCGGTGTGTAAAACGATTCTCACCGAGAGTCGGTGTGTGAAACGATTCTCACCGAGAGTCGGTGTGTAAAACGATTCTCACCGAGAGTCGGTGTGTGAAACGATTCTCACCGAGAGTCGGTGTGTAAAACGATTCTCACCGAGAGTCGGTGTGTGAAACGATTCTCACCGAGAGTCGGTGTGTAAAACGATTCTCGCCGAGAGTCGGTGTGTGAAACGATTCTCACCGAGAGTCGGTGTGTAAAACGATTCTCGCCGAGAGTCGGTCTGGAAAACGATTCTCACCCAGAGTCGGTGTGTAAAACGATTTCTCACCGAGAGTCGGTGTGTAAAACGATTCTCGCCCCGAGTCGGTGTGTGAAACGATTCTCGCCGAGAGTCGGTGTGTGAAACGATTCTCGCCGAGAGTCGGTGTGTGAAACGATTCTCGCCGAGAGTCGGTGTGTGAAACGATTCTCGCCGAGAGTCGGTGTGTAAAACGATTCTCGCCGAGAGTCGGTGTGTGAAACGATTCTCGCCGAGAGTCGGTGTGTGAAACGATTCTCACCGAGAGTCGGTGTGTGAAACGATTCTCGCCCAGAGTCGGTGTGTGAAACGATTCTCACCCAGAGTCGGTGTGTAAAACGATTCTCACCGAGAGTCGGTGTGTAAAACGATTCTCACCCTGAGTCGGTGTGTAAAACGATTCTAACCGAGAGTCGGTGTGTGAAACGATTCTCACCGAGAGTCGGTGTGTAAAACGATTCTCACCCCGAGTCGGTGTGTAAAACGATTCTCACCGAGAGTCGGTGTGTGAAACGATTCTCACCGAGAGTCGGTGTGTGAAACGATTCTCACCGAGAGCCGGTGTGTGAAACGATTCTCGCCGAGAGTCGGTGTGTGAAACGATTCACACCGAGAGTCGGTGTGTGAAACGATTCTCGCCGAGAGTCGGTGTGTAAAACGATTCTCGCCGAGAGTCGGTCTGGAAAACGATTCTCACCCAGAGTCGGTGTGTAAAACGATTTCTCACCGAGAGTCGGTGTGTAAAACGATTCTCGCCCCGAGTCGGTGTGTGAAACGATTCTCGCCGAGAGTCGGTGTGTGAAACGATTCTCGCCGAGAGTCGGTGTGTGAAACGATTCTCGCCGAGAGTCGGTGTGTGAAACGATTCTCGCCGAGAGTCGGTGTGTAAAATGATTCTCACCGAGAGTCGGTGTGTGAAACGATTCTCACCGAGAGTCGGTGTGTAAAACGATTCTCGCCGAGAGTCGGTGTGTGAAACGATTCTCGCCGAGAGTCGGTGTGTGAAACGATTCTCACCGAGAGTGTGTGTGAAACGATTCTCGCCGAGAGTCGGTGTGTAAAACGATTCTCGCCGAGAGTCGGTGTGTAAAACGATTCTCGCCGAGAGTCGGTGTGTGAAACGATTCTCACCGAGAGTCGGTGCGTGAAACGATTCTCACCGAGAGTCGGTGTGTAAAACGATTCTCACCGAGAGTCGGTGTGTGAAACGATTCTCGCCGAGAGTCGGTGTGTAAAACGATTCTCGCCGAGAGTCGGTGTGTGAAACGATTCTCGCCGAGAGTCGGTGTGTGAAACGATTCTCGCCGAGAGTCGGTGTGTGAAACGATTCTCGCCCCGAGTCGGTGTGTAAAACGATTCTCACCGAGAGTCAGTGTGTGAAACGATTCTCACCGAGAGTCGGTGTGTAAAACGATTCTCGCCCCGAGTCGGTGTGTGAAACGATTCTCACCGAGAGTCGGTGTGTGAAACGATTCTCACCGAGAGTCGGTGTGTAAAATGAATCTCACCGAGAGTCAGTGTGTGAAACGATTCTCACCGAGAGTCGGTGTGTAAAATGAATCTCACCGAGAGTCAGTGTGTGAAACGATTCTCACCCAGAGTCGGTGTGTGAAACGATTCTCACCGAGAGTCGGTGTGTAAAACGATTCTCGCCCCGAGTCGGTGTGTAAAACGATTCTCACCGAGAGTCGGTGTGTAAAACGATTCTCACCCAGAGTCGGTGTGTAAAACGATTCTCACCGAGAGTCGGTGTGTGAAACGATTCTCGCCGAGAGTCGGTGTGTAAAACGATTCTCGCCGAGAGTCGGTGTGTAAAACGATTCTCACCCAGAGTCGGTGTGTAAAACGATTCTCGCCGAGAGTCGGTGTGTAAAACGATTCTCACCGAGAGTCGGTGTGTAAAACGATTCTCACCCAGAGTCGGTGTGTAAAACGATTCTCGCCGAGAGTCGGTGTGTGAAACGATTCTCGCCGAGAGTCGGTGTGTAAAACGATTCTCGCCGAGAGTCGGTGTGTGAAACGATTCTCGCCGAGAGTCGGTGTGTGAAACGATTCTCACCGAGAGTCGGTGTGTGAAACGATTCTCACCGAGAGTCGGTGTGTAAAACGATTCTCACCCAGAGTCGGTGTGTAAAACGATTCTCACCCAGAGTCGGTGTGTGAAACGATTCTCACCGAGAGTCGGTGTGTAAAATGATTCTCACCCAGAGTCGGTGTGTAAAACGATTCTCGCCGAGAGTCGGTGTGTAAAACGATTCTCGCCGAGAGTCGGTGTGTGAAACGATTCTCGCCGAGAGTCGGTGTGTGAAACGATTCTCGCCGAGAGTCGGTGTGTGAAACGATTCTCACCGAGAGTCGGTGTGTAAAACGATTCTCACCCAGAGTCGGTGTGTAAAACGATTCTCGCCGAGAGTCGGTGTGTGAAACGATTCTCACCGAGAGTCGGTGTGTGAAACGATTCTCGCCGAGAGTCGGTGTGTGAAACGATTCTCACCGAGAGTCGGTGTGTGAAACGATTCTCGCCGAGAGTCGGTGTGTGAAACGATTCTCGCCGAGAGTCGGTGTGTGAAACGATTCTCGCCGAGAGTCGGTGTGTGAAACGATTCTCGCCCAGAGTCGGTGTGTGAAACGATTCTCGCCGAGAGTCGGTGTGTAAAACGATTCTCACCGAGAGTCGGTGTGTAAAACGATTCTCACCGGGAGTCGGTGTGTGAAACGATTCTCACCGAGAGTCGGTGTGTAAAACGATTCTCGCCCTGAGTCGGTGTGTAAAACGATTCTAACCGAGAGTCGGTGTGTAAAATGATTCTCGCCCCGAGTCGGTGTGTAAAACGATTCTCGCCCTGAGTCGGTGTGTAAAACGATTCTAACCGAGAGTGTGTGTAAAACGATTCTCACCTGGAGTCGGTGTGTGAAACGATTCTCACCGAGAGTCGGTGTGTAAAACGATTCTCACCGAGAGTCGGTGTGTGAAACGATTCTCGCCGAGAGTCGGTGTGTGAAACGATTCTCGCCGAGAGTCGGTGTGTAAAACGATTCTCGCCGAGAGTCGGTCTGGAAAACGATTCTCACCCAGAGTCGGTGTGTAAAACGATTTCTCACCGAGAGTCGGTGTGTAAAACGATTCTCGCCCCGAGTCGGTGTGTGAAACGATTCTCACCGAGAGTCGGTGTGTGAAACGATTCTCACCGAGAGTCGGTGTGTGAAACGATTCTCACCGAGAGTCGGTGTGTAAAACGATTCTCGCCGAGAGTCGGTGTGTGAAACGATTCTCACCGAGAGTGTGTGTAAAACGAATCTCACCGAGAGTCGGTGTGTAAAACGATTCTCGCCCTGAGTCGGTGTGTGAAACGATTCTCGCCGAGAGTCGGTGTGTGAAACGATTCTCGCCGAGAGTCGGTGTGTGAAACGATTCTCGCCCTGAGTCGGTGTGTGAAACGATTCTCGCCGAGAGTCGGTGTGTAAAACGAATCTCACCGAGAGTCGGTGTGTAAAACGATTCTCGCCCTGAGTCGGTGTGTGAAACGATTCTCGCCAAGAGTCGGTGTGTGAAACGATTCTCGCCGAGAGTCGGTGTGTGAAACGATTCTCGCCGAGAGTCGGTGTGTGAAACGATTCTCGCCGAGAGTCGGTGTGTGAAACGATTCTCGCCGAGAGTCGGTGTGTGAAACGATTCTCGCCGAGAGTCGGTGTGTGAAACGATTCTCGCCCCGAGTCGGTGTGTGAAACGATTCTCACCGAGAGTCGGTGTGTGAAACGATTCTCACCGAGAGTCGGTGTGTAAAACGATTCTCACCCCGAGTCGGTGTGTAAAACGATTCTCGCCCTGAGTCGGTGTGTAAAACGATTCTAACCGAGAGTCGGTGTGTAAAACGATTCTCACCCCGAGTCGGTGTGTAAAACGATTCTCGCCCTGAGTCGGTGTGTAAAACGATTCTAACCGAGAGTCGGTGTGTGAAACGATTCTCGCCGAGAGTCGGTGTGTGAAACGATTCTCACCGAGAGCCGGTGTGTGAAACGATTCTCGCCGAGAGTCGGTGTGTGAAACGATTCTCGCCCAGAGTCGGTGTGTAAAACGATTTCTCACCGAGAGTCGGTGTGTAAAACGATTCTCGCCCCGAGTCGGTGTGTGAAACGATTCTCGCCGAGAGTCGGTGTGTGAAACGATTCTCGCCGAGAGTCGGTGTGTGAAACGATTCTCGCCGAGAGTCGGTGTGTGAAACGATTCTCGCCGAGAGTCGGTGTGTAAAACGATTCTCGCCGAGAGTCGGTGTGTGAAACGATTCTCACCGAGAGTGTGTGTGAAACGATTCTCGCCGAGAGTCGGTGTGTAAAACGATTCTCGCCGAGAGTCGGTGTGTGAAACGATTCTCACCGAGAGTCGGTGTGTGAAACGATTCTCACCGAGAGCCGGTGTGTAAAACGATTCTCGCCCAGAGTCGGTGTGTGAAACGATTCTCGCCCAGAGTCGGTGTGTGAAACGATTCTCGCCGAGAGTCGGTGTTTGAAACGATTCTCGCCGAGAGTCGGTGTGTGAAACGATTCTCGCCCCGAGTCGGTGTGTGAAACGATTCTCACCGAGAGTCGGTGTGTAAAACGATTCTCGCCCCGAGTCGGTGTGTGAAACGATTCTCACCGAGAGTCGGTGTGTGAAACGATTCTCACCGAGAGTCGGTGTGTAAAATGAATCTCACCGAGAGTCAGTGTGTGAAACGATTCTCACCGAGAGTCGGTGTGTAAAATGAATCTCACCGAGAGTCAGTGTGTGAAACGATTCTCACCCAGAGTCGGTGTGTGAAACGATTCTCACCGAGAGTCGGTGTGTAAAACGATTCTCGCCCCGAGTCGGTGTGTAAAACGATTCTCATCGAGAGTCGGTGTGTAAAACGATTCTCACCGAGAGTCGGTGTGTGAAACGATTCTCACCGAGAGTCGGTGTGTAAAACGATTCTCGCCGAGAGTCGGTGTGTGAAACGATTCTCGCCGAGAGTCGGTGTGTGAAACGATTCTCGCCGAGAGTCGGTGTGTGAAACGATTCTCACCGAGAGTCGGTGTGTAAAACGATTCTCACCCAGAGTCGGTGTGTAAAACGATTC
Organism: Heptranchias perlo; assembly: GCF_035084215.1. NCBI lineage: Eukaryota > Metazoa > Chordata > Chondrichthyes > Hexanchiformes > Hexanchidae > Heptranchias > Heptranchias perlo. The sequence goes on along the minus strand of NW_027138990.1, from coordinate 388,328 downwards.
TCGCCGAGAGTCGGTGTGTGAAACGATTCTCACCGAGAGTCGGTGTGTGAAACGATTCTCGCCGAGAGTCGGTGTGTGAAACGATTCTCGCCGAGAGTCGGTGTGTGAAACGATTCTCGCCGAGAGTCGGTGTGTGAAACGATTCTCGCCGAGAGTCGGTGTGTGAAACGATTCTCGCCGAGAGTCGGTGTGTGAAACGATTCTCGCCCAGAGTCGGTGTGTGAAACGATTCTCGCCGAGAGTCGGTGTGTAAAACGATTCTCACCGAGAGTCGGTGTGTAAAACGATTCTCACCGGGAGTCGGTGTGTGAAACGATTCTCACCGAGAGTCGGTGTGTAAAACGATTCTCGCCCTGAGTCGGTGTGTAAAACGATTCTAACCGAGAGTCGGTGTGTAAAATGATTCTCGCCCCGAGTCGGTGTGTAAAACGATTCTCGCCCTGAGTCGGTGTGTAAAACGATTCTAACCGAGAGTGTGTGTAAAACGATTCTCACCTGGAGTCGGTGTGTGAAACGATTCTCACCGAGAGTCGGTGTGTAAAACGATTCTCACCGAGAGTCGGTGTGTGAAACGATTCTCGCCGAGAGTCGGTGTGTGAAACGATTCTCGCCGAGAGTCGGTGTGTAAAACGATTCTCGCCGAGAGTCGGTCTGGAAAACGATTCTCACCCAGAGTCGGTGTGTAAAACGATTTCTCACCGAGAGTCGGTGTGTAAAACGATTCTCGCCCCGAGTCGGTGTGTGAAACGATTCTCACCGAGAGTCGGTGTGTGAAACGATTCTCACCGAGAGTCGGTGTGTAAAGGAATCTCACCGAGAGTCGGTGTGTGAAACGATTCTCGCCGAGAGTCGGTGTGTGAAACGATTCTCACCGAGAGTGTGTGTGAAACGATTCTCGCCGAGAGTCGGTGTGTGAAACGATTCTCGCCGAGAGTCGGTGTGTGAAACGATTCTCGCCGAGAGTCGGTGTGTGAAACGATTCTCGCCGAGAGTCGGTGTGTGAAACGATTCTCGCCGAGAGTCGGTGTGTGAAACGATTCTCGCCGAGAGTCGGTGTGTGAAACGATTCTCGCCCCGAGTCGGTGTGTGAAACGATTCTCACCGAGAGTCGGTGTGTAAAACGATTCTCGCCCCGAGTCGGTGTGTGAAACGATTCTCACCGAGAGTCGGTGTGTGAAACGATTCTCACCGAGAGTCGGTGTGTAAAATGAATCTCACCGAGAGTCAGTGTGTGAAACGATTCTCACCGAGAGTCGGTGTGTAAAATGAATCTCACCGAGAGTCAGTGTGTGAAACGATTCTCACCCAGAGTCGGTGTGTGAAACGATTCTCACCGAGAGTCGGTGTGTAAAACGATTCTCGCCCCGAGTCGGTGTGTAAAACGATTCTCACCGAGAGTCGGTGTGTAAAACGATTCTCACCGAGAGTCGGTGTGTGAAACGATTCTCACCGAGAGTCGGTGTGTGAAACGATTCTCGCCGAGAGTCGGTGTGTGAAACGATTCTCGCCGAGAGTCGGTGTGTGAAACGATTCTCACCGAGAGTCGGTGTGTAAAACGATTTCTCACCGAGAGTCGGTGTGTGAAACGATTCTCACCGAGAGTGTGTGTGAAACGATTCTCACCGAGAGTCGGTGTGTGAAACGATTCTCGCCCCGAGTCGGTGTGTGAAACGATTCTCACCGAGAGTCGGTGTGTAAAACGATTCTCGCCCCGAGTCGGTGTGTGAAACGATTCTCGCCGAGAGTCGGTGTGTAAAACGATTCTCACCGAGAGTCGGTGTGTGAAACGATTCTCACCGAGAGTCGGTGTGTAAAACGATTTCTCACCGAGAGTCGGTGTGTAAAACGATTCTCGCCGAGAGTCTGTGTGTGAAACGTTTCTCGCCGAGAGTCGGTGTGTGAAACGATTCTCGCCGAGAGTCGGTGTGTAAAACGATTCTCACCGAGAGTCGGTGTGTGTAAAACGATTCTCGCCGAGAGTCGGTGTGTGAAACGATTCTCACCGAGAGTCGGTGTGTAAAACGATTCTCACCGAGAGTGTGTGTGAAACGATTCTCACCGAGAGTTGTGTAAAACGATTCTCACCCAGAGTCGGTGTGTGAAACGATTCTCACCCAGAGTCGGTGTGTGAAACGATTCTCACCGAGAGTCGGTGTGTGAAACGATTCTCGCCCAGAGTCGGTGTGTGAAACGATTCTCACCCAGAGTCGGTGTGTAAAACGATTCTCACCGAGAGTCGGTGTGTGAAACGATTCTCACCCAGAGTCGGTGTGTAAAACGATTCTCACCGAGAGTCGGTGTGTGAAACGATTCTCACCGAGAGTCGGTGTGTAAAACGATTCTCACCGAGAGTCGGTGTGTAAAACGATTCTCACCCCGAGTCGGTGTGTAAAACGATTCTCACCGAGAGTCGGTGTGTGAAACGATTCTCACCCAGAGTCGGTGTGTAAAACGATTCTCACCGAGAGTCGGTGTGTGAAACGATTCTCACCGAGAGTCGGTGTGTAAAACGATTCTCACCGAGAGTCGGTGTGTAAAACGATTCTCACCGAGAGTCGGTGTGTAAAACGATTCTCACCCCGAGTCGGTGTGTAAAACGATTCTCACCGAGAGTCGGTGTGTAAAACGATTCTCACCCCGAGTCGGTGTGTAAAACGATTCTCACCGAGAGTCGGTGTGTGAAACGATTCTCACCGAGAGTCGGTGTGTGAAACGATTCTCACCGAGAGTCGGTGTGTGAAACGATTCTCACCGAGAGTCGGTGTGTAAAACGATTCTCGCCGAGAGTCGGTGTGTAAAACGATTCTCGCCGAGAGTCGGTGTGTAAAACGATTCTCACCGAGAGTCGGTGTGTAAAACGATTCTCACCGAGAGTCGGTGTGTGAAACGATTCTCGCCGAGAGTCGGTGTGTGAAACGATTCTCGCCGAGAGTCGGTGTGTAAAACGATTCTCACCCAGAGTCGGTGTGTAAAACGATTCTCACCGAGAGTCGGTGTGTAAAACGATTCTCGCCCAGAGTCGGTGTGTGAAACGATTCTCACCGAGAGTGTGTGTGAAACGATTCTCACCCAGAGTCGGTGTGTAAAACGATTCTCACCCCGAGTCGGTGTGTAAAACGATTCTCGCCCTGAGTCGGTGTGTAAAACGATTCTCACCGAGAGTCGGTGTGTTAAACGATTCTCACCGAGAGTGTGTGTAAAACGTTTCTCACCCAGAGTCGGTGTGTTAAATGATTCTCACCGAGAGTCGGTGTGTAAAACGATTCTCACCGAGAGTCGGTGTGTAAAACGTTTCTCGCCCTGAGTCGGTGTGTAAAACGATTCTCACCGAGAGTGTGTGTAAAACGATTCTCACCCAGAGTCGGTGTGTAAAACGATTCTCACCGAGAGTCGGTGTGTAAAACGATTCTCACCGAGAGTCGGTGTGTAAAACGATTCTCGCCCCGAGTCGGTGTGTAAAACGATTCTCACCGAGAGTGTGTGTAAAACGATTCTCACCCAGAGTCGGTGTGTAAAACGATTCTCACCGAGAGTCGGTGTGTAAAACGATTCTCACCCAGAGTCGGTGTGTAAAACGATTCTCACCGAGAGTCAGTGTGTGAAACGATTCTCACCCAGAGTCGGTGTGTAAAACGATTCTCACCGAGAGTCGGTGTGTAAAACGATTCTCACCCAGAGTCGGTGTGTAAAACGATTCTCACCCAGAGTCGGTGTGTAAAACGATTCTCACCCAGAGTCGGTGTGTGAAATGATTCTCGCCGAGAGTCGGTGTGTAAAACGATTCTCGCCGAGAGTCGGTGTGTAAAACGATTCTCACCGAGAGTCGGTGTGTAAAACGATTCTCACCGAGAGTGGGTGTGTGAAACGATTCTCGCCGAGAGTCGGTGTGTTAAACGATTCTCACCGAGAGTCGGTGTGTAAAACGATTCTCACCGAGAGTCGGTGTGTAAAACGATTCTCGCCGAGAGTCGGTGTGTAAAATGATTCTCGCCCCGAGTCGGTGTGTAAAACGATTCTCACCGAGAGTTGGTGTGTAAAACGATTCTCGCCGAGAGTCGGTGTCTAAAACGATTCTCACCGAGAGTCGGTGTGTGAAACGATTCTCACCGAGAGTCGGTGTGTGAAACGATTCTCACCCCGAGTCGGTGTGTAAAACGATTCTCACCGAGAGTCGGTGTGTAAAACGATTCTCACCCCGAGTCGGTGTGTAAAATGATTCCTTTTTCCCACAGGGTCGAGAGAGGCGACAAGGATTCCTGGGGGTCCCTGGAGTGGAGGTGAGAATCGGATCAGCCCACTCAATAACCATCCCTTCCACAAACCAGGAACTCATCGTTTACACTGTAAAACATCACCTTCCAACTGAGGTCTCCATCACTTGAGCTGAACGGAACCCTGTGGGCCTCAGCTCATCTCTGCCCCCTCTCCTCAGCCCCACCTTTATCAATTCATCCCCGCCTGCAAATTTACAAGTTCCATTTTAAAGCCCCACGTTTGGAACTTTCGTAAAAGCCTTCTGCAAGTGCCTATAAATCACTTCCACTGAACAGCACTCAGTGACGAGTTCAGACGGCCTTTCAATTCCACTGGTTTATTGAGGTGTGACCATGAGATTCTAATCCTACACTGCCCACAGAGAGTGTGACACACCCGATCCAAAATGGGGAAAGGCTCAAATCAGTCAGTTGTTGAGCAGTTTAAGGTGTGTTGAGAGCAGGGGTGGGAACAAATGCTGTTTGGATCATTTTAACTGACGACCAAGGATTCAACAGTGCCACTGGTGGACACTCATCAACCACTCCGAGGTTAAGGTCAAGGTCAAAGTTCCAGGAGGTAATCTGCACAAATATATCAGTAAAACTGTACAGGAGGAGAGACAGGGCGATAGTCCGTCAGAGGAGGTCACAACGCAGGGCGATAGTCCGTCAGACTGGCAGTGATTACAGCACGGGGGGATAGACTGGTGGTGATTACAGCACGGGGGGATAGACTGGCGGTGATTACAGCACGGGGGGATAGACTTGCAGTGATTACAGCACGGGGGGATAGACTGGCGGTGATTACAGCACGGGGGGATAGACTGGCGGTGATTACAGCACGGGGGGATAGACTGGCGGTGATTACAGCACGGGGGGATAGACTGGCGGTGATTACAGCACGGGGGGATAGACTGGTGGTGATTACAGCACAGGGGGATAGACTGGTGGTGATTACAGCACGGGGGGATAGACTGGCGGTGATTACAGCACGGGTGGATAGACTGGCGGTGATTACAGCACGGGGGGATAGACTGGCAGTGATTACAGCACGGGGGGATAGACTGGCAGTGATTACAGCACGGGGGGATAGACTGGCAGTGATTACAGCACGGGGGGATAGACTGGCGGTGATTACAGCACGGGGGGATAGACTGGTGATGATTACAGCACGGGGGGATAGACTGGCGGTGATTACAGCACGGGGGGATAGACTGGTGGTGATTACAGCACGGGGGGATAGACTGGTGGTGATTACAGCACGGGGGGATAGACTGGAGGTGATTACAGCACGGGGGGATAGACTGGCGGTGATTACAGCACGGGGGGATAGTTTGGCAGTGATTACAGCACGGGGGGATAGACTGGCGGTGATTACAGCACGGGGGGATAGACTGGCAGTGATTACAGCACGGGGGGATAGACTGGCGGTGATTACAGCACGGGGGGATAGACTGGCGGTGATTACAGCACGGGGGGATAGACTGGCGGTGATTACAGCACGGGGGGATAGACTGGCGGTGATTACAGCACGGGGGGATAGACTGGCGGTGATTACAGCACGGGGGGATAGACTGGCGGTGATTGCAGCACGGGGGGATAGACTGGTGGTGATTACAGCACGGGGGGATAGACTGGCGGTGATTACAGCACGGGGGGATAGACTGGCGGTGATTACAGCACGGGGGGATAGACTGGCGGTGATTACAGCACGGGGGGATAGACTGGCGGTGATTGCAGCACGGGGGGATAGACTGGTGGTGATTGCAGCACGGGGGGATAGACTGGTGGTGATTACAGCACGGGGGGATAGACTGGCAGTGATTACAGCACGGGGGGATAGACTGGTGGTGATTGCAGCACGGGGGGATAGACTGGCGGTGATTACAGCACGGGGGGATAGACTGGCAGTGATTACAGCACGGGGGGATAGACTGGCGGTGATTACAGCACGGGGGGATAGACTGGCGGTGATTACAGCACGGGGGGATAGACTGGCGGTGATTGCAGCACGGGGGGATAGACTGGTGGTGATTACAGCACGGGGGGATAGACTGGCAGTGATTACAGCACGGGGGGATAGACTGGCGGTGATTACAGCACGGGGGGATAGACTGGCGGTGATTACAGCACGGGGGGATAGACTGGCGGTGATTGCAGCACGGGGGGATAGACTGGTGGTGATTGCAGCACGGGGGGATAGACTGGCAGTGATTACAGCACGGGGGGATAGTTTGGCAGTGATTACAGCACGGGGGGATAGACGCAATGATTACAGCACAGTGGGATAGACTGGCAGTGATTACAGCACGGGGGGATAGACTGGTGGTGATTGCAGCACGGGGGGATAGACTGGCAGTGATTGCAGCACGGGGGGATAGACTGGCAGTGATTACAGCACGGAGGGATCGACTGGCAGTGATTACAGCACGGGGGGGATAGACTGGTGGTGATTGCAGCACGGGGGGATAGACTGGCAGTGATTACAGCACGGGGGGATAGACTGGCAGTGATTACAGCACGGGGGGATAGACTGGTCGTGATTGCAGCACGGGGGGATAGACTGGCAGTGATTACAGCACGGGGGGATAGTTTGGCAGTGATTACAGCACAGGGGGATAGACTGGCAGTGATTACAGCATGGGGGGATAGACTGGCAGTGATTACAGCACAGGGGGATAGACTGGCAGTGATTACAGCACGGGGGGATAGACTGGTGGTGATTACAGCACGGGGGGATAGACTGGCGGTGATTACAGCACGGGGGGATAGACTGGCAGTGATTACAGCACGGGGGGATAGACTGGCAGTGATTACAGCACGGGGGGATAGACTGGTGGTGATTACAGCACGGGGGGATAGACTGGCAATGATTACAGCACGGGGGGATAGACTGGTGGTGATTGCAGCACGGGGGGATAGACTGGCAGTGATTACAGCACGGGGGGATAGTTTGGCAGTGATTACAGCACAGGGGGATAGACTGGCAGTGATTACAGCACAGGGGGATAGACTGGCAGTGATTACAGCACGGGGGAATAGACTGGCAGTGATTACAGCACGGGGCAGCAGGACTCTTGATCAAAAGATATTATGGGCAAATCAAGACTGACACCTCACTGCCACGGCCTGGTAGTTACAGGAGCCCTGACTGTAGCTCGTTTCGCAGCTGGGAACCCATCACTGGGCCATTGTACAGGGGTGTGACTTTGTAGAGAGGATAATTCCGAAATCCAGTGGGTTGTGTTGTGTGGGATCTTCTTGTTCACATGTCCTGTCTGTCTTTCACAGGGTGTGAAAGGACGGCTTGGTGTCGAAGGCCCAGAAGGACTCTCCGGTATTAAGGTTCCCTTTCACCTTCATTGAGACATTCAACAGAAAGGAATTGGTTTCTCCTGTCCCGTCCGTTCACTGATCGCACAAGTAGATTTTAAGCCTGGGAGTTAGTGTGTGTTCATAGAATCATAGAAAGTTACAGCACAGAAGGTGGCCATTTGGCCCATCGTGCCCATGTGTGTTCTGAGCAAGTAAAGCAGCAGAGGGGATGACAGGGTGATGATTTGATGGAAGTGTTTGAAATGTTGAAGGATGTGGTGGACGAGATATAACCAGACAGTGCCCAGTGGTTGAGGTGGCTGCAACAAAGTGATTGATTCTTAATTGCCCTCTGAAATGGCCTAACAAGCCACTCAGTTGTAAAATCTCGCCATGAAAAGTCGTAATAAGAATAAAACCGGACGGACCACCCGGCATCGGACCACTAGGCACCGGACAGGACAACGGCAAAACACCAAGCCCAGTCGACCCTGCAAAGTCCTCCTTACTAACATCTGGGGACTTGTGCCAAAATTGGGAGAGCTGTCCCACAGACTCGTCAAGCAACAGCCTGACATAGTCATACTCACAGAATCATACCTTTCAGCCAACGTCCCAGACTCTTCCATCACCATCCCTGGGTATGTCCTGTCCCACCGGCAGGACAGACCCACCAGAGGTGGCGGTACAGTGATATACAGTCAGGAGGGAGTGGCCCTGGGAGTCCTCAACATTGACTCTGGACCCCATGAAATCTCATGGCATCAGGTCAAACATGGGCAAGGAAACCTCCTGCTGATTACCACCTACCGTCCTCCCTCAGCTGATAAATCCGTCCTCCTCCATGTTGAGCACCACTTGGAGGAAGCACTGAGGGTAGCAAGGGCACAGAATGTACTCTGGGTGGGGGACTTCAATGTCCATCACCAAGAGTGGCTCGGTAGCAGCACTACTGACCAAGCTGGCTGAATCCTGAAGGACATGGCTGCCAGACTGGGCCTGCGGCAGGTGGTGAGCAAACCAACACGAGGGAAAAACTTACTTGACCTCGTCCTCACCAATCTACCTGTCGCAGATGCATCTGTCCATGACAGTATTGGTAGGAGTGACCACCGCACAGTCCTCATGGAGACAAAGTCCCGTCTTCGCACTGAGGACACCATCCAACGTGTTGTGTGGCACTACCACCGTGCTAAATGGGATAGATTCAGAACAGATCTAGCAGCTCAAAACTGGGCATCCATGAGGTGCTGTGGGCCATCAGCAGCAGCAGAATTGTATTCCAGCACAATCTGTAAACTCATGGCCCGGCATGTTCCTCACTCTACCATTACCAACAAGCCAGGAGATCAACCCTGGTTCAATGAGGAGTGCAGAAGAGCATGCCAGGAGCAGCACCAGGCGTACCTAAAAATGAGGTGCCAACCTGGTGAAGCTACAACTCAGGAGTACATGCATGCTAAACAGCAGAAGCAACATGCTATAGACAGAGCTAAGCGATTCCACAACCAACGGATCAGATCAAAGCTCTGCAGTCCTGCCACATCCAGTCATGAATGGTGGTGGACAATTAAACAACTAACGGGAGGAGGAGGCTCTGCAAACATCCCCATCCTCAATGACGGCGGAGTCCAGCACGTGAGTGCAAAAGACAAGGCTGAAGTGTTTGCAACCATCTTCAGCCAGAAGTGCCGAGTGGATGATCCATCTCGGCCTCCTCCCGATATCCCCACCATCACGGAAGCCAGTCTTCGGCCAATTCGATTCAATCCACGTGATATCAAGAAACGGCTGAGTGCACTGGATACAGCAAAGGCTATGGGCCCCGACAACATCCCGGCTGTAGTGCTGAAGACTTGTGCTCCAGAACTAGCTGCACCTCTAGTCAAACTGTTCCAGTACAGCAACAACACTGGCATCTACCCGACAATGTGGAAAATTGCCCAGGTATGTCCTGTCCACAAAAAGCAGGACAAATCCAATCCGGCCAATTACCGCCCCATCAGTCTACTCTCAATCATCAGCAAAGTGATGGAAGGTGTCATCGACAGTGCTATCAAGCGGCACTTACTCACCAATAACCTGCTCACCGATGCTCAGTTTGGGTTCCGCCAGGACCACTCGGCTCCAGACCTCATTACAGCCTTGGTCCAAACATGGACAAAAGAGCTGAATTCCAGAGGTGAGGTGAGAGTGACTGCCCTTGACATCAAGGCAGCATTTGACCGAGTGTGGCACCAAGGAGCCCTCATAAAATTGAAGTCAATGGGAATCAGGGGGAAAACTCTCCAGTGGCTGGAGTCATACCTAATAAAAAGGAAGATGGTAGTGGTTGTTGGAGGCCAATCATCGCAGCCCCATGGCATTGCTGCAGGAGTTCCTCAAGCCAGTGTCCTAGGCCCAACCATCTTCAGCTGCTTCATCAATGACCTTCCCTCCATCATAAGGTCAGAAATGGGGATGTTCGCTGATGACTGCACAATGTTCAGTTCCATTCGCAACCCCTCAAATAATGAAGCAGTCTGAGCCCGCATGCAGCAAGACCTGGACAACATCCAGGCTTGGGCTCATATGTGGCAAGTAACATTCGCACCAGACAAGTGCCAGGCAATGACCATCTCCAACAAGAGAGAGTCTAACCACCTCCCTTTGACATTCAACGGCATTACCATCGCCGAATCCCCCATCATCCACATCCTGGGGGTCACCATTGACCAGAAACTTAACTGGACCAGCCATATAAATACTGTGGCTTCGAGAGCAGGTCAGGGGCTGGGTATTCTGTGGTGAGTGACTCACCTCCTGACTCCCCAGAGCCTTTCCACCATCTACAAGGCACAAGTCAGGAGTGTGATGGAATACTCTCCACTTGTTTGGATGAGTGCAGCCCCAACAACACTCAAGAAGCTCGACACCATCCAGGACAAAGCAGCCCGCTTGATTGGCACCCCATCCACCACCCTAAACATTCACTCCCTTCACCACTTGCGCACAGTGGCTGCAGTGTGTACCATCCACAGGATGCACTGCAGCAACTCGCCAAGGCTTCTTCGACAGCACCTCCCAAACCCGCGACCTCGACCAGCTAGAAGGACAAGATGACACCTGATGAAGGAGAAAGCCTCCGAAAGCTTGTGATTTTTAAATAAAACAGTTGGACTATAACCTGGTGTTGTAAGATTCCTTACATTTGTCAACCCCAGTCCATCACCAGCATCTCCACATCATAGAAGGACAAGAGCAGCAGGCACATGGGAACAACACCACCTGCACGTTCCCCTCCAAGTCACACACCATCCCGACTTGGAAATATATCGCCGTTCCTTCATCGTCGCTGGGTCAAAATCCTGGAACTCCCTTCCTAACAGCACTGTGGGAGAACCTTCACCACACGGACTGCAGCGGTTCAAGAAGGCGGCTCACCACCACCTTCTCAAGGGCAATTAGGGATGGGCAATAAATGCCGGCCTCGCCAGCGACGCCCACATCCCGTGAATGAATATTGAAAAAAACAAAGGTGTGTTGATGTAAGATTAAATGCAAGAGATTTCGGACAAGGAGCCGGAGAGACTTGTTTACACAATGCTCTCCTGTCCAGCCTCCCACCTTCCATCCTCCATAAACTTGAGCTCATCCAAAACTCTGCTGCCCGTATCCTAACTCGCACCAAGTCCAGTTCTCCCATCACCCCTGTGCTCACTGACCTACATTGGCTCCCGGTCCGGGAACGCATCAATTTTAAAATTCTCATCCTTGTGTTCAAATCCCTCCATGGCCCTCCCCTCCCTATCTCTGTAACCTCCTCCAGCCCTACAACCCTCCGAGATCTCTGCACTCATCCATTTCTTGCCACTTGCGAATCCCCGATTTTAATCGTTCCACCATTGGCGGCCGTGCCTTCAGCTGCCTCGGCCCTAAGCTTTCTGTCTCTCGACCTCTCTCCTCTGTTAAGTCCCTCCTTAAAACCTAACTCTTTGACTGAGCTTTTGGTCACCTGTCCCAATATCTCCTCATGTGGCTCGGTGTGAAATGTTGTCTGATAATCGCTCCTATGAAGCACCTTGTTAAAGTTGCTGTATAAATGGGAGGTGTTGTTAGTGTAGTGAGGGGGTGGATTGTACCACTGGGTTAGTGTTGTGAGGGGGTGGATTGTACCACTGGAGCTAGTGTTTGTGTGGAGACCATTGGTACAGATTCTAACCCCAGCGACGATGAATGAACGGCGATATATTTCCAAGTCGGGATGGTGTGTGACTTGGAGGGGAACGTGCAAGTGGTGTTGTTCCCATGTACCTGCTGCCCTTGTCCTTCTAGGTGGTAGAGGTCGCGGGTTTGGGAGGTGTTGTCGAAGAAGCCTTGGCGAGTTGCTGCAGTGCATCCTGTGGATGGTGCACACTGCAGCCACAGTGCGCCGGTGGTGAAGGGAGTGATTGTTTCGGGTGGTGGATGGGGTGCCAATCAAGCGGGCTGCTTTCGAGCTTCTTGAGTGTTGTTGGAGCTGCACGCATCCGAGCAAGTGGAGAGTATTCCATCACACTCCTGACTTGTGCCTTGTAGATGGTGGAAAGGCTTTGGGGAGTCAGGAGGTGAGTCACTCGCCGCAGAATACCCAGCCTCTGACCTGCTCTTGTAGCCACAGTATTTATATGGCTGGTCCAGTTAAGTTTCTGGTCAATGGTGACCCCCAGGATGTTGATGGTGGGGGATTCGGCGATGGTAATGCCGTTGATTGTCAAGGGGAGGTGGTTAGACTCTCTCTTGTTGGAGATGGTCATTGCCTGGCACTTGTCTAGCGCGAATGTTATTTGCCACTTATCAGCCCAAGCCTGGATGTTGTCCAGGTCTTGCTGCATTCGGGTTCAGACTGCTTCATTATTTGAGAGGTTGCGAATGGAACTGAACACTGTGCAATCATCAGCGAACATCCCCATTTCTGACCTTATGATGGAGGGAAGGTCATTGATGAAGCAGCTGAAGATGGTTGGGCCTCGGACACTGCCCTGAGGAACTCCTGCAGCAATGTCCTGGGGCTGAGATGATTGGCCTCCAAAAACCACTACCATCTTCCTTTGTGCTCGGTATGACTCCAGCCACTGGAGAGTTTTCCCCCTGATTCCCATTGACTTCAATTTTACTCGGGCTCCTTGGTGCCACACTCGGTCAAATGCTGCCTTGATGTCAAGGGCAGTCACTCTCACCTCACCTCTGGAATTCAGCTCTTTTGTCCATGTTTGGACCAAGGCTGTAATGAGGTCTGGAGCCGAGTGGTCCTGGCGCAACCCAAACTGAGCATCGGTGAGCAGGTTATTGGTGAGTCAGTGCCGCTTGATAGCACTGTCGACGACACCTTCCATCACTTTGCTGATGATTGAGAGTAGACTGATGGGGCGGTAATTGGCCGGATTGGATTTGTCCTGCTTTTTGTGGCAGGACATACCTGGGCAATTTTCCACATTGTACCACCGGGGTTAGTGTTGTGAGGGGGTGGATTGTACCACTGGGTTAGTGTTGTGAGGGGGTGGATTGTACCACCGGGGTTAGTGTTTGTGTGGAGACCATTGGTACAGATTCTAACCCCTCCCCAAAGGGTGGGTACGGTGAGTGGGGGATGGGTTACAAATGGCCGAGTCCACTCTCCCGTCAGTGTAGCTCGCTGAGTTTCCTGCTCCAGGCGTGGGGACGCTAATCACCCGTCTTGACAAAGACTCGAGGGGAGGGGAGGGGAAGGGAGGGAGAGGGAGAGGGAGGAGAGATTTAAGAGGAGGGGCAGGCGTGGGGCTGGGAGAGAGAGTGGGGAAGTGGGAGGGGGAATGGAGGGGGAGAGGGAGGGGTATTTGGGGGAGGGGCTGGGGAAGGTGGAATCTGCACAGTCTCAAACCCGGTGGAGAAACCCTGTGGGAGGAGAATGGCCTGTCGAGGCCTCGGTAAGTCACGATTTGTTCTTTATTCTTCGGGAGGATTCCCTGAGAGGTCCAGGAGGAGCAGGAGTGTCAGCCCCGGCACCCCAGAAGGAAACCTTGGACCCCCTCCCCCTTCCCCTCCCCCAGCCGTGGACCGACCCTTCTCCCACTGGAAACAGTTTCTCCTTATTTACTCTATCAAATCCCTTCATGATTTTGAACACCTCGATCAAATCTCCCCGTAACCTTCTCTGTTCTAAGGAGAACAATCCCAGCTTCTCCAGTCTCTCCACATAACTGAAGTCCCTCATCCCTGGAACCATTCTAGTAAATCTCCTCTGCTCCCTCTCTAAGGCCTTCACATCTTTCCTAAAGTGTGGTGCCCAGAATTGAACACAATATTCTATCTGAGGCCGAACCAGTGTTTATAAAGGTTTAGCATAACTTCCTTGTTTTTGTACTCTGTGCCTCTTTGATAAATCCCAGGATCCCATTTGCTTTTTTAACACATTCTCAACCTGTCCTGTCACCTTCAGTGATTTGTGTACATAAACCCCCAGATCTCTCTGTTCCTGCACCCCCTTTAAAATTGTACCCTTTAGTTTATATTGCCTCTCCTCATTCTTCCTCCCAAAATGTATCACTTCACACTTCTCTGTGTTAAATTTCATCTGCCATGTGTCTGCCCATTTCACCAGTCTGTCTCTGTCCTCCTGAAGTCTGTTACTATCCTCCACATTGTTTACTACATTTCTGAGTTTCGTGTCATCTGCAAACTTTGAAATTATACCCTCTGTACCCAAGCCCAGGTTATTTTATATATATATATCTATAGTCTCCTCATGCTCATCTGCCTTTAAGGACAGTCTTGTTTTATACAGTGCCTTTGACAACCTCAGGACATCCCAAAGCATTTTATAACCAGTGTCACTGATGTAATGTAGGAAACCCGGCAGCCAATTTGCGCACAGCAAGATCCCACAAACAGCAATGTGATAATGAGCAGATAATCTGTTTTTTAGTGATGTTGGTTGAGGGATAAATATTGGCCCCAGGACACCGGGGAGAACTCCCTTTAACAAATCCGTGCTGACTTTCATTTATTAACCCATACTTTTCCAAGTGACAATTAATTTTGTCCCTCCGTTCTAAATTTCTTACTTTTAATCTTCTATCTATGGCCCCTCATTCTCGATCCTTCAATTACTGGAAACAGTCTGTTTCTGTCTGTGCGAGGCCCCGTCTGTCCTCTCAGGTGGATGTGAACAATCCCACGACCACTATTCAAAGAAGGGCAGGGGAGTTCTCCCGGTGTCCTGGGCTAATATTTATCACTAAAACAGTTTAATTAGTCATTTATCTCATCGCTGTTTGTGGGATCTTGCTGTGCGCAAATTGTTTGCCGTATTTCCCTACATTACAACAGTGACTACACGTTGAATGCACTTCATTGGCTGCGAAGCACTTTGGGAGGTCCTGAGGTCATGAAAGGCTCTATATAAATGCAAGTTCTTTCTTCTTTCTTTTACCCTGGGCCATACTTCCATACACTTCTATCATAACGCCCCACAATCTGTGTTATTCTAATGACAAAAGCCCCATTTTATCAGGTCTTTCTTTGTGTTTGTATTTCCTCACACCAGCATCCTAGTGAACCTCTTTAAAGCCTCAATATCTTCCCTATAGTGTGGAGCCCAGTACTGCACACAGTAATCGAACTGAGATCTCAATAAGGTTTTATGTAGGCTCATCATTGCCTCTTGGCTTTTAGATTCTATTTATTTTAATTAATGAGCTGGCTTGTTGCCAAACAGAGACGAGGGAACTCAGCACCCAGCACTCCCACATCAACCCCCGTTGGTATTTTCTGAGGGAAGGGAAGGGAGGGAACAAAGAAAGACAGACTCCCATTTCTGCAGCACCTTTCACCATCTCAGGACGTCCCAAAGTGCTTTACAGCCAATGATATACTTTTGAAGTGTAGTCACTGTTGTAGTGTAGGAAACGCAGCAGCCAATTCACACACAGCAAGATCCCACAAACAGCAATGTGATAATGACCAGATAATCTGTTTTAGTGATGTTGGTTGAGGGATAAATATTGGCTCCAGGACACCGAGGAGAACTCCCCTGCTCTTCTTCAAATAGTGACATGGGATCTTTAACATCCACCTGAGAGGGCAGACGGAGCTCGTCTCGAGGTTTAAAGTCTCATCCAAAAGACGGCATCTCCGACAGTGCGGCGCTCCCTCAGTACTGACCCTCCGACAGTGCAGCGCTCCCTCAGTACTGACCCTCCGACAGTGCAGCGCTCCCTCAGTACTGACCCTCCGACAGTGCAGCGCTCCCTCAGTACTGACCCTCCGACAGTGCGGCGCTCCCTCAGTACTGACCCTCCGACAGTGCGGCGCTCCCTCAGTACTGACCCTCCGACAGTGCGGCGCTCCCTCAGTACTGACCCTCCGACAGTGCAGCGCTCCCTCAGTACTGACCCTCCGACAGTGCAGCGCTCCCTCAGTACTGACCCTCCGACAGTGCAGCGCTCCCTCAGTACTGACCCTCCGACAGTGCAGCGCTCCCTCAGTACTGACCCTCCGACAGTGCGGCGCTCCCTCAGTACTGACCCTCCGACAGTGCGGCACCCCCTCAGTACTGACCCTCCGACAGTGCAGCACCCCCTCAGTACTGACCCTCCGACAGTGCAGCACTCCCTCAGTACTGACCCTCCGACAGTGCAGCTCTCCCTCAGTACTGACCCTCCGACAGTGCAGCTCTCCCTCAGTACTGACCCTCCGACAGTGCAGCACCCCCTCAGTACTGACCCTCCGACAGTGCAGCTCTCCCTCAGTACTGACCCTCCGACAGTGCAGCGCTCCCTCAGTACTGACCCTCCGACAGTGCAGCGCTCCCTCAGTACTGACCCTCCGACAGTGCAGCGCTCCCTCAGTACTGACCAGGGAGTGTCAGCATAGATTATGGGCTCCAGTCTCTGGAGTGGGACTTGAACCCACGACCCTCTGCCTCTGAGCTGAGAGTTCTACCCAGGGAATCATGGCTGTCACAATCTGAAGCACAGGCCACAGTCACTGACCAATGCGATCCCACCTGGCTGGGTGACACCACTGTCGTCAGGTAGATACCTGGAATTGGACGTGCGTGATCTTGTCTTGAGCTGAACGCCCTGTGTCTCTGGGTCAGTCACCGCAGCCACTGGCCGTTATGGGAGCTTTATACTCTGAGCTGGGCCGGACACCATAAGGCCCAGGCAGCTCCCTGAGTGCTGAGGCTGGAGCAGTTGATCAGACTGAAAGGGCTGGTAGACGGTCCATGGCAGAGGACACTGGGGGTTGGTTGTGTCACCGAATCCCTCTCCTGTGGGATTATGATCCACAGTCCCCAGGAGCGTGGAGGGAGGAGGGAGGAGTGAGGAGGGAGGGAGGAGTGAGGGGGAACACCCAGTGATCACTGAGGGGCAATGATACTGGACCAGAAAACCAGCCCTGAACATTCAGAAATTCAATAGTTCAAAGAAACTGAAAAGGAAGCGGCCTTGGTTGAAATAAATCCCATTGGGTAAATGTGGACTACCGTCTGATTGGCTAACTCTCTGCTGAACTCTTGTTGAGCAAATGCCTGCTCCCCTCTGATTGGGTAAATGTCTGCTCCCCTCTGGGTAAATGTCTGCTCCCCTCTGATTGGGTAAATGTCTGCTCCCCTCTGATTGGGTAAATGTCTGCTCCCCTCTGATTGGGTAAATGTCTGCTCCCCTCTGATTGGGGAAATGTCTGCTCCCCTCTGATTGGGGAAATGTCTGCTCCCCTCTGATTGGGTAAATGCCTGCTCCCCCCTGATTGGGTAAATGCCTGCTCCCCCCTGATTGGGTAAATGTCTGCTCCCCTCTGATTGGGTAAATGTCTGCTCCCCTCTGATTGGGTAAATGCCTGCTCCCCCCTGATTGGGTAAATGCCTGCTCCCCCCTGATTGGGTAAATGCCTGCTCCCCTCTGATTGGGGAAATGCCTGCTCCCCTCTGATTGGGGAAATGCCTGCTGCCCTCTGATTGGGGAAATGCCTGCTGCCCTCTGATTGGGTAAATGCCTGCTCCCCCCTGATTGGGTAAATGCCTGCTCCCCTCTGATTGGGTAACTGTGTGTGCTCTACTCTCATTGGCCTACTGTGCTGTTTGGTTAAAGTGAGTGTGACAGGGAAGTAACACGAGGTGATTTTCCACAGGGCCGAGCTGGAGCAGCTGAGGGCCAAGGCCAGCGAGGAGTGTGGGTAAGGCCTCTCCCACCACCGAGAACTCATCGAACCAGGGCAGTGCGGCCAGATTGTTAGAATCTCCATGAGGGCAGTCGAGGCATGGAATTGGCCAGCGAGGGAGGGGACATCCTTCTGAATATTGGTTCACGACCCACTTTCCCCCTGCCCTCCCCCCATTCCTGGGGATCCTAACCCTCTCCGGGGATGGGGCCGAATCCTTGTGTTTCTTCTGCTCTTTGGAGGGACAGGACTTGGGTAGGGTTTCAATCTATGGTGCCCTGTTCCACATGATGGGGAGAATAGCCCGGCCTTGCCCAGGGTTCAAAGATAAAGAACGTTATTCACACCAAAGGTTGACAGCCCGCAGAGTTTCGCTCCCAACCAAGACTGAGCAAACACTAGGAGGCCTGCACTCTGGGTAGGACTGCTCACCCCAACAAATTCACACGCACAGGGTGGGGCAGCCTCTGCATCATCTAACATTGACGGAGAAACGAGATAAACACATGAGGGAGAAAGGAATAGAAGGATATGGTGATTGGGTGGGATGGAGTAGGGAGGGAGGAGGCTCGTGTGGAGCATAAACACCGGGATAGAACCGTTGGGCCGAATGGCCTGTTTCTGTGCTGTACATTCTGTGTAATCAGCCACGGTATGGCCTCCAACACCTGACCTGTGAATCAGACTGACTATTATCAGGAGATTTATTTTTAGAAGCAGGTGAAGGTTTAATTGTAGCCAGAGGCCCTTTAACACCTGCTGCTCCCCAATAATCTGACCCCCACCCCCCCCCCCCCATGACCTCAGCTGACCTCGCATTCGGAGGTCACATCGCAGCCCCTCAAGTGCGGCCCAACTGTGCCATGACCCCGGTCCCTGCTTGTTAGCTCCAGGTGGATGATGATTTGAGCACGAAACGCTCCAGTTCTGAATCTGCTCCATGCCTCGTGTTAATGATCAGGCCTGTGACTGAGACGAGTGTTACCAACCCTTCCAGATTGCCCTGGAGTCTCCAGGAATTAACGTTTAATCTCCAGGACACTGCTCGGATCAAACAACCCAGGAGAGAAATCACAGGGGCGAAATGTGTTCTTTATAAGTTCTCTTTGAACACTTTTGTTCATTAGTTGTTAGGATATCGGACACGGGGAAAGGTCTGACTGACCGACAGTCAAGTATCATCCAATTGGGTAATGAAGAGTCTGTTCACGTTCCGATTGGCTATGGGAAGATTGACATGTTGGGCGACCAATGGGGGAGTGTGGGGGCGGGGCATTGCGAGGATTGGCCTGTCGGGTGACCAATGGTGAGAGTTTGGGGGGAGCAGGTGATGTGATGACAGCTCCAGGAATAAGACTGACCAGAGATGGCAGTGCCCAGAGGGAGTCTGTGTGAGACTTGGTCTCTCAGACACTGCCAGTTTCCACTGGGGGTCCAGGCTGCACCAGTCCGAATGCTAATCTGAGGGCGACCAGGCAGTGACCTGGACATCATACACAAGGTGCAGGAGATACAGCGGAGACTATTTGAGTGTTTATCCACAGCCACTGAGAGTGACTAAGAGACGTCATTGCTCCGCTCTGGTCAAAACTCAGCAAACAATCCTTCTCAGACTTCAAAATCTAACGAGGATATCTTTCATATTTCTCCTTTCAGGGACCCCCAGGACCACCAGGACCACCAGGATTTAATGGGCCTCCCGGGAAACCGGTAAGAGATACAATCGACATCCAATAACTGCCTCAAACTGGGACTGACATCAACACTGTCCCATCAAACACTCCCAGGGCAGGTACAGCACGGGTTAGATACAGAGTAAAGCTCCCTCTACACTGTCCCATCAAACACTCCCAGGGCAGGTACAGCACGGGTTAGATACAGAGTAAAGCTCCCTCTACACTGTCCCATCAAACACTCCCAGGGCAGGTACAGCACGGGTTAGATACAGAGTAAAGCTCCCTCTACACTGTCCCATCAAACACTCCTAGGGCAGGTACAGCACGGGTTAGATACAGAGTAAAGCTCCCTCCACACTGTCCCATCAAACACTCCTAGGGCAGGTACAGCACGGGTTAGATACAGAGTAAAGCTCCCTCCAAACTGTCCCATCAAACACTCCCAGGACAGGTACAGCACGGGTTAGATACAGAGTAAAGCTCCCTCTACACTGTCCCATCAAACACTCCCAGGGCAGGTACAGCACGGGTTAGATACAGAGTAAAGCTCCCTCTACACTGTCCCATCAAACACTCCCAGGGCAGGTACAGCACGGGTTAGATACAGAGTAAAGCTCCCTCGACACTGTCCCATCAAACACTCCCAGGGCAGGTACAGCACGGGTTAGATACAGAGTAAAGCTCCCTCCACACTGTCCCATCAAACACTCCCAGGGCAGGTACAGCACGGGTTAGATACAGAGTAAAGCTCCCTCTACACTGTCCCATCAAACACTCCCAGCGCAGGTACAGGGTTAGATACAGAGTAAAGCTCCCTCTACACTGTCCCATCAAACACTCCCAGGGCAGGTACAGCACGGGTTAGATACAGAGTAAAGCTCCCTCTACACTGTCCCATCAAACACTCCCAGGGCAGGTACAGCACGGGTTAGATGCAGAGTAAAGCTCCCTCTACACTGTCCCATCAAACACTCCCAGGGCAGGTACAGCACGGGTTAGATGCAGAGTAAAGCTCCCTCTACACTGTCCCATCAAACACTCCCAGGGCAGGTACAGCACGGGTTAGATACAGAGTAAAGCTCCCTCTACACTGTCCCATCAAACACTCCCAGGGCAGGTACAGCAAGGGTTAGATACAGAGTAAAGCTCCCTCTACACTGTCCCATCAAACACTCCCAGGGCAGGTACAGCACGGGTTAGATACAGAGTAAAGCTCCCTCTACACTGTCCCATCAAACACTCCCAGGGCAGGTACAGCACGGGTTAGATACAGAGTAAAGCTCCCTCTACACTGTCCCATCAAACACTCCCAGATTAGCTGCCACTATGTTCTGAGACAGTCTTTTCCTGTTGTGTTGGAGTAAACAGCCATGAACTGTTTATAATATTAAAGTTGCTATTTTAATCTGGGAGAATGTGGAGATTGCTCTGATAACAGGAGCGTGATTCTGCATCTACCCTGTGCAGGGTCTGACTGAGGAGCTGGGCTCACATTGTCCCACGGGCTCTTACACAACAGAGATGTGGATCCTATCATTGGTGTCTGGAGAGAGCCCTGGTCCCTGCGGCCTCGAACCAAACCCTCGGATTGGGGGGTGTAATTGGACAGTCGCATGAATGGGGTCCGTGGTGGGTGAACGGGGTCGGTGGTGAGTGGGTTTATTGTGATTGAGGCCTATAGTGAACGGGGTCGGTGGTGAGTGGGTTTATTGTGATTGAGGCCTATAGTGAACGGGGTCGGTGGTGAGTGGGTTTATTGTGATTGAGGCCTATAGTGAACGGGGTCCGTGGTGAGTGGGTTTATTGTGATTGAGGCCTATAGTGAACGGGGTCCGTGGTGACTGGGTTTATTGTGATTGAGGCCTATAGTGAACGGGGTCCGTGGTGACTGGGTTTATTGTGATTGAGATCTATAGTGAACGGGGTCCGTGGTGAATGGGTTTATTGTGATTGAGGTCTATAGTGAACAGGGTCGGTGGTGAGTGGGTTTATTGTGATTGAGGCCTATAGTGAACGGGGTCGGTGGTGAGTGGGTTTATTGTGATTGAGGCCTATAGTTAACGGGGTCTGTGGTGAGTGGGTTTATTGTGATTGAGGCCTATAGTGAACGGGGTCGGTGGTGAGTGGGTTTATTGTGATTGAGGCCTATAGTGAACTGGGTCCGTGGTGACTGGGTTTATTGTGATTGAGGCCCATAGTGAACAGGGTCCGTGGTGACTGGGTTTATTGTGATTGAGATCTATAGTGAACGGGGTCCGTGGTGACTGGGTTTATTGTGATTGAGATCTATAGTGAACGGGGTCGGTGGTGAGTGGGTTTATTGTGATTGAGGCCTATAGTGAACGGGGTCCGTGGTGACTGGGTTTATTGTGATTGAGGCCTATAGTGAACGGGGTCCGTGGTGAGTGGGTTTATTGTGATTGAGGCCTATAGTGAACGGGGTCCGTGGTGAGTGGGTTTATTGTGATTGAGGCCTATAGTGAACGGGGTCCGTGGTGAGTGGGTATATTGTGATTGAGGCCTTTTGTGAACGGGGTCGGTGGTGAGTGGGTTTATTGTGATTGAGGCCTATAGTGAACGGGGTCGGTGGTGACTGGGTTTATTGTGATTGAGATCTATAGTGAACGGGGTCCGTGGTGACTGGGTTTATTGTGATTGAGGCCTATAGTGAACGGGGTCCGTGGTGGATGGGTTTATTGTGATTGAGATCTATAGTGAACGGGGTCCGTGGTGACTGGGTTTATTGTGATTGAGATCTATAGTGAACGGGGTCCGTGGTGACTGGGTTTATTGTGATTGAGGCCTATAGTGAACGGTGTCCGTGGTGAATGGGTTTATTGTGATTGAGGTCTATAGTGAACGGGGTCCGTGGAGACTGGGTTTATTGTGATTGAGGCCTATAGTGAACGGGGTCGGTGGTGAGTGGGTTTATTGTGATTGAGGCCTATAGTGAACGGGGTCCGTGGTGAGCGGGTTTATTGTGATTGAGGCCTATAGTGAACGGGGTCCGTGGTGAGTGGATTTATTGTGATTGAGGCCTATAGTGAACGGGGTCTGTGGTGAGTGGGTTTATTGTGATTGAGATCTATAGTGAACGGGGTCCGTGGTGACTGGGTTTATTGTGATTGAGAACTATAGTGAACGGGGTCCGTGGTGACTGGGTTTATTGTGATTGAGATCTGTAGTGAACGGGGTCCGTGGTGACTGGGATTATTGTGATTAAGATCTATAGTGAACGGGGTCCGTGGTGAGTGGGTTTATTGTGATTGAGATCTATAGTGAACGGGGTCCGTGGTGACTGGGTTTATTGTGATTGAGGCCGATAGTGAACGGGGTCCGTGGTGAGTGGGTTTATTGTGATTGACATCTATAGTGAACGGGGTCCGTGGTGACTGGGTTTATTGTGATTGAGGCCTATAGTGAACGGGGTCCGTGGTGAGTGGGTTTATTGTGATTGACATCTATAGTGAACGGGGTCCGTGGTGACTGGGTTTATTGTGATTGAGATCTATAGTGAACGGGGTCCGTGGTGACTGGGTTTATTGTGATTGAGGCTTATAGTGAACGGGGTCCGTGGTGAGTGGGTTTATTGTGATTGACATCTATAGTGAACGGGGTCGGTGGTGAGTGGGTTTATTGTGATTGAGGCCTATAGTGAACGGGGTCCGTGGTGAGTGGGTTTATTGTGATTGAGGCCTATAGTGAACGGGGTCCGTGGTGACTGGGTTTATTGTGATTGAGGTCTATAGTGAACGGGGTCCGTGGTGACTGGGTTTATTGTGATTGAGGCCTATAGTGAACGGGGTCTGTGGTGACTGGGTTTATTGTGATTGAGGCCTATAGTGAACGGGGTCCGTGGTGACTGGGTTTATTGTGATTGAGGTCTATAGTGAACGGGGTCCGTGGTGAGTGGGTTTATTGTGATTGAGGCCTATAGTGAACGGGGTCCGTGGTGACTGGGTTTATTGTGATTGAGGTCTATAGTGAACGGGGTCCGTGGTGACTGGGTTTATTGTGATTGAGGCCTATAGTGAACGGGGTCCGTGGTGACTGGGTTTATTGTGATTGAGGTCTATAGTGAATGGGGTCCGTGGTGAGTGGGTTTATTGTGATTGAGGCCTATAGTGAACGGGGTCCGTGGTGACTGGGTTCATTGTGATTGAGGCCTATAGTGAACGGGGTCTGTGGTGAGTGGGTTTATTGTGATTGAGATCTATCGTGAACGGGGTCCGTGGTGAATGGGTTTATTGTGATTGAGGCCTATAGTGAACGGGGTCCGTGGTGAGTGGGTTTATTGTGATTGAGGCCTATAGTGAACGGGGTCCGTTGTGACTGGGTTTATTGTGATTGAGGCCTATAGTGAACGGGGTCGGTGGTGAGTGGGTTTATTGTGATTGAGGCCTATAGTGAACGGGGTCGGTGGTGAGTGGGTTTATTGTGATTGAGGCCTATAGTGAACGGGGTCGGTGGTGAGTGGGTTTATTGTGATTGAGGCCTATAGTGAACGGGGTCTGTGGTGACTGGGTTTATTGTGATTGAGGCCTTTTGTGAACGGGGTCTGTGGTGACTGGGTTTATTGTGATTGAGGCCTTTTGTGAACGGGGTCCGTGGTGACTGGGTTTATTGTGATTGAGGCCTATAGTGAACGGGGTCCTTGGTGACTGGGTTTATTGTGATTGAGGCCTATAGTGAACGGGGTCTGTGGTGACTGGGTTTATTGTGATTGAGGCCTATAGTGAACGGGGTCCTTGGTGACTGGGTTTATTGTGATTGTGGCCTTTTGTGAACGGGGTCTGTGGTGACTGGGTTTATTGTGATTGAGGCCTATAGTGAACGGGGTCCGTGGTGAATGGGTTTATTGTGATTGAGGCCTATAGTGAACGGGGTCCGTGGTGACTGGGTTTATTGTGATTGAGGCCTATAGTGAACGGGGTCTGTGGCGACTGGGTTTATTGTGATTGAGGCCTATAGTGAACGGGGTCCGTGGTGAATGGGTTTATTGTGATTGAGGCCTATAGTGAACGGGGTCCGTGGTGAGTGCGTTTATTGTGATTGAGGCCTATAGTGAACGGGGTCTGTGGTGACTGGGTTTATTGTGATTGAGGTCTATAGTGAACGGGGTCCTTGGTGACTGGGTTTATTGTGATTGAGCCCTATAGTGAACGGGGTCCGTGGTGAGTGGGTTTATTGTGATTGAGGCCTATAGTGAACGGGGTCTGTGGTGACTGGGTTTATTGTGATTGAGGCCTATAGTGAACGGGGTCGGTGGTGAATGGGTTTATTGTGATTGAGGTCTATAGTGAACGGGGTCCTTGGTGACTGGGTTTATTGTGATTGAGGCCTATAGTGAACGGGGTCGGTGGTGAGTGGGTTTATTGTGATTGAGGCCTTTTGTGAACGGGGTCCGTGGTGACTGGGTTTATTGTGATTGAGGTCTATAGTGAACGGGGTCGGTGGTGAGTGGGTTTATTGTGATTGAGGCCTATAGTGAACGGGGTCCGTGGTGAGTGGGTTTATTGTGATTGAGGCCTTTTGTGAACGGGGTCCGTGGTGACTGGGTTTATTGTGATTGAGGTCTATAGTGAACGGGGTCCGTGGTGAGTGGGTTTATTGTGATTGAGGTCTATAGTGAACGGGGTCCGATGTGAGTGGGTTTATTGTGATTGAGGCCTATAGTGAACGGGGTCGGTGGTGAGTGGCTTTATTGTGATTGTGGCCTATAGTGAACGGGGTCCGTGGTGAGTGGGTTTATTGTGATTGAGGCCTTTTGTGAACGGGGTCCGTGGTGACTGGGTTTATTGTGATTGAGGTCTATAGTGAACGGGGTCCGTGGTGAGTGGGTTTATTGTGATTGAGGTCTATAGTGAACGGGGTCCGTGGTGAGTGGGTTTATTGTGATTGAGATCTATAGTGAACGGGGTCCGTGGTGACTGGGTTTATTGTGATTGAGGCCTATAGTGAACGGGGTCCGTGGTGACTGGGTTTATTGTGATTGAGGTCTATAGTGAACGGGGTCCGTGGTGAGTGGGTTTATTGTGATTGAGGCCTATAGTGAACGGGGTCCGTGGTGACTGGGTTTATTGTGATTGAGGCCTATAGTGAACGGGGTCCGTGGTGAGTGGGTTTATTGTGATTGAGGCCTATAGTGAACGGGGTCCGTGGTGACTGGGTTTATTGTGATTGAGGCCTATAGTGAACGGGGTCCGTGGTGACTGGTTTTATTGTGATTGAGGCCTATAGTGAACGGGGTCGGTTGTGAGTGGGTTTATTGTGATTGAGGCCTATAGTGAACGGGGTCCGTGGTGACTGGGTTTATTGTGATTGAGATCTATAGTGAACGGGGTCGGTTGTGAGTGGGTTTATTGTGATTGAGGCCTATAGTGAACGGGGTCCGTGGTGAATGGGTTTATTGTGATTGAGGCCTATAGTGAACGGGGTCGGTGGTGGATGGCTTTGTTGTGATTGAGGCCTATAGTGAACGGGGTCCGTGGTGAGTGGGTTTATTGTGATTGAGGCCTATAGTGAACGGGGTCGGTGGTGAATGGGTTTATTGTGATTGAGGCCTATAGTGAACGGGGTCGGTGGTGAGTGGGTTTGTTGTGATTGAGGTCTATAGTGAACGGGGTCCGTGGTGAGTGGGTTTATTGTGATTGAGGCCTATAGTGAACGGGGTCGGTGGTGAATGGGTTTATTGTGATTGAGGCCTATAATGAACGGGGTCGGTGGTGAGTGGGTTTATTGTGATTGAGGTCTATAGTGAACGGGGTCCGTGGTGAGTGGGTTTATTGTGATTGAGGCCTATAGTGAACGGGGTCGGTGGTGAATGGGTTTATTGTGATTGAGGCCTATAGTGAACGGGGTCGGTGGTGAATGGGTTTATTGTGATTGAGGCCTATAGTGAACGGGGTCCGTAGTGAATGGGTTTATTGTGATTGAGACCTATAGTGAACGGGGTCGGTGGTGAATGGGTTTGTGATTGAGGCCTATAGTGAACGGGGTCCGTGGTGAGTGGGTTTATTGTGATTGAGACCTATAGTGAACGGGGTCGGTGGTGAATGGGTTTATTGTGATTGAGGCCTATAGTGAACGGGGTCGGTGGTGAATGGGTTTATTGTGATTGAGGTCTTTCGTGAACGGGGTCCGTGGTGAGTGGGTTTATTGTGATTGAGGCCTATAGTGAACGGGGTCGGTGGTGAATGGGTTTATTGTGATTGAGGCCTATAGTGAACGGGGTCGGTGGTGAATGGGTTTATTGTGATTGAGGTCTATAGTGAACGGGGTCCGTGGTGAGTGGGTTTATTGTGATTGAGGCCTATAGTGAACGGGGTCGGTGGTGAATGGGTTTATTGTGATTGAGGCCTTTCGTGAACGGGGTCGGTGGTGAGTGGGTTTATTGTGATTGAGGTCTATAGTGAACGGGGTCCGTGGTGAGTGGGTTTATTGTGATTGAGGCCTATAGTGAACGGGGTCGGTGTTGAGTGGGTTTATTGTGATTGAGGCCTATAGTGAACGGGGTCGGTGGTGAGTGGGTTTATTGTGATTGAGGCCTATAGTGAACGGGGTTGGTGGTGACTGGGTTTATTGTGATTGAGTCCTATAGTGAACGGGGTTGGTGGTGAGTGGGTTTATTGTGATTGAGGCCTATAGTGAACGGGGTCGGTGGTGACTCCGGAGACCGTTTCCCATCTGACCTTGTTTCTTTACCGTTGATTTCAGTGGTATAGAAAATCGTAGAGTGTGTAAATCTTTCTGCTGATTGGCGATGAGGCTGTTTTACACCACAGGCGTGGGCCCCCAGTGCGTTCCCATAATAAACAATCTCATCATCAGGGTGACACAAACTCCTCACACCTTTTACAATCAGGAGAACAATGTGTTTTCTTGTGTCCCTTCAGGGCCATGTGGGCAACCCTGGATCCAATGGTGAACTCGGGTTGCTGGGACCAAAGGTAAGAGCCATTTCAACCATCCTCACTCCCATCACAATAATGGAGATACAGTGGGGGAATGGTAGCAGGGCCCAGGGCTGGGAGGGTGAGGCTCGGAAGTGGAGGGGGGCAGGAGGGGAGGAAGAGGGGGAGGAGGGGAGAAAGAGAAGGGGGGAGGGGGTGGTCAACAGGGAGAACTTCGAAATAGTGGGATTTTTTACATCCACCTGAGAGGGCAGTTCGGGCCTTGGTTTAACATCTCATTCATAAGACGGCGCTCCCGGCAGGGAGACTCTCCCCTCGGTCCTCCCCGCCCCGGCAGGGAGACTCTCCCCTCGGTCCCTCCCACCCCGGCAGGGAGACTCTCCCCTCGGTCCCTCCCCGCCCCGGCAGGGAGACTCTCCCCTCGGTCCCTCCCACCCCGGCAGGGAGACTCTCCCCTCGGTCCCTCCCGCCCCGGCAGGGAGACTCTCCCCTCGGTCCCTCCCACCCCGGCAGGGAGACTCTCCCCTCGGTCCCTCCCCGCCCCGGCAGGGAGACTCTCCCCTCGGTCCCTCCCGCCCCGGCAGGGTGACGCTCCCCTCGGTCCCTCCCGCCCCGGCAGGGTGACGCTCCCCTCGGTCCCTCCCCGCCCCGGCAGGGCAGCACTCCCCTCGGTCCGGCATGGTTGTGTCTGCCTGTATTCTGGGGCTCACGTTTCTGGAGTGAGGTTTGAACCACCATGTTCTGACTCTGAGGAGAGAGTGTGGACACTGAGCCATGGCTGACCCTCTTCAATATGTCCGAGGCCGGGGGTGGTGTTTCTGCGGGGGATTCCCGGGATTCCCGAGAGTGATCTTACTCTGGAATCTGCAACACACTCAACAGGGGAGGAGATAATGCAGGAAACTGCCCGCTTGGTACAATGTCAACCTTCACCCATTGGCCCGAGTGCAGGTTCACCCCCGTGAGATGGTGAGAGCCGGTGAGAGCCAGTGCTGGACCTGGCCATTCTCTCCAATACCCGCTGACAGTCTTTCCCAATCTCCGCCTGAGGCTGGGTGTGTGGAGGGGGGAGGAGTGGATGGCAAACCTGTTGAATAGTATTTCAAACCGGATGCCCATTGAACTCCAACAAGGCTGCTCATTGGTGGTTCAGGTTGGGCAATGCCGACCTGGTGTTGAGTGACAGGTCTTCAGGAGGAGAGGAATAAAAATGAGGAGATCTCCAATATGATTGGATTGATGGGCCCCTGTCCCATTGGCAACACTCTCCTCCATCAAGAATCCTGATTAGATACATCACCAGAGCTCCCCTCCAAATCACACACCATCCCGACTTGGACATATATCGGTCATAGAATCATAGAATGGTTACAGCACAGAAGGAGGCCATTCAGTCCATCGAGTCCATGCCAGCTCTATGCAAGAGCAATCCAGCTAGTCCCACTCCCCCGCCCTATCCCCGTAGCCCTGCACATTTTTTCCTTTCAAGCACTTATCCAGTTCCCTTTTGAAGGCCATGATTGAATCTGCCTCCACCACCCCCTCGGGCAGTGCATTCCAGATCCTAACCACTCGCTGTGTATAAATGTTTTTCCTCATGTCACCTTTGGTTCTTTTGCCAATCACCTTAAATCTATGTCCTCTGGTTCTTGACCCTTCCACCAATGAGAACAGTTTCTCTCTATCTACTCTGTCCAGACCCTTCATGATTTTGAATACCTCGATCAAATCTCCTCGCAACCGTCTCTGTTCCAAGGAGAACAACCCCAGCTTCTCCAGTCTATCCACGTAACTAAAGTCCCTCATCCCTGGAATCATTCTAGTAAATCTCTTCTGCACCCTCTCTAAGGCCTTCACATCTTTCCTAAAGTGCGGTGCCCAGAATTGGCCGTTCCTTCATCGTCGCTGGGTCAAAATCCTGGAACTCCCTTCCTAACAGCACTGTGGGAGAACCTTCACCACACGGACTGCAGCGGTTCAAGAAGGCGGCTCACCACCACCTTCTCAAGGGCAATTAGGGATGGGCAATAAATGCTCACCAGCAACGCTTACCGGACTCCAGTCCCTCACTCCCCGGCCTGGGCCCGCACCGGACTCCAGTCCCTCACTCCCCGGCCTGGGCCCGCACCGGACTCCAGTCCCTCACTCCCCGGCCTGGGCCCGCACCGGACTCCAGTCCCTCACTCCCCGGCCTGGGCCCACACCGGACTCCAGTCCCTCACTCCCCGGCCTGGGCCCGCACCGGACTCCAGTCCCTCACTCCCCGGCCTGGGCCCGCACCGGACTCCAGTCCCTCACTCCCCGGCCTGGGCCCACACCGGACTCCAGTCCCTCACTCCCCGGCCTGGGCCCACACCGGACTCCAGTCCCTCACTCCCCGGCCTGGGCCCGCACCGGACTCCAGTCCCTCACTCCCCGGCCTGGGCCCGCACCGGACTCCAGTCCCTCACTCCCCGGCCTGGGCCCGCACCGGACTCCAGTCCCTCACTCCCCGGCCTGGGCCCACACCGGACTCCAGTCCCTCACTCCCCGGCCTGGGCCCACACCGGACTCCAGTCCTTCACTCCCCGGCCTGGGCCCGCACCGGACTCCAGTCCCTCACTCCCCGGCCTGGGCCCGCACCGGACTCCAGTCCCTCACTCCCCGGCCTGGGCCCGCACCGGACTCCAGTCCCTCACTCCCCGGCCTGGGCCCACACCGGACTCCAGTCCCTCACTCCCCGGCCTGGGCCCACACCGGACTCCAGTCCCTCACTCCCCGGCCTGGGCCCACACCGGACTCCAGTCCCTCACTCCCCGGCCTGGGCCCACACCGGACTCCAGTCCCTCACTCCCCGGCCTGGGCCCGCACCGGACTCCAGTCCCTCACTCCCCGGCCTGGGCCCCACACCGGACTCCAGTCCCTCACTCCCCGGCCTGGGCCCACACCGGACTCCAGTCCCTCACTCCCCGGCCTGGGCCCACACCGGACTCCAGTCCCTCACTCCCCGGCCTGGGCCCACACCGGACTCCAGTCCCTCACTCCCCGGCCTGGGCCCACACCGGACTCCAGTCCCTCACTCCCCGGCCTGGGCCCACACCGGACTCCAGTCCCTCACTCCCCGGCCTGGGCCCA
This sequence comes from Heptranchias perlo, assembly GCF_035084215.1. Lineage (NCBI taxonomy): Eukaryota > Metazoa > Chordata > Chondrichthyes > Hexanchiformes > Hexanchidae > Heptranchias > Heptranchias perlo. Next base: position 357,893 of record NW_027138990.1, on the reverse strand, counting down.
CACCGGACTCCAGTCCCTCACTCCCCGGCCTGGGCCCGCACCGGACTCCAGTCCCTCACTCCCCGGTCTGGGCCCGCACCGGACTCCAGTCCCTCACTCCCCGGCCTGGGCCCACACCGGACTCCAGTCCCTCACTCCCCGGCCTGGGCCCACACCGGACTCCAGTCCCTCACTCCCCGGCCTGGGCCCGCACCGGACTCCAGTCCCTCACTCCCCGGCCTGGGCCCGCACCGGACTCCAGTCCCTCACTCCCCGGCCTGGGCCCACACCGGACTCCAGTCCCTCACTCCCCGGCCTGGGCCCACACCGGACTCCAGACCCTCACTCCCCGGCCTGGGCCCGCACCGGACTCCAGTCCCTCACTCCCCGGCCTGGGCCCACACCGGACTCCAGTCCCTCACTCCCCGGCCTGGGCCAGTCCCTCACTCCCCGGCCTGGGCCCACACCGGACTCCAGTCCCTCACTCCCCGGCCTGGGCCAGTCCTTCACTCCCCGGCCTGGGCCCGCACCGGACTCCAGTCCCTCACTCCCCGGCCTGGGCCCACACCGGACTCCAGTCCCTCACTCCCCGGCCTGGGCCAGTCCCTCACTCCCCGGCCTGGGCCCACACCGGACTCCAGTCCCTCACTCCCCGGCCTGGGCCAGTCCTTCACTCCCCGGCCTGGGCCCACACCAGACTCCAGTCCTTCACTCCCCGGCCTGGGCCCACACCAGACTCCAGTCCCTCACTCCCCGGCCTGGGCCCGCACCGGACTCCAGTCCCTCACTCCCCGGTCTGGGCCCGCACCGGACTCCAGTCCCTCACTCCCCGGCCTGGGCCCACACCTGACTCCAGTCCCTCACTCCCCGGCCTGGGCCCACACCGGACTCCAGACCCTCACTCCCCGGCCTGGGCCCGCACCGGACTCCAGTCCCTCACTCCCCGGTCTGGGCCCACACCGGACTCCAGTCCCTCACTCCCCGGCCTGGGCCCACACCGGACTCCAGTCCCTCACTCCCCGGCCTGGGCCCACACCGGACTCCAGACCCTCACTCCCCGGCCTGGGCCCGCACCGGACTCCAGTCCCTCACTCCCCGGTCTGGGCCCACACCGGACTCCAGTCCCTCACTCCCCGGTCTGGGCCCGCACCGGACTCCAGTCCCTCACTCCCCGGTCTGGGCCCGCACCGGACTCCAGTCCCTCACTCCCCGGCCTGGGCCAGTCCCTCACTCCCCGGCCTAGGCCCACACCGGACTCCAGTCCCTCACTCCCCGGCCTGGGCCAGTCCTTCACTCCCCGGCCTGGGCCCGCACCGGACTCCAGTCCCTCACTCCCCGGCCTGGGCCCACACCGGACTCCAGTCCCTCACTCCCCGGCCTGGGCCAGTCCCTCACTCCCCGGCCTGGGCCCACACCGGACTCCAGTCCCTCACTCCCCGGCCTGGGCCAGTCCTTCACTCCCCGGCCTGGGCCCACACCAGACTCCAGTCCTTCACTCCCCGGCCTGGGCCCACACCAGACTCCAGTCCCTCACTCCCCGGCCTGGGCCCGCACCGGACTCCAGTCCCTCACTCCCCGGCCTGGGCCCGCACCGGACTCCAGTCCCTCACTCCCCGGCCTGGGCCCACACCTGACTCCAGTCCCTCACTCCCCGGCCTGGGCCCGCACCGGACTCCAGTCCCTCACTCCCCGGCCTGGGCCCACACCGGACTCCAGTCCCTCACTCCCCGGTCTGGGCCCGCACCGGACTCCAGTCCTTCACTCCCCGGTCTGGGCCCGCACCGGACTCCAGTCCCTCACTCCCCGGCCTGGGCCCACACCGGACTCCAGTCCCTCACTCCCCGGTCTGGGCCCGCACCGGACTCCAGTCCCTCACTCCCCGGCCTGGGCCCGCACCGGACTCCAGTCCCTCACTCCCCGGCCTGGGCCCACACCGGACTCCAGTCCCTCACTCCCCGGCCTGGGCCCGCACCGGACTCCAGTCCCTCACTCCCCGGCCTGGGCCCACACCGGACTCCAGTCCCTCACTCCCCGGCCTGGGCCCGCACCGGACTCCAGTCCCTCACTCCCCGGTCTGGGCCCACACCGGACTCCAGTCCCTCACTCCCCGGCCTGGGCCCACACCGGACTCCAGTCCCTCACTCCCCGGCCTGGGCCCACACCGGACTCCAGTCCCTCACTCCCCGGTCTGGGCCCTCACCGGACTCCAGTCCCTCACTCCCCGGTCTGGGCCCTCACCGGACTCCAGTCCCTCACTCCCCGGTCTGGGCCCGCACCGGACTCCAGTCCCTCACTCCCCGGTCTGGGCCCACACCGGACTCCAGTCCCTCACTCCCCGGCCTGGGCCCACACCGGACTCCAGTCCCTCACTCCCCGGCCTGGGCCCGCACCGGACTCCAGTCCCTCACTCCCCGGTCTGGGCCCGCACCGGACTCCAGTCCCTCACTCCCCGGCATGGGCCCGCACCGGACTCCAGTCCGTCACTCCCTGGCCTGGGCCCACACCGGACTCCAGTCCCTCACTCCCCGGCCTGGGCCCACACCGGACTCCAGTCCCTCACTCCCCGGTCTGGGCCCACACCGGACTCCAGTCCCTCACTCCCCGGCCTGGGCCCACACCGGACTCCAGTCCCTCACTCCCCGGTCTGGGCCCACACCGGACTCCAGTCCCTCACTCCCCGGCCTGGGCCCACACCGGACTCCAGTCCCTCACTCCCCGGTCTGGGCCCACACCGGACTCCAGTCCCTCACTCCCCGGTCTGGGCCCGCACCGGACTCCAGTCCCTCACTCCCCGGCCTGGGCCCGCACCGGACTCCAGTCCCTCACTCCCCGGCCTGGGCCCGCACCGGACTCCAGTCCCTCACTCCCCGGCCTGGGCCCACACCGGACTCCAGTCCGTCACTCCCCGGCCTGGGCCCACACCGGACTCCAGTCCCTCACTCCCCGGTCTGGGCCCGCACCGGACTCCAGTCCCTCACTCCCCGGCCTGGGCCCACACCGGACTCCAGTCCCTCACTCCCCGGCCTGGGCCCACACCGTACTCCAGTCCCTCACTCCCCGGTCTGGGCCCGCACCGGACTCCAGTCCCTCACTCCCCGGCCTGGGCCCGCACCGGACTCCAGTCCCTCACTCCCCGGCCTGGGCCCGCACCGGACTCCAGTCCCTCACTCCCCGGCCTGGGCCCACACCGGACTCCAGTCCCTCACTCCCCGGCCTGGGCCCACACCGGACTCCAGTCCCTCACTCCCCGGCCTGGGGCCCGCACCGGACTCCAGTCCCTCACTCCCCGGTCTGGGCCCACACCGGACTCCAGTCCCTCACTCCCCGGTCTTGGCCCACACCGGACTCCAGTCCCTCACTCCCCGGCCTGGGCCCACACCGGACTCCAGTCCCTCACTCCCCGGTCTGGGCCCGCACCGGACTCCAGTCCCTCACTCCCCGGTCTGGGCCCACACCGGACTCCAGTCCCTCACTCCCCGGCCTGGGCCCGCACCGGACTCCAGTCCCTCACTCCCCGGCCTGGGCCCGCACCGGACTCCAGTCCCTCACTCCCCGGTCTGGGCCCGCACCGGACTCCAGTCCCTCACTCCCCGGCCTGGGCCCACACCGGACTCCAGTCCCTCACTCCCCGGTCTGGGCCCACACCGGACTCCAGTCCCTCACTCCCCGGTCTGGGCCCTCACCGGACTCCAGTCCCTCACTCCCCGGCCTGGGCCCACACCGGACTCCAGTCCCTCACTCCCCGGCCTGGGCCCACACCGGACTCCAGTCCCTCACTCCCCGGTCTGGGCCCACACCGGACTCCAGTCCCTCACTCCCCGGCCTGGGCCCACACCGGACTCCAGTCCCTCACTCCCCGGTCTGGGCCCACACCGGACTCCAGTCCCTCACTCCCCGGCCTGGGCCCACACCGGACTCCAGTCCCTCACTCCCCGGTCTGGGCCCACACCGGACTCCAGTCCCTCACTCCCCGGACTGGGCCCACACCGGACTCCAGTCCCTCACTCCCCGGTCTGGGCCCACACCGGACTCCAGTCCCTCACTCCCCGGTCTGGGCCCACACCGGACTCCAGTCCCTCACTCCCCGGCCTGGGCCCACACCGGACTCCAGTCCCTCCCTCCCCGGTCTGGGCCCACACCGGACTCCAGTCCCTCACTCCCCGGTCTGGGCCCACACCGGACTCCAGTCCCTCACTCCCCGGCCTGGGCCCACACCGGACTCCAGTCCCTCACTCCCCGGCCTGGGCCCACACCGGACTCCAGTCCCTCACTCCCCGGTCTGGGCCCGCACCGGACTCCAGTCTCTCACTCCCCGGTCTGGGCCCACACCGGACTCCAGTCCCTCACTCCCCGGCCTGGGCCCGCACCGGACTCCAGTCCCTCACTCCCCGGTCTGGGCCCGCACCGGACTCCAGTCCCTCACTCCCCGGCCTGGGCCCGCACCGGACTCCAGTCCCTCACTCCCCGGCCTGGGCCCGCACCGGACTCCAGTCTCTCACTCCCCGGTCTGGGCCCGCACCGGACTCCAGTCCCTCACTCCCCGGCCTGGGCCCACACCGGACTCCAGTCCCTCACTCCCCGGTCTGGGCCCACACCGGACTCCAGTCCCTCACTCCCCGGCCTGGGCCCGCACCGGACTCCAGTCCCTCACTCCCCGGTCTGGGCCCGCACCGGACTCCAGTCCCTCACTCCCCGGCCTGGGCCCGCACCGGACTCCAGTCCCTCACTCCCCGGTCTGGGCCCACACCGGACTCCAGTCCCTCACTCCCCGGTCTGGGCCCACACCGGACTCCAGTCCTTCACTCCCCGGTCTGGGCCCACACCGGACTCCAGTCCCTCACTCCCCGGCCTGGGCCCGCACCGGACTCCAGTCCCTCACTCCCCGGCCTGGGCCCACACCGGACTCCAGTCCCTCACTCCCCGGCCTTTGCCCTCACCGGACTCCAGTCCCTCACTCCCCGGCCTGGGCCCGCACCGGACTCCAGTCCCTCACTCCCCGGTCTGGGCCCACACCGGACTCCAGTCCCTCACTCCCCGGCCTGGGCCCGCACCGGACTCCAGTCCCTCACTCCCCGGCCTGGGCCCACACCGGACTCCAGTCCCTCACTCCCCGGCCTGGGCCCGCACCGGACTCCAGTCCCTCACTCCCCGGTCTGGGCCCGCACCGGACTCCAGTCCCTCACTCCCCGGTCTGGGCCCACACCGGACTCCAGTCCCTCACTCCCCGGTCTGGGCCCACACCGGACTCCAGTCCCTCACTCCCCGGTCTGGGCCCGCACCGGACTCCAGTCCCTCACTCCCCGGCCTGGGCCCGCACCGGACTCCAGTCCCTCACTCCCCGGTCTGGGCCCACACCGGACTCCAGTCCCTCACTCCCCGGCCTGGGCCAGTCCTTCACTCCCCGGCCTGGGCCCGCACCGGACTCCAGTCCCTCACTCCCCGGCCTGGGCCAGTCCCTCACTCCCCGGCCTGGGCCCACACCGGACTCCAGTCCCTCACTCCCCGGCCTGGGCCAGTCCCTCACTCCCCGGCCTGGGCCCACACCGGACTCCAGTCCCTCACTCCCCGGCCTGGGCCAGTCCTTCACTCCCCGGCCTGGGCCCACACCAGACTCCAGTCCTTCACTCCCCGGCCTGGGCCCGCACCGGACTCCAGTCCCTCACTCCCCGGTCTGGGCCCGCACCGGACTCCAGTCCCTCACTCCCCGGCCTGGGGCCCGCACCGGACTCCAGTCCCTCACTCCCCGGTCTGGGCCCGCACCGGACTCCAGTCCCTCACTCCCCGGTCTGGGCCCACACCGGACTCCAGTCCCTCACTCCCCGGTCTGGGCCCACACCGGACTCCAGTCCCTCACTCCCCGGCCTGGGCCCACACCGGACTCCAGTCCCTCACTCCCCGGCCTGGGCCCACACCGGACTCCAGTCCCTCACTCCCCGGTCTGGGCCCACACCGGACTCCAGTCCCTCACTCCCCGGCCTGGGCCCACACCGGACTCCAGTCCCTCACTCCCCGGCCTGGGCCCACACCGGACTCCAGTCCCTCACTCCCCGGTCTGGGCCCACACCGGACTCCAGTCCCTCACTCCCCGGTCTGGGCCCGCACCGGACTCCAGTCCCTCACTCCCCGGCCTGGGGCCCGCACCGGACTCCAGTCCCTCACTCCCCGGTCTGGGCCCACACCGGACTCCAGTCCCTCACTCCCCGGCCTGGGCCCACACCGGACTCCAGTCCCTCACTCCCCGGTCTGGGCCCACACCGGACTCCAGTCCCTCACTCCCCGGTCTGGGCCCACACCGGACTCCAGTCCCTCACTCCCCGGCCTGGGCCCTCACCGGACTCCAGTCCCTCACTCCCCGGTCTGGGCCCACACCGGACTCCAGTCCCTCACTCCCCGGCCTGGGCCCGCACCGGACTCCAGTCCCTCACTCCCCGGTCTGGGCCCGCACCGGACTCCAGTCCCTCACTCCCCGGCCTGGGCCCGCACCGGACTCCAGTCCCTCACTCCCCGGCCTGGGCCCACACCGGACTCCAGTCCCTCACTCCCCGGCCTGGGCCCTCACCGGACTCCAGTCCCTCACTCCCCGGCCTGGGCCCGCACCGGACTCCAGTCCCTCACTCCCCGGCCTGGGCCCACACCGGACTCCAGTCCCTCACTCCCCGGCCTGGGCCCGCACCGGACTCCAGTCCCTCACTCCCCGGCCTGGGTCCGCACCGGACTCCAGTCCCTCACTCCCCGGCCTGGGCCCACACCGGACTCCAGTCCCTCACTCCCCGGTCTGGGCCCTCACCGGACTCCAGTCCCTCACTCCCCGGCCTGGGCCCACACCGGACTCCAGTCCCTCACTCCCCGGCCTGGGCCCGCACCGGACTCCAGTCCCTCACTCCCCGGCCTGGGCCCACACCGGACTCCAGTCCCTCACTCCCCGGCCTGGGCCCACACCGGACTCCAGTCCCTCACTCCCCGGCCTGGGCCCGCACCGGACTCCAGTCCCTCACTCCCCGGCCTGGGCCCGCACCGGACTCCAGTCCCTCACTCCCCGGCCTGGGCCCGCACCGGACTCCAGTCCCTCACTCCCCGGCCTGGGCCCGCACCGGACTCCAGTCCCTCACTCCCCGGTCTGGGCCCACACCGGACTCCAGTCCCTCACTCCCCGGTCTGGGCCCACACCGGACTCCAGTCCTTCACTCCCCGGTCTGGGCCCACACCGGACTCCAGTCCCTCACTCCCCGGCCTGGGCCCGCACCGGACTCCAGTCCCTCACTCCCCGGCCTGGGCCCACACCGGACTCCAGTCCCTCACTCCCCGGCCTTTGCCCTCACCGGACTCCAGTCCCTCACTCCCCGGCCTGGGCCCACACCGGACTCCAGTCCCTCACTCCCCGGTCTGGGGCCCACACCGGACTCCAGTCCCTCACTCCCCGGTCTGGGCCCTCACCGGACTCCAGTCCCTCACTCCCCGGCCTGGGCCCGCACCGGACTCCAGTCCCTCACTCCCCGGCCTGGGCCCGCACCGGACTCCAGTCCCTCACTCCCCGGCCTGGGCCCGCACCGGACTCCAGTCCCTCACTCCCCGGCCTGGGCCCACACCGGACTCCAGTCCCTCACTCCCCGGCCTGGGCCCACACCGGACTCCAGTCCCTCACTCCCCGGTCTGGGCCCACACCGGACTCCAGTCCCTCACTCCCCGGCCTGGGCCCGCACCGGACTCCAGTCCCTCACTCCCCGGTCTGGGCCCGCACCGGACTCCAGTCCCTCACTCCCCGGCCTGGGCCCGCACCGGACTCCAGTCCCTCACTCCCCGGTCTGGGCCCACACCGGACTCCAGTCCCTCACTCCCCGGTCTGGGCCCACACCGGACTCCAGTCCTTCACTCCCCGGTCTGGGCCCACACCGGACTCCAGTCCCTCACTCCCCGGCCTGGGCCCGCACCGGACTCCAGTCCCTCACTCCCCGGCCTGGGCCCGCACCGGACTCCAGTCCCTCACTCCCCGGCCTGGGCCCGCACCGGACTCCAGTCCCTCACTCCCCGGCCTGGGCCCACACCGGACTCCAGTCCCTCACTCCCCGGTCTGGGCCCACACCGGACTCCAGTCCCTCACTCCCCGGCCTGGGCCCGCACCGGACTCCAGTCCCTCACTCCCCGGCCTGGGCCCACACCGGACTCCAGTCCCTCACTCCCCGGCCTTTGCCCTCACCGGACTCCAGTCCCTCACTCCCCGGCCTGGGCCCACACCGGACTCCAGTCCCTCACTCCCCGGCCTTTGCCCTCACCGGACTCCAGTCCCTCACTCCCCGGCCTGGGCCCGCACCGGACTCCAGTCCCTCACTCCCCGGTCTGGGCCCACACCGGACTCCAGTCCCTCACTCCCCGGCCTGGGCCCGCACCGGACTCCAGTCCCTCACTCCCCGGCCTGGGCCCACACCGGACTCCAGTCCCTCACTCCCCGGCCTGGGCCCGCACCGGACTCCAGTCCCTCACTCCCCGGTCTGGGCCCGCACCGGACTCCAGTCCCTCACTCCCCGGTCTGGGCCCACACCGGACTCCAGTCCCTCACTCCCCGGTCTGGGCCCACACCGGACTCCAGTCCCTCACTCCCCGGCATGGGCCCACACCGGACTCCAGTCCCTCACTCCCCGGTCTGGGCCCACACCGGACTCCAGTCCCTCACTCCCCGGCCTGGGCCCACACCGGACTCCAGTCCCTCACTCCCCGGTCTGGGCCCGCACCGGACTCCAGTCCCTCACTCCCCGGCCTGGGCCCGCACCGGACTCCAGTCCCTCACTCCCCGGTCTGGGCCCACACCGGACTCCAGTCCCTCACTCCCCGGCCTGGGCCAGTCCTTCACTCCCCGGCCTGGGCCCGCACCGGACTCCAGTCCCTCACTCCCCGGCCTGGGCCAGTCCCTCACTCCCCGGCCTGGGCCCACACCGGACTCCAGTCCCTCACTCCCCGGCCTGGGCCAGTCCTTCACTCCCCGGCCTGGGCCCACACCAGACTCCAGTCCTTCACTCCCCGGCCTGGGCCCACACCAGACTCCAGTCCCTCACTCCCCGGCCTGGGCCCGCACCGGACTCCAGTCCCTCACTCCCCGGCCTGGGCCCACACCGGACTCCAGTCCCTCACTCCCCGGCCTGGGCCCGCACCGGACTCCAGTCCCTCACTCCCCGGTCTGGGCCCACACCGGACTCCAGTCCCTCACTCCCCGGTCTGGGCCCACACCGGACTCCAGTCCCTCACTCCCCGGCCTGGGCCCACACCGGACTCCAGTCCCTCACTCCCCGGCCTGGGCCCACACCGGACTCCAGTCCCTCACTCCCCGGTCTGGGCCCGCACCGGACTCCAGTCCCTCACTCCCCGGCCTGGGCCCGCACCGGACTCCAGTCCCTCACTCCCCGGTCTGGGCCCGCACCGGACTCCAGTCCCTCACTCCCCGGCCTGGGCCCACACCGGACTCCAGTCCCTCACTCCCCGGCCTGGGCCCACACCGGACTCCAGTCCCTCACTCCCCGGCCTGGGCCCGCACCCGACTCCAGTCCCTCACTCCCCGGTCTGGGCCCACACCGGACTCCAGTCCCTCACTCCCCGGCATGGGCCCGCACCGGACTCCAGTCCCTCACTCCCCGGCCTGGGCCCACACCGGACTCCAGTCCCTCACTCCCCGGCCTGGGCCCGCACCGGACTCCAGTCCCTCACTCCCCGGTCTGGGCCCGCACCGGACTCCAGTCCCTCACTCCCCGGCCTGGGCCCGCACCGGACTCCAGTCCCTCACTCCCCGGCCTGGGCCCGCACCGGACTCCAGTCCCTCACTCCCCGGTCTGGGCCCGCACCGGACTCCAGTCCCTCACTCCCCGGCCTGGGGCCCGCACCGGACTCCAGTCCCTCACTCCCCGGTCTGGGCCCACACCGGACTCCAGTCCCTCACTCCCCGGCCTGGGCCCACACCGGACTCCAGTCCCTCACTCCCCGGTCTGGGCCCACACCGGACTCCAGTCCCTCACTCCCCGGTCTGGGCCCACACCGGACTCCAGTCCCTCACTCCCCGGCCTGGGCCCTCACCGGACTCCAGTCCCTCACTCCCCGGTCTGGGCCCACACCGGACTCCAGTCCCTCACTCCCCGGCCTGGGCCCGCACCGGACTCCAGTCCCTCACTCCCCGGTCTGGGCCCGCACCGGACTCCAGTCCCTCACTCCCCGGCCTGGGCCCGCACCGGACTCCAGTCCCTCACTCCCCGGCCTGGGCCCACACCGGACTCCAGTCCCTCACTCCCCGGCCTGGGCCCTCACCGGACTCCAGTCCCTCACTCCCCGGCCTGGGCCCGCACCGGACTCCAGTCCCTCACTCCCCGGCCTGGGCCCACACCGGACTCCAGTCCCTCACTCCCCGGCCTGGGCCCGCACCGGACTCCAGTCCCTCACTCCCCGGCCTGGGCCCGCACCGGACTCCAGTCCCTCACTCCCCGGCCTGGGCCCACACCGGACTCCAGTCCCTCACTCCCCGGTCTGGGCCCTCACCGGACTCCAGTCCCTCACTCCCCGGCCTGGGCCCGCACCGGACTCCAGTCCCTCACTCCCCGGCCTGGGCCCACACCGGACTCCAGTCCCTCACTCCCCGGTCTGGGCCCTCACCGGACTCCAGTCCCTCACTCCCCGGCCTGGGCCCACACCGGACTCCAGTCCCTCACTCCCCGGCCTGGGCCCGCACCGGACTCCAGTCCCTCACTCCCCGGCCTGGGCCCTCACCGGACTCCAGTCCCTCACTCCCCGGCCTGGGCCCGCACCGGACTCCAGTCCCTCACTCCCCGGTCTGGGCCCGCACCGGACTCCAGTCCCTCACTCCCCGGCCTGGGCCCGCACCGGACTCCAGTCCCTCACTCCCCGGCCTGGGCCCGCACCGGACTCCAGTCCCTCACTCCCCGGTCTGGGCCCACACCGGACTCCAGTCCCTCACTCCCCGGCCTGGGCCCTCACCGGACTCCAGTCCCTCACTCCCCGGCCTGGGCCCGCACCGGACTCCAGTCCCTCACTCCCCGGTCTGGGCCCGCACCGGACTCCAGTCCCTCACTCCCCGGTCTGGGCCCACACCGGACTCCAGTCCCTCACTCCCCGGTCTGGGCCCGCACCGGACTCCAGTCCCTCACTCCCCGGCCTGGGCCCGCACCGGACTCCAGTCCCTCACTCCCCGGTCTGGGCCCGCACCGGACTCCAGTCCCTCACTCCCCGGCCTGGGCCCACACCGGACTCCAGTCCCTCACTCCCCGGCCTGGGCCCGCACCGGACTCCAGTCCCTCACTCCCCGGCCTGGGCCCGCACCGGACTCCAGTCCCTCACTCCCCGGTCTGGGCCCACACCGGACTCCAGTCCCTCACTCCCCGGCATGGGCCCGCACCGGACTCCAGTCCCTCACTCCCCGGTCTGGGCCCACACCGGACTCCAGTCCCTCACTCCCCGGCCTGGGCCCGCACCGGACTCCAGTCCCTCACTCCCCGGTCTGGGCCCGCACCGGACTCCAGTCCCTCACTCCCCGGTCTGGGCCCACACCGGACTCCAGTCCCTCACTCCCCGGCCTGGGCCCGCACCGGACTCCAGTCCCTCACTCCCCGGCCTGGGCCCGCACCGGACTCCAGTCCCTCACTCCCCGGTCTGGGCCCTCACCGGACTCCAGTCCCTCACTCCCCGGCCTGGGCCCGCACCGGACTCCAGTCCCTCACTCCCCGGCCTGGGCCCGCACCGGACTCCAGTCCCTCACTCCCCGGTCTGGGCCCGCACCGGACTCCAGTCCCTCACTCCCCGGCCTGGGCCCTCACCGGACTCCAGTCCCTCACTCCCCGGCCTGGGGCCCGCACCGGACTCCAGTCCCTCACTCCCCGGTCTGGGCCCGCACCGGACTCCAGTCCCTCACTCCTCGGCCTGGGCCCACACCGGACTCCAGTCCCTCACTCCCCGGCCTGGGCCCGCACCGGACTCCAGTCCCTCACTCCCCGGTCTGGGCCCGCACCGGACTCCAGTCCCTCACTCCCCGGCCTGGGCCCGCACCGGACTCCAGTCCCTCACTCCCCGGCCTGGGCCCGCACCGGACTCCAGTCCCTCACTCCCCGGCCTGGGCCCGCACTGGACTCCAGTCCCTCACTCCCCGGCCTGGGCCCACACCGGACTCCAGTCCCTCACTCCCCGGCCTGGGCCCACACCGGACTCCAGTCCCTCACTCCCCGGTCTGGGCCCACACCGGACTCCAGTCCCTCACTCCCCGGCCTGGGCCAACACCGGACTCCAGTCCCTCACTCCCCGGTCTGGGCCCACACCGGACTCCAGTCCCTCACTCCCCGGCCTGGGCCCGCACCGGACTCCAGTCCCTCACTCCCCGGCCTGGGCCCACACCGGACTCCAGTCCCTCACTCCCCGGCCTGGGCCCACACCGGACTCCAGTCCCTCACTCCCCAGCCTGGGCCCGCACCGGACTCCAGTCCCTCACTCCCCGGTCTGGGCCCGCACCGGACTCCAGTCCCTCACTCCCCGGCCTGGGCCCACACCGGACTCCAGACCCTCACTCCCCGGCCTGGGCCCGCAACGGACTCCAGTCCCTCACTCCCCGGCCTGGGCCCGCACCGGACTCCAGTCCCTCACTCCCCGGCCTGGGCCCGCACCGGACTCCAGTCCCTCACTCCCCGGCCTGGGCCCGCACCGGACTCCAGTCCCTCACTCCCCGGCCTGGGCCCGCACCGGACTCCAGTCCCTCACTCCCCGGCCTGGGCCCGCACCGGACTCCAGTCCCTCACTCCCCGGCCTGGGCCCGCACCGGACTCCAGTCCCTCACTCCCCGGTCTGGGCCCTCACCGGACTCCAGTCCCTCACTCCCCGGTCTGGGCCCGCACCGGACTCCAGTCCCTCACTCCCCGGCCTGGGCCCGCACCGGACTCCAGTCCCTCACTCCCCGGCCTGGGCCCGCACCGGACTCCAGTCCCTCACTCCCCGGCCTGGGCCCGCACCGGACTCCAGTCCCTCACTCCCCGGTCTGGGCCCACACCGGACTCCAGTCCCTCACTCCCCGGTCTGGGCCCTCACCGGACTCCAGTCCCTCACTCCCCGGTCTGGGCCCGCACCGGACTCCAGTCCCTCACTCCCCGGTCTGGGCCCACACCGGACTCCAGTCCCTCACTCCCCGGCCTGGGCCCACACCGGACTCCAGTCCCTCACTCCCCGGTCTGGGCCCACACCGGACTCCAGTCCCTCACTCCCCGGCCTGGGCCCACACCGGACTCCAGTCCCTCACTCCCCGGCCTGGGCCCACACCGGACTCCAGTCCCTCACTCCCCGGTCTGGGCCCACACCGGACTCCAGTCCCTCACTCCCCGGCCTGGGCCCGCACCGGACTCCAGTCCCTCACTCCCCGGCCTGGGCCCGCACCGGACTCCAGTCCCTCACTCCCCGGCCTGGGCCCACACCGGACTCCAGTCCCTCACTCCCCGGCCTGGGCCCACACCGGACTCCAGTCCCTCACTCCCCGGCCTGGGCCCACACCGGACTCCAGTCCCTCACTCCCCGGCCTGGGCCCACACCGGACTCCAGTCCCTCACTCCCCGGCCTGGGCCCACACCGGACTCCAGTCCCTCACTCCCCGGCCTGGGCCAACACCGGACTCCAGTCCCTCACTCCCCGGTCTGGGCCCACACCGGACTCCAGTCCCTCACTCCCCGGCCTGGGCCCGCACCGGACTCCAGTCCCTCACTCCCCGGCCTGGGCCCACACCGGACTCCAGTCCCTCACTCCCCGGCCTGGGCCCACACCGGACTCCAGTCCCTCACTCCCCGGCCTGGGCCCGCACCGGACTCCAGTCCCTCACTCCCCGGTCTGGGCCCGCACCGGACTCCAGTCCCTCACTCCCCGGCCTGGGCCCACACCGGACTCCAGACCCTCACTCCCCGGCCTGGGCCCGCAACGGACTCCAGTCCCTCACTCCCCGGCCTGGGCCCGCACCGGACTCCAGTCCCTCACTCCCCGGCCTGGGCCCGCACCGGACTCCAGTCCCTCACTCCCCGGCCTGGGCCCGCACCGGACTCCAGTCCCTCACTCCCCGGCCTGGGCCCGCACCGGACTCCAGTCCCTCACTCCCCGGCCTGGGCCCGCACCGGACTCCAGTCCCTCACTCCCCGGCCTGGGCCCGCACCGGACTCCAGTCCCTCACTCCCCGGTCTGGGCCCGCACCGGACTCCAGTCCCTCACTCCCCGGCCTGGGCCCGCACCGGACTCCAGTCCCTCACTCCTCGGCCTGGGCCCACACCGGACTCCAGTCCCTCACTCCCCGGCCTGGGCCCGCACCGGACTCCAGTCCCTCACTCCCCGGTCTGGGCCCGCACCGGACTCCAGTCCCTCACTCCCCGGCCTGGGCCCGCACCGGACTCCAGTCCCTCACTCCCCGGCCTGGGCCCGCACCGGACTCCAGTCCCTCACTCCCCGGCCTGGGCCCACACCGGACTCCAGTCCCTCACTCCCCGGCCTGGGCCCACACCGGACTCCAGTCCCTCACTCCCCGGTCTGGGCCCACACCGGACTCCAGTCCCTCACTCCCCGGCCTGGGCCAACACCGGACTCCAGTCCCTCACTCCCCGGCCTGGGCCCACACCGGACTCCAGTCCCTCACTCCCCGGCCTGGGCCCACACCGGACTCCAGTCCCTCACTCCCCGGCCTGGGCCCACACCGGACTCCAGTCCCTCACTCCCCGGTCTGGGCCCGCACCGGACTCCAGTCCCTCACTCCCCGGCCTGGGCCCACACCGGACTCCAGTCCCTCACTCCCCGGTCTGGGCCCCCACCGGACTCCAGTCCCTCACTCCCCGGTCTGGGCCCACACCGGACTCCAGTCCCTCACTCCCCGGTCTGGGCCCACACCGGACTCCAGTCCCTCACTCCCCGGTCTGGGCCCGCACCGGACTCCAGTCCCTCACTCCCCGGCCTGGGCCCGCACCGGACTCCAGTCCCTCACTCCCCGGCCTGGGCCCACACCGGACTCCAGTCCTACTCCCCGGCCTGGGCCCGCACCGGACTCCAGTCCCTCACTCCCCGGCCTGGGCCCACACCGGACTCCAGTCCCTCACTCCCCGGTCTGGGCCCGCACCGGACTCCAGTCCCTCACTCCCCGGCCTGGGCCCACACCGGACTCCAGTCCCTCACTCCTCGGCCTGGGCCCACACCGGACTCCAGTCCCTCACTCCCCGGTCTGGGCCCACACCGGACTCCAGTCCCTCACTCCCCGGTCTGGGCCCGCACCGGACTCCAGTCCCTCACTCCCCGGCCTGGGCCCGCACCGGACTCCAGTCCCTCACTCCCCGGCCTGGGCCCACACCGGACTCCAGTCCCTCACTCCCCGGCCTGGGCCCGCACCGGACTCCAGTCCCTCACTCCCCGGTCTGGGCCCGCACCGGACTCCAGTCCCTCACTCCCCGGCCTGGGCCCACACCGGACTCCAGTCCCTCACTCCTCGGCCTGGGCCCACACCGGACTCCAGTCCCTCACTCCCGGTCTGGGCCAGCACCGGACTCCAGTCCCTCACTCCCCGGCCTGGGCCCACACCGGACTCCAGTCCCTCACTCCCCGGTCTGGGCCCGCACCGGACTCCAGTCCCTCACTCCCCGGTCTGGGCCCACACCGGACTCCAGTCCCTCACTCCCCGGCCTGGGCCCGCACCGGACTCCAGTCCCTCACTCCCCGGCCTTTGCCCTCACCGGACTCCAGTCCCTCACTCCCCGGTCTGGGCCCGCACCGGACTCCAGTCCCTCACTCCCCGGCCTGGGCCCACACCGGACTCCAGTCCCTCACTCCCCGGCCTGGGCCCACACCGGACTCCAGTCCCTCACTCCCCGGCCTGGGCCCTCACCGGACTCCAGTCCCTCACTCCCCGGCCTGGGCCCGCACCGGACTCCAGTCCCTCACTCCCCGGTCTGGGCCGCACCGGACTCCAGTCCCTCACTCCCCGGTCTGGGCCCACACCGGACTCCAGTCCCTCACTCCCCGGTCTGGGCCCACACCGGACTCCAGTCCCTCACTCCCCGGCCTGGGCCCACACCGGACTCCAGTCCCTCACTCCCCGGTCTGGGCCCGCACCGGACTCCAGTCCCTCACTCCCCGGTCTGGGCCCACACCGGACTCCAGTCCCTCACTCCCCGGTCTGGGCCCGCACCGGACTCCAGTCCCTCACTCCCCGGCCTGGGCCCACACCGGACTCCAGTCCCTCACTCCCCGGCCTGGGCCCGCACCGGACTCCAGTCCCTCACTCCCCGGCCTGGGCCCGCACCGGACTCCAGTCCCTCACTCCCCGGCCTGGGCCCACACCGGACTCCAGTCCCTCACTCCCCGGCCTGGGCCCTCACCGGACTCCAGTCCCTCACTCCCCGGCCTGGGCCCGCACCGGACTCCAGTCCCTCACTCCCCGGCCTGGGCCCGCACCGGACTCCAGTCCCTCACTCCCCGGCCTGGGCCCACACCGGACTCCAGTCCCTCACTCCCCGGCCTGGGCCCGCACCGGACTCCAGTCCCTCACTCCCCGGCCTGGGCCCGCACCGGACTCCAGTCCCTCACTCCCCGGTCTGGGCCCACACCGGACTCCAGTCCCTCACTCCCCGGCCTGGGCCCTCACCGGACTC
This sequence comes from Heptranchias perlo, assembly GCF_035084215.1. Lineage (NCBI taxonomy): Eukaryota > Metazoa > Chordata > Chondrichthyes > Hexanchiformes > Hexanchidae > Heptranchias > Heptranchias perlo. The sequence goes on along the minus strand of NW_027138990.1, from coordinate 341,280 downwards.
CAGTCCCTCACTCCCCGCCTGGGCCCACACCGGACTCCAGTCCCTCACTCCCGGTCTGGGCCCGCACCGGACTCCAGTCCCTCACTCCCCGGTCTGGGCCCGCACCGGACTCCAGTCCCTCACTCCCCGGTCTGGGCCCACACCGGACTCCAGTCCCTCACTCCCCGGTCTGGCCCCACACCGGACTCCAGTCCCTCACTCCCCGGTCTGGGCCCACACCGGACTCCAGTCCCTCACTCCCCGGCCTGGGCCCACACCGGACTCCAGTCCCTCACTCCCCGGCCTGGGCCCACACCGGACTCCAGTCCCTCACTCCCCGGCCTGGGCCCACACCGGACTCCAGTCCCTCACTCCCCGGCCTGGGCCCGCACCGGACTCCAGTCCCTCACTCCCCGGCCTGGGCCCACACCGGACTCCAGTCCTCACTCCCCGGCCTGGGCCCACACCGGACTCCAGTCCTTCACTCCCCGGCCTGGGCCCGCACCGGACTCCAGTCCCTCACTCCCCGGTCTGGGCCCACACCGGACTCCAGTCCCTCACTCCCCGGCCTGGGCCCGCACCGGACTCCAGTCCCTCACTCCCCGGCCTGGGCCCACACCGGACTCCAGTCCCTCACTCCCCGGTCTGGGCCCACACCGGACTCCAGTCCCTCACTCCCCGGTCTGGGCCCACACCGGACTCCAGTCCCTCACTCCCCGGCCTGGGCCCGCACCGGACTCCAGTCCCTCACTCCCCGGCCTGGGCCCACACCGGACTCCAGTCCCTCACTCCCCGGCCTGGGCCCGCACCGGACTCCAGTCCCTCACTCCCCGGTCTGGGCCCGCACCGGACTCCAGTCCTTCACTCCCCGGCCTGGGCCCGCACCGGACTCCAGTCCCTCACTCCCCGGTCTGGGCCCGCACCGGACTCCAGTCCCTCACTCCCCGGCCTGGGCCCACACCGGACTCCAGTCCCTCACTCCCCGGCCTGGGCCCGCACCGGACTCCAGTCCCTCACTCCCCGGCCTGGGCCCACACCGGACTCCAGTCCCTCACTCCCGGCCTGGGCCCGCACCGGACTCCAGTCCCTCACTCCCCGGTCTGGGCCCGCACCGGACTCCAGTCCCTCACTCCCCGGCCTGGGCCCACACCGGACTCCAGTCCCTCACTCCCCGGTCTGGGCCCGCACCGGACTCCAGTCCCTCACTCCCCGGCCTGGGCCCACACCAGACTCCAGTCCCTCACTCCCCGGCCTGGGCCAGTCCCTCACTCCCCGGTCTGGGCCCGCACCGGACTCCAGTCCCTCACTCCCCGGCCTGGGCCCACACCAGACTCCAGTCCCTCACTCCCCGGCCTGGGCCAGTCCCTCACTCCCCGGTCTGGGCCCGCACCGGACTCCAGTCCTCACTCCCCGGTCTGGGCCCACACCGGACTCCAGTCCCTCACTCCCCGGCCTGGGCCAGTCCCTCACTCCCCGGCCTGGGCCCACACCGGACTCCAGTCCCTCACTCCCCGGCCTGGGCCAGTCCTTCACTCCCCGGCCTGGGCCCGCACCGGACTCCAGTCCCTCACTCCCCGGCCTGGGCCCACACCGGACTCCAGTCCCTCACTCCCCGGCCTGGGCCAGTCCCTCACTCCCCGGCCTGGGCCCACACCGGACTCCAGTCCCTCACTCCCCGGCCTGGGCCAGTCCTTCACTCCCCGGCCTGGGCCCACACCAGACTCCAGTCCTTCACTCCCCGGTCTGGGCCCACACCGGACTCCAGTCCCTCACTCCCCGGTCTGGGCCCACACCGGACTCCAGTCCCTCACTCCCCGGCCTGGGCCCACACCGGACTCCAGTCCCTCACTCCCCGGCCTGGGCCCGCACCGGACTCCAGTCCCTCACTCCCCGGTCTGGGCCCGCACCGGACTCCAGTCCCTCACTCCCCGGCCTGGGGCCCGCACCGGACTCCAGTCCCTCACTCCCCGGTCTGGGCCCACACCGGACTCCAGTCCCTCACTCCCCGGTCTGGGCCCACACCGGACTCCAGTCCCTCACTCCCCGGCCTGGGCCCACACCGGACTCCAGTCCCTCACTCCCCGGTCTGGGCCCACACCGGACTCCAGTCCCTCACTCCCCGGCCTGGGCCCGCACCGGACTCCAGTCCCTCACTCCCCGGCCTGGGCCCACACCGGACTCCAGTCCCTCACTCCCGGCCTGGGCCAGTCCCTCACTCCCCGGCCTGGGCCCACACCGGACTCCAGTCCCTCACTCCCCGGCCTGGGCCAGTCCTTCACTCCCCGGCCTGGGCCCACACCAGACTCCAGTCCCTCACTCCCCGGCCTGGGCCCGCACCGGACTCCAGTCCCTCACTCCCCGGTCTGGGCCCGCACCGGACTCCAGTCCCTCACTCCCCGGCCTGGGGCCCGCACCGGACTCCAGTCCCTCACTCCCCGGTCTGGGCCCACACCGGACTCCAGTCCCTCACTCCCCGGTCTGGGCCCGCACCGGACTCCAGTCCCTCACTCCCCGGCCTGGGGCCCGCACCGGACTCCAGTCCCTCACTCCCCGGTCTGGGCCCACACCGGACTCCAGTCCCTCACTCCCCGGTCTGGGCCCACACCGGACTCCAGTCCCTCACTCCCCGGTCTGGGCCCACACCGGACTCCAGTCCCTCACTCCCCGGCCTGGGCCCTCACCGGACTCCAGTCCCTCACTCCCCGGCCTGGGCCCGCACCGGACTCCAGTCCCTCACTCCCCGGCCTGGGGCCCGCACCGGACTCCAGTCCCTCACTCCCCGCCTGGGCCCGCACCGGACTCCAGTCCCTCACTCCCCGGCCTGGGCCCGCACCGGACTCCAGTCCCTCACTCCCCGGTCTGGGCCCACACCGGACTCCAGTCCCTCACTCCCCGGCCTGGGCCCACACCGGACTCCAGTCCCTCACTCCCCGGTCTGGGCCCTCACCGGACTCCAGTCCCTCACTCCCCGCCTGGGCCCGCACCGGACTCCAGTCCCTCACTCCCCGGCCTGGGCCCGCACCGGACTCCAGTCCCTCACTCCCCGGTCTGGGCCCACACCGGACTCCAGTCCCTCACTCCCCCGGCCTGGGCCCGCACCGGACTCCAGTCCCTCACTCCCCGGCCTGGGCCCGCACCGGACTCCAGTCCCTCACTCCCCGGCCTGGGCCCTCACCGGACTCCAGTCCCTCACTCCCCGGCCTGGGCCCACACCGGACTCCAGTCCCTCACTCCCCGGCCTGGGCCCGCACCGGACTCCAGTCCCTCACTCCTCGGCCTGGGCCCACACCGGACTCCAGTCCCTCACTCCCCGGTCTGGGCCCACACCGGACTCCAGTCCCTCACTCCCCGGCCTGGGCCCACACCGGACTCCAGTCCCTCACTCCCCGGCCTGGGCCCGCAACGGACTCCAGTCCCTCACTCCCCGGTCTGGGCCCGCACCGGACTCCAGTCCCTCACTCCCCGGCCTGGGCCCGCACCGGACTCCAGTCCCTCACTCCCCCGTCTGGGCCCACACCGGACTCCAGTCCCTCACTCCCCGGCCTGGGCCCGCACCGGACTCCAGTCCTTCACTCCCCGGTCTGGGCCCGCACCGGACTCCAGTCCCTCACTCCCCGGCCTGGGCCCGCACCGGACTCCAGTCCCTCACTCCCCGGCCTGGGCCCACACCGGACTCCAGTCCCTCACTCCCCGGCCTGGGCCCACACCGGACTCCAGTCCCTCACTCCCCGGTCTGGGCCCGCACCGGACTCCAGTCCCTCACTCCCCGGCATGGGCCCACACCGGACTCCAGTCCCTCACTCCCCGGCCTGGGCCCACACCGGACTCCAGTCCCTCACTCCCCGGCCTGGGCCCGCACCGGACTCCAGTCCCTCACTCCCCGGCCTGGGCCCGCACCGGACTCCAGTCCCTCACTCCCCGGCCTGGGCCCGCACCGGACTCCAGTCCCTCACTCCCCGGTCTGGGCCCACACCGGACTCCAGTCCCTCACTCCCCGGCCTGGGCCCACACCGGACTCCAGTCCCTCACTCCCCGGTCTGGGCCCACACCGGACTCCAGTCCCTCACTCCCCGGTCTGGGCCCACACCGGACTCCAGTCCCTCACTCCCCGGCCTGGGCCCTCACCGGACTCCAGTCCCTCACTCCCCGGCCTGGGCCCGCACCGGACTCCAGTCCCTCACTCCCCGGCCTGGGCCCGCACCGGACTCCAGTCCCTCACTCCCCGGCCTGGGCCCGCACCGGACTCCAGTCCCTCACTCCCCGGCCTGGGCCCGCACCGGACTCCAGTCCCTCACTCCCCGGCCTGGGCCCGCACCGGACTCCAGTCCCTCACTCCCCGGCCTGGGCCCGCACCGGACTCCAGTCCCTCACTCCCCGGCCTGGGCCCCCACCGGACTCCAGTCCCTCACTCCCCGGCCTGGGCCCACACCGGACTCCAGTCCCTCACTCCCCGGCCTGGGCCCACACCGGACTCCAGTCCCTCACTCCCCGGCCTGGGCCCGCACCGGACTCCAGTCCCTCACTCCCCGGTCTGGGCCCGCACCGGACTCCAGTCCCTCACTCCCCGGCCTGGGCCCGCACCGGACTCCAGTCCCTCACTCCCCGGCCTGGGCCCACACCAGACTCCAGTCCCTCACTCCCCGGCCTGGGCCAGTCCCTCACTCCCCGGTCTGGGCCCGCACCGGACTCCAGTCCCTCACTCCCCGGCCTGGGCCCACACCGGACTCCAGTCCCTCACTCCCCGGCCTGGGCCCGCACCGGACTCCAGTCCCTCACTCCCCGGCCTGGGCCCGCACCGGACTCCAGTCCCTCACTCCCCGGCCTGGGCCCGCACCGGACTCCAGTCCCTCACTCCCCGGCCTGGGCCCCCACCGGACTCCAGTCCCTCACTCCCCGGCCTGGGCCCACACCGGACTCCAGTCCCTCACTCCCCGGCCTGGGCCCACACCGGACTCCAGTCCCTCACTCCCCGGCCTGGGCCCGCACCGGACTCCAGTCCCTCACTCCCCGGTCTGGGCCCGCACCGGACTCCAGTCCCTCACTCCCCGGCCTGGGCCCGCACCGGACTCCAGTCCCTCACTCCCCGGCCTGGGCCCACACCAGACTCCAGTCCCTCACTCCCCGGCCTGGGCCAGTCCCTCACTCCCCGGTCTGGGCCCGCACCGGACTCCAGTCCCTCACTCCCCGGCCTGGGCCCACACCAGACTCCAGTCCCTCACTCCCCGGCCTGGGCCAGTCCCTCACTCCCCGGTCTGGGCCCGCACCGGACTCCAGTCCCTCACTCCCCGGTCTGGGCCCACACCGGACTCCAGTCCCTCACTCCCCGGCCTGGGCCAGTCCCTCACTCCCCGGCCTGGGCCCACACCGGACTCCAGTCCCTCACTCCCCGGCCTGGGCCCACACCGGACTCCAGTCCCTCACTCCCCGGCCTGGGCCAGTCCCTCACTCCCCGGCCTGGGCCCACACCGGACTCCAGTCCCTCACTCCCCGGCCTGGGCCAGTCCTTCACTCCCCGGCCTGGGCCCACACCAGACTCCAGTCCTTCACTCCCCGGTCTGGGCCCACACCGGACTCCAGTCCCTCACTCCCCGGTCTGGGCCCACACCGGACTCCAGTCCCTCACTCCCCGGCCTGGGCCCACACCGGACTCCAGTCCCTCACTCCCCGGCCTGGGCCCGCACCGGACTCCAGTCCCTCACTCCCCGGTCTGGGCCCGCACCGGACTCCAGTCCCTCACTCCCCGGCCTGGGGCCCGCACCGGACTCCAGTCCCTCACTCCCCGGTCTGGGCCCACACCGGACTCCAGTCCCTCACTCCCCGGTCTGGCCCCACACCGGACTCCAGTCCCTCACTCCCCGGCCTGGGCCCACACCGGACTCCAGTCCCTCACTCCCCGGTCTGGGCCCACACCGGACTCCAGTCCCTCACTCCCCGGTCTGGGCCCACACCGGACTCCAGTCCCTCACTCCCCGGCCTGGGCCCACACCGGACTCCAGTCCCTCACTCCCCGGTCTGGGCCCACACCGGACTCCAGTCCCTCACTCCCCGGCCTGGGCCCGCACCGGACTCCAGTCCCTCACTCCCCGGCCTGGGCCCACACCGGACTCCAGTCCCTCACTCCCCGGCCTGGGCCAGTCCCTCACTCCCCGGCCTGGGCCCACACCGGACTCCAGTCCCTCACTCCCCGGCCTGGGCCAGTCCTTCACTCCCCGGCCTGGGCCCACACCAGACTCCAGTCCCTCACTCCCCGGCCTGGGCCCGCACCGGACTCCAGTCCCTCACTCCCCGGTCTGGGCCCGCACCGGACTCCAGTCCCTCACTCCCCGGCCTGGGGCCCGCACCGGACTCCAGTCCCTCACTCCCCGGTCTGGGCCCACACCGGACTCCAGTCCCTCACTCCCCGGTCTGGGCCCGCACCGGACTCCAGTCCCTCACTCCCCGGCCTGGGGCCCGCACCGGACTCCAGTCCCTCACTCCCCGGTCTGGGCCCACACCGGACTCCAGTCCCTCACTCCCCGGTCTGGGCCCACACCGGACTCCAGTCCCTCACTCCCCGGTCTGGGCCCACACCGGACTCCAGTCCCTCACTCCCCGGCCTGGGCCCTCACCGGACTCCAGTCCCTCACTCCCCGGCCTGGGCCCGCACCGGACTCCAGTCCCTCACTCCCCGGCCTGGGGCCCGCACCGGACTCCAGTCCCTCACTCCCCGGCCTGGGCCCGCACCGGACTCCAGTCCCTCACTCCCCGGCCTGGGCCCGCACCGGACTCCAGTCCCTCACTCCCCGGTCTGGGCCCACACCGGACTCCAGTCCCTCACTCCCCGGCCTGGGCCCACACCGGACTCCAGTCCCTCACTCCCCGGTCTGGGCCCTCACCGGACTCCAGTCCCTCACTCCCCGGCCTGGGCCCGCACCGGACTCCAGTCCCTCACTCCCCGGCCTGGGCCCGCACCGGACTCCAGTCCCTCACTCCCCGGTCTGGGCCCACACCGGACTCCAGTCCCTCACTCCCCGGCCTGGGCCCGCACCGGACTCCAGTCCCTCACTCCCCGGCCTGGGCCCTCACCGGACTCCAGTCCCTCACTCCCCGGCCTGGGCCCTCACCGGACTCCAGTCCCTCACTCCCCGGCCTGGGCCCACACCGGACTCCAGTCCCTCACTCCCCGGCCTGGGCCCGCACCGGACTCCAGTCCCTCACTCCTCGGCCTGGGCCCACACCGGACTCCAGTCCCTCACTCCCCGGTCTGGGCCCACACCGGACTCCAGTCCCTCACTCCCCGGCCTGGGCCCACACCGGACTCCAGTCCCTCACTCCCCGGCCTGGGCCCGCAACGGACTCCAGTCCCTCACTCCCCGGTCTGGGCCCGCACCGGACTCCAGTCCCTCACTCCCCGGCCTGGGCCCGCACCGGACTCCAGTCCCTCACTCCCCCGTCTGGGCCCACACCGGACTCCAGTCCCTCACTCCCCGGTCTGGGCCCGCACCGGACTCCAGTCCCTCACTCCCCGGCATGGGCCCACACCGGACTCCAGTCCCTCACTCCCCGGCCTGGGCCCACACCGGACTCCAGTCCCTCACTCCCCGGCCTGGGCCCGCACCGGACTCCAGTCCCTCACTCCCCGGCCTGGGCCCGCACCGGACTCCAGTCCCTCACTCCCCGGCCTGGGCCCACACCGGACTCCAGTCCCTCACTCCCCGGCCTGGGCCCACACCGGACTCCAGTCCCTCACTCCCCGGCCTGGGCCCACACCGGACTCCAGTCCCTCACTCCCCGGCCTGGGCCCGCACCGGACTCCAGTCCCTCACTCCCCGGTCTGGGCCCACACCGGACTCCAGTCCCTCACTCCCCGGCCTGGGCCCACACCGGACTCCAGTCCCTCACTCCCCGGTCTGGGCCCACACCGGACTCCAGTCCCTCACTCCCCGGTCTGGGCCCACACCGGACTCCAGTCCCTCACTCCCCGGCCTGGGCCCTCACCGGACTCCAGTCCCTCACTCCCCGGCCTGGGCCCGCACCGGACTCCAGTCCCTCACTCCCCGGCCTGGGCCCGCACCGGACTCCAGTCCCTCACTCCCCGGCCTGGGCCCGCACCGGACTCCAGTCCCTCACTCCCCGGCCTGGGCCCGCACCGGACTCCAGTCCCTCACTCCCCGGCCTGGGCCCGCACCGGACTCCAGTCCCTCACTCCCCGGCCTGGGCCCGCACCGGACTCCAGTCCCTCACTCCCCGGCCTGGGCCCCCACCGGACTCCAGTCCCTCACTCCCCGGCCTGGGCCCACACCGGACTCCAGTCCCTCACTCCCCGGCCTGGGCCCACACCGGACTCCAGTCCCTCACTCCCCGGCCTGGGCCCGCACCGGACTCCAGTCCCTCACTCCCCGGCCTGGGCCCGCACCGGACTCCAGTCCCTCACTCCCCGGCCTGGGCCCACACCGGACTCCAGTCCCTCACTCCCCGGCCTGGGCCAGTCCCTCACTCCCCGGCCTGGGCCCACACCGGACTCCAGTCCCTCACTCCCCGGCCTGGGCCAGTCCTTCACTCCCCGGCCTGGGCCCACACCGGACTCCAGTCCCTCACTCCCCGGCCTGGGCCAGTCCCTCACTCCCCGGCCTGGGCCCACACCGGACTCCAGTCCCTCACTCCCCGGCCTGGGCCAGTCCTTCACTCCCCGGCCTGGGCCCGCACCGGACTCCAGTCCCTCACTCCCCGGCCTGGGCCCACACCGGACTCCAGTCCCTCACTCCCCGGCCTGGGCCAGTCCTTCACTCCCCGGCCTGGGCCCACACCAGACTCCAGTCCCTCACTCCTCGGCCTGGGCCCTCACCGGACTCCAGTCCCTCACTCCCCGGCCTGGGCCCGCACCGGACTCCAGTCCCTCACTCCCCGGCCTGGGCCCACACCGGACTCCAGTCCCTCACTCCCCGGCCTGGGCCCGCACCGGACTCCAGTCCCTCACTCCCCGGCCTGGGCCCGCACCGGACTCCAGTCCCTCACTCCCCGGCCTGGGCCCGCACCGGACTCCAGTCCCTCACTCCCCGGCCTGGGCCCACACCGGACTCCAGTCCGTCACTCCCCGGCCTGGGCCCACACCGGACTCCAGTCCCTCACTCCCCGGCCTGGGCCCGCACCGGACTCCAGTCCCTCACTCCCCGGCCTGGGCCCTCACCGGACTCCAGTCCCTCACTCCCCGGCCTGGGCCCTCACCGGACTCCAGTCCCTCACTCCCCGGTCTGGGCCCACACCGGACTCCAGTCCTTCACTCCCCGGCCTGGGCCCGCACCGGACTCCAGTCCCTCACTCCCCGGCCTGGGCCCACACCGGACTCCAGTCCCTCACTCCCCGGCCTGGGCCCGCACCGGACTCCAGTCCCTCACTCCCCGGTCTGGGCCCACACCGGACTCCAGTCCCTCACTCCCCGGCCTGGGCCCACACCGGACTCCAGTCCTTCACTCCCCGGCCTGGGCCCGCACCGGACTCCAGTCCCTCACTCCCCGGCCTGGGCCCGCACCGGACTCCAGTCCCTCACTCCCCGGTCTGGGCCCGCACCGGACTCCAGTCCCTCACTCCCCGGCCTGGGCCCGCACCGGACTCCAGTCCCTCACTCCCCGGTCTGGGCCCACACCGGACTCCAGTCCCTCACTCCCCGGCCTGGGCCCGCACCGGACTCCAGTCCCTCACTCCCCGGCCTGGGCCCGCACCGGACTCCAGTCCCTCACTCCCCGGCCTGGGCCCGCACCGGACTCCAGTCCCTCACTCCCCGGTCTGGGCCCACACCGGACTCCAGTCCCTCACTCCCCGGTCTGGGCCCGCACCGGACTCCAGTCCCTCACTCCCCGGCCTGGGCCCACACCGGACTCCAGTCCCTCACTCCCCGGCCTGGGCCCGCACCGGACTCCAGTCCCTCACTCCCCGGTCTGGGCCCGCACCGGACTCCAGTCCCTCACTCCCCGGCCTGGGCCCACACCGGACTCCAGTCCCTCACTCCCCGGCCTGGGCCCACACCGGACTCCAGTCCCTCACTCCCCGGCCTGGGCCCACACCGGACTCCAGTCCCTCACTCCCCGGCCTGGGCCCGCACCGGACTCCAGTCCCTCACTCCCCGGCCTGGGCCCGCACCGGACTCCAGTCCCTCACTCCCCGGCCTGGGCCCACACCGGACTCCAGTCCCTCACTCCCCGGCCTGGGCCCGCACCGGACTCCAGTCCCTCACTCCCCGGCCTGGGCCCACACCGGACTCCAGTCCCTCACTCCCCGGCCTGGGCCAGTCCTTCACTCCCCGGCCTGGGCCCACACCAGACTCCAGTCCTTCACTCCCCGGTCTGGGCCCACACCGGACTCCAGTCCCTCACTCCCCGGTCTGGGCCCACACCGGACTCCAGTCCCTCACTCCCCGGCCTGGGCCCACACCGGACTCCAGTCCCTCACTCCCCGGCCTGGGCCCGCACCGGACTCCAGTCCCTCACTCCCCGGTCTGGGCCCGCACCGGACTCCAGTCCCTCACTCCCCGGCCTGGGGCCCGCACCGGACTCCAGTCCCTCACTCCCCGGTCTGGGCCCACACCGGACTCCAGTCCCTCACTCCCCGGTCTGGCCCCACACCGGACTCCAGTCCCTCACTCCCCGGCCTGGGCCCACACCGGACTCCAGTCCCTCACTCCCCGGTCTGGGCCCACACCGGACTCCAGTCCCTCACTCCCCGGTCTGGGCCCACACCGGACTCCAGTCCCTCACTCCCCGGCCTGGGCCCACACCGGACTCCAGTCCCTCACTCCCCGGTCTGGGCCCACACCGGACTCCAGTCCCTCACTCCCCGGCCTGGGCCCGCACCGGACTCCAGTCCCTCACTCCCCGGCCTGGGCCCACACCGGACTCCAGTCCCTCACTCCCCGGCCTGGGCCAGTCCCTCACTCCCCGGCCTGGGCCCACACCGGACTCCAGTCCCTCACTCCCCGGCCTGGGCCAGTCCTTCACTCCCCGGCCTGGGCCCACACCAGACTCCAGTCCCTCACTCCCCGGCCTGGGCCCGCACCGGACTCCAGTCCCTCACTCCCCGGTCTGGGCCCGCACCGGACTCCAGTCCCTCACTCCCCGGCCTGGGGCCCGCACCGGACTCCAGTCCCTCACTCCCCGGTCTGGGCCCACACCGGACTCCAGTCCCTCACTCCCCGGTCTGGGCCCGCACCGGACTCCAGTCCCTCACTCCCCGGCCTGGGGCCCGCACCGGACTCCAGTCCCTCACTCCCCGGTCTGGGCCCACACCGGACTCCAGTCCCTCACTACCCGGTCTGGGCCCACACCGGACTCCAGTCCCTCACTCCCCGGTCTGGGCCCACACCGGACTCCAGTCCCTCACTCCCCGGCCTGGGCCCTCACCGGACTCCAGTCCCTCACTCCCCGGCCTGGGCCCGCACCGGACTCCAGTCCCTCACTCCCCGGCCTGGGGCCCGCACCGGACTCCAGTCCCTCACTCCCCGGCCTGGGCCCGCACCGGACTCCAGTCCCTCACTCCCCGGCCTGGGCCCGCACCGGACTCCAGTCCCTCACTCCCCGGTCTGGGCCCACACCGGACTCCAGTCCCTCACTCCCCGGCCTGGGCCCACACCGGACTCCAGTCCCTCACTCCCCGGTCTGGGCCCTCACCGGACTCCAGTCCCTCACTCCCCGGCCTGGGCCCGCACCGGACTCCAGTCCCTCACTCCCCGGCCTGGGCCCGCACCGGACTCCAGTCCCTCACTCCCCGGTCTGGGCCCACACCGGACTCCAGTCCCTCACTCCCCGGCCTGGGCCCGCACCGGACTCCAGTCCCTCACTCCCCGGCCTGGGCCCTCACCGGACTCCAGTCCCTCACTCCCCGGCCTGGGCCCTCACCGGACTCCAGTCCCTCACTCCCCGGCCTGGGCCCACACCGGACTCCAGTCCCTCACTCCCCGGCCTGGGCCCGCACCGGACTCCAGTCCCTCACTCCTCGGCCTGGGCCCACACCGGACTCCAGTCCCTCACTCCCCGGTCTGGGCCCACACCGGACTCCAGTCCCTCACTCCCCGGCCTGGGCCCACACCGGACTCCAGTCCCTCACTCCCCGGCCTGGGCCCGCAACGGACTCCAGTCCCTCACTCCCCGGTCTGGGCCCGCACCGGACTCCAGTCCCTCACTCCCCGGCCTGGGCCCGCACCGGACTCCAGTCCCTCACTCCCCCGTCTGGGCCCACACCGGACTCCAGTCCCTCACTCCCCGGTCTGGGCCCGCACCGGACTCCAGTCCCTCACTCCCCGGCATGGGCCCACACCGGACTCCAGTCCCTCACTCCCCGGCCTGGGCCCACACCGGACTCCAGTCCCTCACTCCCCGGCCTGGGCCCGCACCGGACTCCAGTCCCTCACTCCCCGGCCTGGGCCCGCACCGGACTCCAGTCCCTCACTCCCCGGCCTGGGCCCACACCGGACTCCAGTCCCTCACTCCCCGGCCTGGGCCCACACCGGACTCCAGTCCCTCACTCCCCGGCCTGGGCCCACACCGGACTCCAGTCCCTCACTCCCCGGCCTGGGCCCGCACCGGACTCCAGTCCCTCACTCCCCGGTCTGGGCCCACACCGGACTCCAGTCCCTCACTCCCCGGCCTGGGCCCACACCGGACTCCAGTCCCTCACTCCCCGGTCTGGGCCCACACCGGACTCCAGTCCCTCACTCCCCGGTCTGGGCCCACACCGGACTCCAGTCCCTCACTCCCCGGCCTGGGCCCTCACCGGACTCCAGTCCCTCACTCCCCGGCCTGGGCCCGCACCGGACTCCAGTCCCTCACTCCCCGGCCTGGGCCCGCACCGGACTCCAGTCCCTCACTCCCCGGCCTGGGCCCGCACCGGACTCCAGTCCCTCACTCCCCGGCCTGGGCCCGCACCGGACTCCAGTCCCTCACTCCCCGGCCTGGGCCCGCACCGGACTCCAGTCCCTCACTCCCCGGCCTGGGCCCGCACCGGACTCCAGTCCCTCACTCCCCGGCCTGGGCCCCCACCGGACTCCAGTCCCTCACTCCCCGGCCTGGGCCCACACCGGACTCCAGTCCCTCACTCCCCGGCCTGGGCCCACACCGGACTCCAGTCCCTCACTCCCCGGCCTGGGCCCGCACCGGACTCCAGTCCCTCACTCCCCGGCCTGGGCCCGCACCGGACTCCAGTCCCTCACTCCCCGGCCTGGGCCCACACCGGACTCCAGTCCCTCACTCCCCGGCCTGGGCCAGTCCCTCACTCCCCGGCCTGGGCCCACACCGGACTCCAGTCCCTCACTCCCCGGCCTGGGCCAGTCCTTCACTCCCCGGCCTGGGCCCACACCGGACTCCAGTCCCTCACTCCCCGGCCTGGGCCAGTCCCTCACTCCCCGGCCTGGGCCCACACCGGACTCCAGTCCCTCACTCCCCGGCCTGGGCCAGTCCTTCACTCCCCGGCCTGGGCCCGCACCGGACTCCAGTCCCTCACTCCCCGGCCTGGGCCCACACCGGACTCCAGTCCCTCACTCCCCGGCCTGGGCCAGTCCTTCACTCCCCGGCCTGGGCCCACACCAGACTCCAGTCCCTCACTCCTCGGCCTGGGCCCTCACCGGACTCCAGTCCCTCACTCCCCGGCCTGGGCCCGCACCGGACTCCAGTCCCTCACTCCCCGGCCTGGGCCCACACCGGACTCCAGTCCCTCACTCCCCGGCCTGGGCCCGCACCGGACTCCAGTCCCTCACTCCCCGGCCTGGGCCCTCACCGGACTCCAGTCCCTCACTCCCCGGCCTGGGCCCGCACCGGACTCCAGTCCCTCACTCCCCGGCCTGGGCCCGCACCGGACTCCAGTCCGTCACTCCCCGGCCTGGGCCCACACCGGACTCCAGTCCCTCACTCCCCGGCCTGGGCCCGCACCGGACTCCAGTCCCTCACTCCCCGGCCTGGGCCCTCACCGGACTCCAGTCCCTCACTCCCCGGCCTGGGCCCTCACCGGACTCCAGTCCCTCACTCCCCGGTCTGGGCCCACACCGGACTCCAGTCCTTCACTCCCCGGCCTGGGCCCGCACCGGACTCCAGTCCCTCACTCCCCGGTCTGGGCCCACACCGGACTCCAGTCCCTCACTCCCCGGCCTGGGCCCACACCGGACTCCAGTCCTTCACTCCCCGGCCTGGGCCCGCACCGGACTCCAGTCCCTCACTCCCCGGCCTGGGCCCGCACCGGACTCCAGTCCCTCACTCCCCGGTCTGGGCCCGCACCGGACTCCAGTCCCTCACTCCCCGGCCTGGGCCCGCACCGGACTCCAGTCCCTCACTCCCCGGCCTGGGCCCGCACCGGACTCCAGTCCCTCACTCCCCGGCCTGGGCCCGCACCGGACTCCAGTCCCTCACTCCCCGGTCTGGGCCCGCACCGGACTCCAGTCCCTCACTCCCCGGCCTGGGCCCGCACCGGACTCCAGTCCCTCACTCCCCGGCCTGGGCCCACACCGGACTCCAGTCCCTCACTCCCCGGCCTGGGCCAGTCCCTCACTCCCCGGCCTGGGCCCACACCGGACTCCAGTCCCTCACTCCCCGGCCTGGGCCAGTCCTTCACTCCCCGGCCTGGGCCCACACCGGACTCCAGTCCCTCACTCCCCGGCCTGGGCCAGTCCCTCACTCCCCGGCCTGGGCCCACACCGGACTCCAGTCCCTCACTCCCCGGCCTGGGCCAGTCCTTCACTCCCCGGCCTGGGCCCGCACCGGACTCCAGTCCCTCACTCCCCGGCCTGGGCCCACACCGGACTCCAGTCCCTCACTCCCCGGCCTGGGCCAGTCCTTCACTCCCCGGCCTGGGCCCACACCAGACTCCAGTCCCTCACTCCTCGGCCTGGGCCCTCACCGGACTCCAGTCCCTCACTCCCCGGCCTGGGCCCGCACCGGACTCCAGTCCCTCACTCCCCGGCCTGGGCCCACACCGGACTCCAGTCCCTCACTCCCCGGCCTGGGCCCGCACCGGACTCCAGTCCCTCACTCCCCGGCCTGGGCCCTCACCGGACTCCAGTCCCTCACTCCCCGGCCTGGGCCCGCACCGGACTCCAGTCCCTCACTCCCCGGCCTGGGCCCGCACCGGACTCCAGTCCGTCACTCCCCGGCCTGGGCCCACACCGGACTCCAGTCCCTCACTCCCCGGCCTGGGCCCGCACCGGACTCCAGTCCCTCACTCCCCGGCCTGGGCCCTCACCGGACTCCAGTCCCTCACTCCCCGGCCTGGGCCCTCACCGGACTCCAGTCCCTCACTCCCCGGTCTGGGCCCACACCGGACTCCAGTCCTTCACTCCCCGGCCTGGGCCCGCACCGGACTCCAGTCCCTCACTCCCCGGTCTGGGCCCACACCGGACTCCAGTCCCTCACTCCCCGGCCTGGGCCCACACCGGACTCCAGTCCTTCACTCCCCGGCCTGGGCCCGCACCGGACTCCAGTCCCTCACTCCCCGGCCTGGGCCCGCACCGGACTCCAGTCCCTCACTCCCCGGTCTGGGCCCGCACCGGACTCCAGTCCCTCACTCCCCGGCCTGGGCCCGCACCGGACTCCAGTCCCTCACTCCCCGGCCTGGGCCCGCACCGGACTCCAGTCCCTCACTCCCCGGCCTGGGCCCGCACCGGACTCCAGTCCCTCACTCCCCGGTCTGGGCCCGCACCGGACTCCAGTCCCTCACTCCCCGGTCTGGGCCCGCACCGGACTCCAGTCCCTCACTCCCCGGTCTGGGCCCACACCGGACTCCAGTCCCTCACTCCCCGGTCTGGGCCCGCACCGGACTCCAGTCCCTCACTCCCCGGCCTGGGCCCACACCGGACTCCAGTCCCTCACTCCCCGGCCTGGGCCCGCACCGGACTCCAGTCCCTCACTCCCCGGTCTGGGCCCGCACCGGACTCCAGTCCCTCACTCCCCGGCCTGGGCCCACACCGGACTCCAGTCCCTCACTCCCCGGCCTGGGCCCACACCGGACTCCAGTCCCTCACTCCCCGGCCTGGGCCCACACCGGACTCCAGTCCCTCACTCCCCGGCCTGGGCCCGCACCGGACTCCAGTCCCTCACTCCCCGGCCTGGGCCCGCACCGGACTCCAGTCCCTCACTCCCCGGCCTGGCCCACACCGGACTCCAGTCCCTCACTCCCGGCCTGGGCCCACACCGGACTCCAGTCCCTCACTCCCCGGCCTGGGCCCGCACCGGACTCCAGTCCCTCACTCCCCGGCCTGGGCCCACACCGGACTCCAGTCCCTCACTCCCGCCCGGTCTGGGCCCGCACCGGACTCCAGTCCCTCACTCCCCGGTCTGGGCCCGCACCGGACTCCAGTCCCTCACTCCCCGGCCTGGGCCCGCACCGGACTCCAGTCCCTCACTCCCCGGTCTGGGCCCGCACCGGACTCCAGTCCCTCACTCCCCGGCCTGGGCCCCTCACCGGACTCCAGTCCCTCACTCCCCGGTCTGGGCCCACACCGGACTCCAGTCCCTCACTCCCCGGCCTGGGCCCACACCGGACTCCAGTCCCTCACTCCCCGGCCTGGGCCCACACCGGACTCCAGTCCCTCACTCCCCGGCCTGGGCCCACACCGGACTCCAGTCCCTCACTCCCCGGCCTGGGCCCGCACCGGACTCCAGTCCCTCACTCCCCGGTCTGGGCCCACACCGGACTCCAGTCCCTCACTCCCCGGCCTGGGCCCGCACCGGACTCCAGTCCCTCACTCCCCGGCCTGGCCCACACCGGACTCCAGTCCCTCACTCCCCGGCCTGGGCCCGCACCGGACTCCAGTCCCTCACTCCCCGGCCTGGGCCCACACCGGACTCCAGTCCCTCACTCCTCGGCCTGGGCCCACACCGACTCCAGTCCCTCACTCCCCGGTCTGGGCCCGCACCGGACTCCAGTCCCTCACTCCCCGGTCTGGGCCCGCACCGGACTCCAGTCCCTCACTCCCCGGCCTGGGCCCGCACCGGACTCCAGTCCCTCACTCCCCGGCCTGGGCCCGCACCGGACTCCAGTCCCACACTCCCCGGCCTGGGCCCACACCGGACTCCAGTCCCTCACTCCCCGGCCTGGGCCCGCACCGGACTCCAGTCCCTCACTCCCCGGCCTGGGCCCACACCGGACTCCAGTCCCTCACTCCCCGGCCTGGGCCCGCACCGGACTCCAGTCCCTCACTCCCCGGCCTGGGCCCGGACCGGACTCCAGTCCCTCACTCCCCGGCCTGGGCCCACACCGGACTCCAGTCCCTCACTCCCCGGCCTGGGCCCTCACCGGACTCCAGTCCCTCACTCCCCGGTCTGGGCCCGCACCGGACTCCAGTCCCTCACTCCCCGGCCTGGGCCCGCACCGGACTCCAGTCCCTCACTCCCCGGTCTGGGCCCACACCGGACTCCAGTCCCTCACTCCCCGGTCTGGGCCCACACCGGACTCCAGTCCCTCACTCCCCGGCCTGGGCCCACACCGGACTCCAGTCCCTCACTCCCCGGCCTGGGCCCACACCGGACTCCAGTCCCTCACTCCCCGGCCTGGGCCCGCACCGGACTCCAGTCCCTCACTCCCCGGCCTGGGCCCGCACCGGACTCCAGTCCCTCACTCCCCGGCCTGGGCCCGCACCGGACTCCAGTCCCTCACTCCCCGGCCTGGGCCCGCACCGGACTCCAGTCCCTCACTCCCCGGCCTGGGCCCACACCGGACTCCAGTCCCTCACTCCCCGGCCTGGGCCCGCACCGGACTCCAGTCCCTCACTCCCCGGCCTGGGCCCGCACCGGACTCCAGTCCCTCACTCCCCGGCCTGGGCCCGCACCGGACTCCAGTCCCTCACTCCCCGGCCTGGGCCCACACCGGACTCCAGTCCCTCACTCCCCGGCCTGGGCCCGCACCGCACTCCAGTCCCTCACTCCCCGGCCTGGGCCCGCACCGGACTCCAGTCCCTCACTCCCCGGCCTGGGCCCGCACCGGACTCCAGTCCCTCACTCCCCGGCCTGGGCCCACACCGGACTCCAGTCCCTCACTCCCCGGCCTGGGCCCACACCGGACTCCAGTCCCTCACTCCCCGGCCTGGGCCCACACCGGACTCCAGTCCCTCACTCCCCGGTCTGGGCCCACACCGGACTCCAGTCCCTCACTCCCCGGCCTGGGCCCGCACCGGACTCCAGTCCCTCACTCCCCGGCCTGGGCCCGCACCGGACTCCAGTCCCTCACTCCCCGGCATGGGCCCTCACCGGACTCCAGTCCCTCACTCCCCGGCCTGGGCCCGCACCGGACTCCAGTCCCTCACTCCCCGGCCTGGGCCCGCACCGGACTCCAGTCCCTCACTCCCCGGCCTGGGCCCGCACCGGACTCCAGTCCCTCACTCCCCGGTCTGGGCCCGCACCGGACTCCAGTCCCTCACTCCCCGGTCTGGGCCCGCACCGGACTCCAGTCCCTCACTCCCCGGTCTGGGCCCGCACCGGACTCCAGTCCCTCACTCCCCGGCCTGGGCCCGCACCGGACTCCAGTCCCTCACTCCCCGGCCTGGGCCCACACCGGACTCCAGTCCCTCACTCCCCGGCCTGGGCCCACACCGGACTCCAGTCCCTCACTCCCCGGCCTGGGCCCGCACCGGACTCCAGTCCCTCACTCCCCGGCCTGGGCCCTCACCGGACTCCAGTCCCTCACTCCCCGGCCTGGGCCCGCACCGGACTCCAGTCCCTCACTCCCCGGCCTGGGCCCACACCGGACTCCAGTCCCTCACTCCCCGGCCTGGGCCCGCACCGGACTCCAGTCCCTCACTCCCCGGCCTGGGCCCACACCGGACTCCAGTCCCTCACTCCCCGGCCTGGGCCCTCACCGGACTCCAGTCCCTCACTCCCCGGCCTGGGCCCACACCGGACTCCAGTCCCTCACTCCCCGGCCTGGGCCCACACCGGACTCCAGTCCCTCACTCCCCGGCCTGGGCCCGCACCGGACTCCAGTCCCTCACTCCCCGGCCTGGGCCCACACCGGACTCCAGTCCCTCACTCCCCGGCCTGGGCCCACACCGGACTCCAGTCCCTCACTCCCCGGCCTGGGCCCGCACCGGACTCCAGTCCCTCACTCCCCGGCCTGGGCCCACACCGGACTCCAGTCCCTCACTCCCCGGCCTGGGCCCACACCGGACTCCAGTCCCTCACTCCCCGGTCTGGGCCCACACCGGACTCCAGTCCCTCACTCCCCGGTCTGGGCCCACACCGGACTCCAGTCCCTCACTCCCCGGCCTGGGCCCGCACCGGACTCCAGTCCCTCACTCCCCGGCCTGGGCCCACACCGGACTCCAGTCCCTCACTCCCCGGCCTGGGCCCGCACCGGACTCCAGTCCCTCACTCCCCGGCCTGGGCCCACACCGGACTCCAGTCCCTCACTCCTCGGCCTGGGCCCACACCGGACTCCAGTCCCTCACTCCCCGGTCTGGGCCCGCACCGGACTCCAGTCCCTCACTCCCCGGTCTGGGCCCGCACCGGACTCCAGTCCCTCACTCCCCGGCCTGGGCCCGCACCGGACTCCAGTCCCTCACTCCCCGGCCTGGGCCCGCACCGGACTCCAGTCCCACACTCCCCGGCCTGGGCCCACACCGGACTCCAGTCCCTCACTCCCCGGCCTGGGCCCGCACCGGACTCCAGTCCCTCACTCCCCGGCCTGGGCCCACACCGGACTCCAGTCCCTCACTCCCCGGCCTGGGCCCGCACCGGACTCCAGTCCCTCACTCCCCGGCCTGGGCCCGGACCGGACTCCAGTCCCTCACTCCCCGGCCTGGGCCCACACCGGACTCCAGTCCCTCACTCCCCGGCCTGGGCCCTCACCGGACTCCAGTCCCTCACTCCCCGGTCTGGGCCCGCACCGGACTCCAGTCCCTCACTCCCCGGCCTGGGCCCGCACCGGACTCCAGTCCCTCACTCCCCGGTCTGGGCCCACACCGGACTCCAGTCCCTCACTCCCCGGTCTGGGCCCACACCGGACTCCAGTCCCTCACTCCCCGGCCTGGGCCCACACCGGACTCCAGTCCCTCACTCCCCGGCCTGGGCCCACACCGGACTCCAGTCCCTCACTCCCCGGCCTGGGCCCGCACCGGACTCCAGTCCCTCACTCCCCGGCCTGGGCCCGCACCGGACTCCAGTCCCTCACTCCCCGGCCTGGGCCCGCACCGGACTCCAGTCCCTCACTCCCCGGCCTGGGCCCACACCGGACTCCAGTCCCTCACTCCCCGGCCTGGGCCCACACCGGACTCCAGTCCCTCACTCCCCGGCCTGGGCCCGCACCGGACTCCAGTCCCTCACTCCCCCGTCTGGGCCCACACCGGACTCCAGTCCCTCACTCCCCCGTCTGGGCCCACACCGGACTCCAGTCCCTCACTCCCCGGCCTGGGCCAGTCCCTCACTCCCCGGCCTGGGCCCACACCGGACTCCAGTCCCTCACTCCCCGGTCTGGGCCCACACCGGACTCCAGTCCCTCACTCCCCGGCCTGGGCCCGCACCGGACTCCAGTCCCTCACTCCCCGGCCTGGGCCCGCACCGGACTCCAGTCCCTCACTCCCCGGCCTGGGCCCGCACCGGACTCCAGTCCCTCACTCCCCGGTCTGGGCCCGCACCGGACTCTAGTCCCTCACTCCCCGGCCTGGGCCCTCACCGGACTCCAGTCCCTCACTCCCCGGCCTGGGCCCGCACCGGACTCCAGTCCCTCACTCCCCGGCCTGGGCCCGCACCGGACTCCAGTACCTCACTCCCCGGCCTGGGCCCGCACCGGACTCCAGTCCCTCACTTCCCGGCCTGGGCCCGCACCGGACTCCAGTCCCTCACTCCCCGGCCTGGGCCCACACCGGACTCCAGTCCCTCACTCCCCGGTCTGGGCCCACACCGGACTCCAGTCCCTCACTCCCCGGCCTGGGCCCGCACCGGACTCCAGTCCCTCACTCCCCGGCCTGGGCCCGCACCGGACTCCAGTCCCTCACTCCCCGGCCTGGGCCCACACCGGACTCCAGTCCCTCACTCCCCGGCCTGGGCCCGCACCGGACTCCAGTCCCTCACTCCCCGGCCTGGGCCCACACCGGACTCCAGTCCCTCACTCCCCGGCCTGGGCCCACACCGGACTCCAGTCCCTCACTCCCCGGCCTGGGCCCACACCGGACTCCAGTCCCTCACTCCCCGGCCTGGGCCCACACCGGACTCCAGTCCCTCACTCCCCGGCCTGGGCCCACACCGGACTCCAGTCCCTCACTCCCCGGTCTGGGCCCTCACCGGACTCCAGTCCCTCACTCCCCGGCCTGGGCCCTCACCGGACTCCAGTCCCTCACTCCCCGGCCTGGGCCCGCACCGGACTCCAGTCCCTCACTCCCCGGCCTGGGCCCGCACCGGACTCCAGTCCCTCACTCCCCGGCCTGGGCCCACACCGGACTCCAGTCCCTCACTCCCCGGTCTGGGCCCGCACCGGACTCCAGTCCCTCACTCCCCGGCCTGGGCCCGCACCGGACTCCAGTCCCTCACTCCCCGGCCTGGGCCCACACCGGACTCCAGTCCCTCACTCCCCGGCCTGGGCCCGCACCGGACTCCAGTCCCTCACTCCCCGGCCTGGGCCCACACCGGACTCCAGTCCCTCACTCCCCGGTCTGGGCCCACACCGGACTCCAGTCCCTCACTCCCCGGTCTGGGCCCACACCGGACTCCAGTCCCTCACTCCCCGGTCTGGACCCGCACCGGACTCCAGTCCCTCACTCCCCGGCCTGGGCCCGCACCGGACTCCAGTCCCTCACTCCCCGGCCTGGGCCCACACCGGACTCCAGTCCCTCACTCCCCGGTCTGGGCCCACACCGGACTCCAGTCCCTCACTCCCCGGCCTGGGCCCGCACCGGACTCCAGTCCCTCACTCCCCGGCCTGGGCCCACACCGGACTCCAGTCCCTCACTCCCCGGCCTGGGCCCACACCGGACTCCAGTCCCTCACTCCCCGGCCTGGGCCCACACCAGACTCCAGTCCCTCACTCCCCGGCCTGGGCCCACACCGGACTCCAGTCCCTCACTCCCCGGCCTGGGCCCACACCGGACTCCAGTCCCTCACTCCCCGGCCTGGGCCCACACCGGACTCCAGTCCCTCACTCCCCGGCCTGGGCCCACACCGGACTCCAGTCCCTCACTCCCCGGCCTGGGCCCACACCGGACTCCAGTCCCTCACTCCCCGGCCTGGGCCCACACCGGACTCCAGTCCCTCACTCCCCGGCCTGGGCCCACACCGGACTCCAGTCCCTCACTCCCCGGCCTGGGCCCACACCGGACTCCAGTCCCTCACTCCCCGGCCTGGGCCCACACCGGACTCCAGTCCCTCACTCCCCGGCCTGGGCCCACACCGGACTCCAGTCCCTCACTCCCCGGCCTGGGCCCACACCGGACTCCAGTCCCTCACTCCCCGGCCTGGGCCCACACCGGACTCCAGTCCCTCACTCCCCGGCCTGGGCCCACACCGGACTCCAGTCCCTCACTCCCCGGCCTGGGCCCACACCGGACTCCAGTCCCTCACTCCCCGGCCTGGGCCCACACCGGACTCCAGTCCCTCACTCCCCGGCCTGGGCCCACACCGGACTCCAGTCCCTCACTCCCCGGCCTGGGCCCACACCGGACTCCAGTCCCTCACCGTGAGATGCTCCAAGGCTCTTCACTCGAGTGTCATCAGACACAATTTGAGAGCGAGGCGGAGAGATTTCGGGAGGAAATTTGTCGTGTGTTTCTGACCGTGTGTGAGGGTTGTCCGGCCTTGCTGATCACAACCGAACTCACTTGTTCACGGTCGGTGTGGGCTCACCCTCAGGGATCACACTCAATGATGGAGGGTCATGCAATCGAGGCAGCTTCCAGATTCTCAACAGTGAAAGTATGTTCAATCTCAATATGGCCGACGTTCCAATATGACCAGGAACAGGTTCCTTCCCCTTGGACTCCTGACACTCGGCCCCTCCGTGTCCCCTCACTCACGGCCGTGAACTCCCAGCACGACACTGCTGAGGTTTGCTCTGGACCCGCAGAGGGAGCTCTCCACACGGCTGGGAGTTCAGTGTTCCACAGGCGGCGGTGGATATTCTCACCCTGCTGACTTTGGCTGCCGGGTCGTGTCTTCAACGATCAAAGTCCTCGGGGCCGTTCCCGTTCCTTGGGGCATGAGACTTCCTTCAGTCCTGGTTGTAGACAGAGCGGCCTGCTCTCATCTTCAGATCTTGGAGAGCTGTGTGGCTGGTGCCCCCCGCCCCGCCGTTCGACCCCCCACCCTGCCCCGAGGCTGTAACAGTTATACTGTTTTCTGGCTGATCTCGTCAGACGGTACAAAATGCTCCGAGTGGTCCCTGGAGAGAAGCCTTTGTTTGACTATTATTAATCTCCAGCCTCCCATCTCCCTGGTATCGGGGGACAGTGGGAACTGTTGACTCTATGAGGTGGGAACTGTATTCAGATGGGTTCTGGTGTCCCGACCGATTGACTTAATTATATCGTCCGGGGGATTTCATTGTGTCCTGAGCCAACTTGGAGCCAGTGATGGTGTTCGACACTGTCTCTGTTGGGCGGGGTGGGTTTTAGTTCAAAAGCTTGTCGGGGAACTGTGTTTTAAACAGGGTCCTTTTCACAGCCATTTTCCCAAAACCGGGGTTTTCCCCTGGCGAATAAAATCTTGGATTAAATTGATATTCCTACAAATTCCAGAGCTCAGGGCCGAGGCAGCTGAAGGCACGGCCGCCAATGGTGGAGCGATTAAAATCAGGGCTGCTCAAGGCCAGAATTGGAGGAGCGCAGAGATCTCGGAGGGTTGTAGGGCTGGAGGAGGTGATAGAGACAGGGAGGGAGGCGAGGGCCATGGAGGGGTTTTAAAATCGAGGCGTTCCCGGACCGGGAGCCAATGGAGGTCAGCGAGCGTGGGGGGGGTGATGGGTGAACGGGACTTGGTGTGAGTTAGGATACGGGCAGCAGAGTATTGGATGAGCTGGAGTTTACGGAGGTCTATATACATGGCCTTGCCAGTGTAGCTCACGTCCCAAGCATGTTTCTGAGACAGGTCGGCAACTTTCCACAAGTTGCTTTTGCACTTTGAACTTACAATCAGTGGGAACTGGGTTAAGGCCGGCCCAAACTCAGTTCACTGAGACAGGAAACATCCAGCCCATCACTGTGAGTTGGATTTGTGCCTCGATCCCAGCACAAAGTCTGATCTCTCGCCCGGCAGCCCTGCTTCTTCCCAAACTGGACCTCAGTGTTCCATCCCCTGAATTGGGTCCCTCCTTCGCCCTCGTACCACGCTGCTCTTTTTGCTGTGGTCCTCGACCCTTCACCTGTCCTGGTTGAAAGGCAGTTGTGACCATGCTTGTAGCAAGAAAACCATAACCAGGAACAGGAGTAGGCCATTCGGCCCCTCGAGCCTGTTCCACCGTTCAATTAGATCATGGGTGGTCTATACCTCAACTCCAGTTACCAGCCTATGAAGACATTAACCATTTATTTAATTCAATCTCACAACTTCCCATGGAGATCTTGAACTCATGTTCTCCAGGCTGCTGGTCTACTACAGTAACCAGTAACCAGCTCTACCCTACCCTTCTAACTCAATTCAAATTCTCAAACTCCCATGGTGGATTTGAACTCATTCTCTGGATTAGTAGACCAGGCCTCTGGGTTACTAGTCCAGTAAGGGAACCATTACACTACATGACCGTAACGGGGGTAAGTTACAACGGATCAACCTACAAAGGTTTAACTACCTGTTTCTTTTCAGGGTTTTCCGGGGAAGGTTGGACTTGTGGGTCCCCAAGGATTGATAGGCCTGAGTGTGAGTATCCGGTCACCATCCCCAACACCCTTGTATTGTATTGTGATGTTCAGTTGGTTTGAAGATGATTGAAACCTCCCAGAACAGGAGAGAGTTACCATTTTTGGGCGTCCAATTCAACACCAAAAGGGTAAGTGTGAGGTGGTACTGGCTGTTGAAAGTACACTGCCATCACACTATGTGTACAGAAAGGAGAGAGGGAGAAGTTGTATTTCTATTTCACGGCCTCAGGACGTCCCAAAACACTTTACAGCCAATGAAGTATTTTTGAAGTGTAGTCTCTGTTGTAATGTAGGAAACACAGCAGCCAATTCACACACAGCAAGATCCCACAAACAGCAATGTGATAATGACCAGATCATCAGTTTTTTTAGTGGTGTGGGTTGAGGGATGAATACCGGCCCCAGGACACCGGGGAGAACCCCCCTGCTCTACAATCAGTGGCTGTGTCAGAGGTTGGATGGTGCTGTCCCAGGGAGTAATTTCAGCTCCTGACACCTACAAATCTGAGGAAGTCTTGTTTTGAAACAGTCGGCTAATAATCGATTTGTTGCCTTTCAACAGGGTCTGGCTGGAGCTCCTGGAATCCGAGGTCCGAGAGGGAAACGAGGAGCGCAGGTAGTGAGCTGGTGTGTCAGTCTGTGAGAGCCCAGGCCAAACACCTCTGGAAATAACCGTAGAGTATCGGGAACTGTCTCCATTACCATCACTATTATGGGCCAGTCTGGTGAAGGAGCAGAGCCGGTATAATCAGCCTCTGCACCCCTCCCGGGGTCAGGGAGCGGAAATCAGTCAGTGTTTCCCATCAACAACCTGTGACTGACAGTGTAAAGGGCAGGGGTCAGAGGGCGTGAGGTCGGGCTCAGTTGTTGCTGTGACCTGATGCCGTTCATTGCCCTTGAACACGGTGTGTTGTTGGTTGAGGTGCCCGAGGTCGGTGGGAACAGCTCAGTGGGTCACACTCCACCAGAGCCCGTCCCCCTGGGGTTCCCAAACCCCCAACACCCTCACAAAGTGGGTGGCAGACCCCAGCGGGAGTCAGCCCATCGTCCAGGAAGGAAGCAAGTCTGGAACGTTCCCCCGGGCTCAGTGTCGGGAGCCACGGCCCGGTGAAGAGCCAATCCGGTGGGATTTGCTCCGGATGGGAATATCCGGCTCGTCGAGCTGAGCAAAGTGTTTGAGTGGGACCGGAAGGCCCATGGTGACGGGGCTGAAGGTGGCTCATCATCTCATGGAGTTCACGGCTTCAGGCGGGAGTCGCCTCTCGGAGGCTCCCTGAACCCACCGGGGACACACACCCGTTCCCCAGTGTTACCCCCCCCCCCCATCGGGGACACACACCCGTTCCCCAGTGTTACCCCCCCCCATCGGGGGCACACACCCGTTCCCCAGTGTTACCCCCCCCCATCGGGGACACACACCCGTTCCCCAGTGTTACCCCCCCCCATCGGGGGCACACACCCGTTCCCCAGTGTTACCCCCCCCATCGGGGGCACACACCCGTTCCCCAGTGTTACCCCCCCCCCCATCGGGGGCACACACCCGTTCCCCAGTGTTACCCCCCCCCCCATCGGGGACACACACCCGTTCCCCAGTGTTACCCCCCCCCCATCGGGGACACACACCCGTTCCCCAGTGTTACCCCCCCCCCCCATCGGGGACACACACCCGTTCCCCAGTGTTACCCCCCCCCCCATCGGGGACACACACCCGTTCCCCAGTGTTACCCCCCCCCCATCGGGGACACACACCCGTTCCCCAGTGTTACCCCCCCCCCATCGGGGACACACACCCGTTCCCCAGTGTTACCCCCCCCATCGGGGACACACACCCGTTCCCCAGTGTTACCCCCCCCCATCGGGGACACACACCCGTTCCCCAGTGTTACCCCCCCCCATCGGGGACACACACCCGTTCCCCAGTGTTACCCCCCCCATCGGGGACACACACCCGTTCCCCAGTGTTACCCCCCCCCCATCGGGGACACACACCCGTTCCCCAGTGTTACCCCCCCCCATCGGGGACACACACCCGTTCCCCAGTGTTACCCCCCCCCCCATCGGGGACACACACCCGTTCCCCAGTGTTACCCCCCCCCATCGGGGACACACACCCGTTCCCCAGTGTTACCCCCCCCCATCGGGGACACACACCCGTTCCCCAGTGTTACCCCCCCCCATCGGGGACACACACCCGTTCCCCAGTGTTACCCCCCCCATCGGGGACACACACCCGTTCCCCAGTGTTACCCCCCCCCATCGGGGACACACACCCGTTCCCCAGTGTTACCCCCCCCCCATCGGGGACACACACCCGTTCCCCAGTGTTACCCCCCCCATCGGGGACACACACCCGTTCCCCAGTGTTACCCCCCCCATCGGGGACACACACCCGTTCCCCAGTGTTACCCCCCCCCATCGGGGACACACACCCGTTCCCCAGTGTTACCCCCCCCCCCCATCGGGGACACACACCCGTTCCCCAGTGTTACCCCCCCCCCCCATCGGGGACACACACCCGTTCCCCAGTGTTACCCCCCCCCATCGGGGACACACACCCGTTCCCCAGTGTTACCCCCCCCCCCATCGGGGACACACACCCGTTCCCCAGTGTTACCCCCCCCCCCACCATCGGGGACACACACCCGTTCCCCAGTGTTACCCCCCCCCCATCGGGGACACACACCCGTTCCCCAGTGTTACCCCCCCCCCATCGGGGACACACACCCGTTCCCCAGTGTTACCCCCCCCCCCATCGGGGACACACACCCGTTCCCCAGTGTTACCCCCCCCCCCATCGGGGACACACACCCGTTCCCCAGTGTTACCCCCCCCATCGGGGACACACACCCGTTCCCCAGTGTTACCCCCCCCCCCCATCGGGGACA
Organism: Heptranchias perlo; assembly: GCF_035084215.1. Taxonomy (NCBI): domain Eukaryota; kingdom Metazoa; phylum Chordata; class Chondrichthyes; order Hexanchiformes; family Hexanchidae; genus Heptranchias; species Heptranchias perlo. Next base: position 313,629 of record NW_027138990.1, on the reverse strand, counting down.
CACACCCGTTCCCCAGTGTTACCCCCCCCCCCATCGGGGACACACACCCGTTCCCCAGTGTTACCCCCCCCCCATCGGGGGCACACACCCGTTCCCCAGTGTTACCCCCCCCCCCCCATCGGGGGCACACACCCGTTCCCCAGTGTTACCCCCCCCCCCATCGGGGACACACACCCGTTCCCCAGTGTTACCCCCCCCCCATCGGGGACACACACCCGTTCCCCAGTGTTACCCCCCCCCATCGGGGGCACACACCCGTTCCCCAGTGTTACCCCCCCCCCCCATCGGGGACACACACCCGTTCCCCAGTGTTACCCCCCCCCCATCGGGGACACACACCCGTTCCCCAGTGTTACCCCCCCCCCATCGGGGACACACACCCGTTCCCCAGTGTTACCCCCCCCCATCGGGGACACACACCCGTTCCCCAGTGTTACCCCCCCCCATCGGGGACACACACCCGTTCCCCAGTGTTACCCCCCCCCATCGGGGACACACACCCGTTCCCCAGTGTTACCCCCCCCCCCATCGGGGACACACACCCGTTCCCCAGTGTTACCCCCCCCCCCCATCGGGGACACACACCCGTTCCCCAGTGTTACCCCCCCCCATCGGGGACACACACCCGTTCCCCAGTGTTACCCCCCCCCATCGGGGACACACACCCGTTCCCCAGTGTTACCCCCCCCCCATCGGGGACACACACCCGTTCCCCAGTGTTACCCCCCCCCCCATCGGGGACACACACCCGTTCCCCAGTGTTACCCCCCCCCATCGGGGACACACACCCGTTCCCCAGTGTTACCCCCCCCATCGGGGGCACACACCCGTTCCCCAGTGTTACCCCCCCCCATCGGGGACACACACCCGTTCCCCAGTGTTACCCCCCCCCATCGGGGACACACACCCGTTCCCCAGTGTTACCCCCCCCCATCGGGGACACACACCCGTTCCCCAGTGTTACCCCCCCCCCATCGGGGACACACACCCGTTCCCCAGTGTTACCCCCCCCCATCGGGGACACACACCCGTTCCCCAGTGTTACCCCCCCCATCGGGGGACACACACCCGTTCCCCAGTGTTACCCCCCCCATCGGGGACACACACCCGTTCCCCAGTGTTACCCCCCCCCATCGGGGACACACACCCGTTCCCCAGTGTTACCCCCCCCCATCGGGGACACACACCCGTTCCCCAGTGTTACCCCCCCCCATCGGGGACACACACCCGTTCCCCAGTGTTACCCCCCCCCATCGGGGACACACACCCGTTCCCCAGTGTTACCCCCCCCCCATCGGGGACACACACCCGTTCCCCAGTGTTACCCCCCCCCATCGGGGACACACACCCGTTCCCCAGTGTTACCCCCCCCCATCGGGGACACACACCCGTTCCCCAGTGTTACCCCCCCCCATCGGGGACACACACCCGTTCCCCAGTGTTACCCCCCCCATCGGGGACACACACCCGTTCCCCAGTGTTACCCCCCCCCATCGGGGACACACACCCGTTCCCCAGTGTTACCCCCCCCCCATCGGGGACACACACCCGTTCCCCAGTGTTACCCTCCCCCCCATCGGGGACACACACCCGTTCCCCAGTGTTACCCCCCCCCCATCGGGGACACACACCCGTTCCCCAGTGTTACCCCCCCCCATCGGGGACACACACCCGTTCCCCAGTGTTACCCCCCCCCATCGGGGACACACACCCGTTCCCCAGTGTTACCCCCCCCCATCGGGGACACACACCCGTTCCCCAGTGTTACCCCCCCCCATTGGGGGCACACACCCGTTCCCCAGTGTTACCCCCCCCCCCCCATCGGGGACACACACCCGTTCCCCAGTGTTACCCCCCCCCCATCGGGGACACACACCCGTTCCCCAGTGTTACCCCCCCCCCCCATCGGGGGCACACACCCGTTCCCCAGTGTTACCCCCCCCCATCGGGGACACACACCCGTTCCCCAGTGTTACCCCCCCCATCGGGGACACACACCCGTTCCCCAGTGTTACCCCCCCCCATCGGGGACACACACCCGTTCCCCAGTGTTACCCCCCCCCCATCGGGGACACACACCCGTTCCCCAGTGTTACCCCCCCCCCCATCGGGGACACACACCCGTTCCCCAGTGTTACCCCCCCCCCCATCGGGGACACACACCCGTTCCCCAGTGTTACCCCCCCCCATCGGGGACACACACCCGTTCCCCAGTGTTACCCCCCCCATCGGGGGCACACACCCGTTCCCCAGTGTTACCCCCCCCCATCGGGGACACACACCCGTTCCCCAGTGTTACCCCCCCCCATCGGGGACACACACCCGTTCCCCAGTGTTACCCCCCCCCCATCGGGGACACACACCCGTTCCCCAGTGTTACCCCCCCCCATCGGGGACACACACCCGTTCCCCAGTGTTACCCCCCCCATCGGGGACACACACCCGTTCCCCAGTGTTACCCCCCCCATCGGGGGCACACACCCGTTCCCCAGTGTTACCCCCCCCATCGGGGACACACACCCGTTCCCCAGTGTTACCCCCCCCCCATCGGGGACACACACCCGTTCCCCAGTGTTACCCCCCCCCATCGGGGACACACACCCGTTCCCCAGTGTTACCCCCCCCCCCCCCATCGGGGACACACACCCGTTCCCCAGTGTTACCCCCCCCCCCCCATCGGGGACACACACCCGTTCCCCAGTGTTACCCCCCCCCCCATCGGGGACACACACCCGTTCCCCAGTGTTACCCCCCCCCCCCATCGGGGACACACACCCGTTCCCCAGTGTTACCCCCCCCCCCCCATCGGGGACACACACCCGTTCCCCAGTGTTACCCCCCCCCCCCATCGGGGACACACACCCGTTCCCCAGTGTTACCCCCCCCCATCGGGGACACACACCCGTTCCCCAGTGTTACCCCCCCCCATCGGGGACACACACCCGTTCCCCAGTGTTACCCCCCCCCATCGGGGGCACACACCCGTTCCCCAGTGTTACCCCCCCCCCCCATCGGGGACACACACCCGTTCCCCAGTGTTACCCCCCCCCATCGGGGACACACACCTGTTCCCCAGTGTTACCCCCCCCCCCATCGGGGACACACACCCGTTCCCCAGTGTTACCCCCCCCCATCGGGGACACACACCCGTTCCCCAGTGTTACCCCCCCCCATCGGGGACACACACCCGTTCCCCAGTGTTACCCCCCCCCATCGGGGACACACACCCGTTCCCCAGTGTTACCCCCCCCCATCGGGGACACACACCCGTTCCCCAGTGTTACCCCCCCCCATCGGGGACACACACCCGTTCCCCAGTGTTACCCCCCCCCATCGGGGACACACACCCGTTCCCCAGTGTTACCCCCCCCCCCATCGGGGACACACACCCGTTCCCCAGTGTTACCCCCCCCATCGGGGACACACACCCGTTCCCCAGTGTTACCCCCCCCATCGGGGACACACACCCGTTCCCCAGTGTTACCCCCCCCCCCATCGGGGACACACACCCGTTCCCCAGTGTTACCCCCCCCCCATCGGGGGCACACACCCGTTCCCCAGTGTTACCCCCCCCCCCATCGGGGACACACACCCGTTCCCCAGTGTTACCCCCCCCCCATCGGGGACACACACCCGTTCCCCAGTGTTACCCCCCCCCCATCGGGGACACACACCCGTTCCCCAGTGTTACCCCCCCCCCCCCATCGGGGACACACACCCGTTCCCCAGTGTTACCCCCCCCCCATCGGGGACACACACCCGTTCCCCAGTGTTACCCCCCCCCCCCCCATCGGGGACACACACCCGTTCCCCAGTGTTACCCCCCCCCCCCCCATCGGGGACACACACCCGTTCCCCAGTGTTACCCCCCCCCCCCCATCGGGGACACACACCCGTTCCCCAGTGTTACCCCCCCCCCCCCATCGGGGGCACACACCCGTTCCCCAGTGTTACCCCCCCCCATCGGGGACACACACCCGTTCCCCAGTGTTACCCCCCCCCCATCGGGGACACACACCCGTTCCCCAGTGTTACCCCCCCCCCATCGGGGACACACACCCGTTCCCCAGTGTTACCCCCCCCCCATCGGGGACACACACCCGTTCCCCAGTGTAACCCCCCCCCCCATCGGGGACACACACCCGTTCCCCAGTGTTACCCCCCCCCATCGGGGACACACACCCGTTCCCCAGTGTTACCCCCCCCCCCCCATCGGGGGCACACACCCGTTCCCCAGTGTTACCCCCCCCCCATCGGGGGCACACACCCGTTCCCCAGTGTTACCCCCCCCCCATCGGGGACACACACCCGTTCCCCAGTGTTACCCCCCCCCATCGGGGACACACACCCGTTCCCCAGAGTGAGACAGAAGGACAGATTTACATTTGTAAATCGCCTTTCACAATCTCAGGACGTCCCAAACTGCTTTACAGCCAATGAAGTCCGTTTTGAAGTGTAGTCACTGTTGTAATGTCGGAAACGCAGCAGACAATTTGTGCACAGCAAGATCCCACAAACAGATAATGAGCAGAGAATCTGTTTTTTAGTGATGTTAGTTAAGGGATAAATATCGGCCCCAGGACACCGGGGAGAACAACCCTGCTCTTCCTTGAATAGTGGCCGTGGGATCGTTTACATCCACCTGAGAGGGCAGACGGGGTCTCGGTTTAAAGTCTCATCCGAAAGACGGCACCTCCGACAGCGCGGCTCTCCCTCAACGCTGACCCTCCGACAGTGCAGTGCTCCCTCAGTACTGACCCTCCGACAGTGCGGCGCTCCCTCAGTACTGACCCTCCGACAGTGCGGCGCTCCCTCAGTACTGACCCTCCGACAGCGCGGCTCTCCCTCAGTACTGACCCTCCAACAGCGCGGCCCTCCCTCAGTACTGACCCTCCGACAGCGCGGCGCTCCCTCAGTACTGACCCTCCGACAGGGCAGCGCTCCCTCAGTACTGACCCTCCGACAGTGCAGCGCTCCCTCAGTACTGACCCTCCGACAGTGCAGCGCTCCCTCAGTACTGACCCTCCGACAGCGCGGCCCTCCCTCAGTACTGACCCTCCGACAGCGCGGCGCTCCCTCAGTACTGACCCTCCGACAGGGCAGCGCTCCCTCAGTACTGACCCTCCGACAGTGCGGCGCTCCCTCAGTACTGACCCTCCGACAGTGCGGCGCTCCCTCAACGCTGACCCTCCGACAGTGCAGCGCTCCCTCAGTACTGACCCTCCGACAGTGCAGCGCTCCCTCAGTACTGACCCTCCGACAGCGCGGCGCTCCCTCAGTACTGACCCTCCGACAGCGCGGCGCTCCCTCAGTACTGACCCTCCGACAGCGCGGCCCTCCCTCAGTACTGACCCTCCGACAGCGCGGCCCTCCCTCAGTACTGACCCTCCGACAGTGCGGCCCTCCCTCAGTACTGACCCTCCGACAGCGCGGCGCCCCCTCAATGCTGACCCTCCGACAGCGCGGCCCTCCCTCAGTACTGACCCTCCGACAGCGCGGCCCTCCCTCAGTACTGACCCTCCGACAGTGCAGCACTCCCTCAGTACTGACCCTCCGACAGTGCAGCACTCCCTCAGTACTGACCCTCCGACAGCGCGGCGCCCCCTCAACGCTGACCCTCCGACAGCGCGGCCCTCCCTCAGTACTGACCCTCCGACAGTGCAGCACTCCCTCAGTACTGACCCTCCGACAGCGCGGCGCCCCCTCAACGCTGACCCTCCGACAGAGCGCCGCTCCCTCAGTACTGACCCTCCGACAGCGCGGCCCTCCCTCAGTACTGACCCTCCGACAGCGCGGCGCTCCCTCAGCACTGAGCTGAAATGTCAGCCTGGATTATGTGCTTAAGTCTCTGGAGCAGGAACTCGAATGCACAACCTTCTGACTCGGAAATGAGAGAGATACCCAGTGAGTCACGGCTAACGGTGTATTTGTGATGATTGGACTGACACCACCTGCTCTCACGGTGTATCTCCCACACTGAACACACAAACAGCGATGGACAGGAAAAGAGCCTCTGGTCCATCCAGGCTGTCCCACACACCGTGATACCTTGTACATCGCGAGACAGACACTCCCCACCCCACCAAAACTAAGTGATCTCCTGGGAGAGGAAAGGAAAACAGATAAAAAGAATAGGCCAATTTGTGAGAAAAAATCTGGAAAATTCCTCTCTGAGCCCTTTAGGCGATGGAAACGAGTCCAGTGATCACTGCGGCCCTGAGTAATGCCGGACAGTGTCCACACTGGCTCGATTTCATCGTCTGTGAAACGCGTTGGGACTTCCTGAGGTGGTGAAAGGCACGATCGAAATGGGAGTCCGTTCTCCAGCCCAGCCCAAGTCTGGTCCAGGTGGATTCACTCTCGATCGATTAGAGGGAGGGTAGATCCTGGAACAGGCGGGGCGTCGGGGGTCCCCGGGAGGGGCTCCGGCTGTCCCCGTGTCGGGGGTCCCCGGGCGGGGCTCCGGCTGTCCCCGTGTCGGGGGTCCCCGGGCGGGGCTCCGGCTGTCCCCGTGTCGGGGGTCCCCGGGCGGTGCGTCGGCTGTCCCCGTGTCGGGGGTCTCCGTGTCGGGGGTCCCCGGGCGGGGCTCCGGCTGTCCCCGTGTCGGGGGTCCCCGGGCGGTGCGTCGGCTGTCCCCGTGTCGGGGGTCTCCGTGTCGGGGGTCCCCGGGCGGGGCTCCGGCTGTCCCCGTGTCGGAGGTCCCCGGGCGGGGCTCCGGCTGTCCCCGTGTCGGGGGTCCCCGGGCGGGGCTCCGGCTGTCCCCGTGTCGGGGGTCCCCGGGCGGGGCTCCGGCTGTCCCCGTGTCGGGGGTCCCCGGGCGGGGCTCCGGCTGTCCCCGTGTCGGGGGTCCCCGGGCGGGGCTCCGGCTGTCCCCGTGTCGGGGGTCCCCGGGCGGGGCTCCGGCTGTCCCCGTGTCGGGGGTCCCCGGGCGGGGTGTTGGGGGTCGCCGGGCGGGGTGTCGGGGGTCCCCGGGCGGGGCTCCGGCTGTCCCCGTGTCGGGGGTCCCCGGGCGGGGTGTCGGGGGTCCCCGGGCGGGGCTCCGGCTATCCCCGTGTCGGGGGTCCCCGGGCGGGGCTCCGGCTGTCCCCGTGTCGGGGGTCCCCGGGCGGGGTGTCGGGGGTCGCCGGGCGGGGTGTCGGGGGTCCCCGGGCGGGGCTCCGGCTGTCCCCGTGTCGGGGGTCCCCGGGCGGGGTGTCGGGGGTCCCCGGGCGGGGCTCCGGCTATCTCCTCACACCCATCCCGTGTGGACCACACAAGTATTGAAAGCTGGAGTCAGCGATGAGTCTGATCAGTGATCCCAAGTTGCTGCCGGCTGTTTAATCACAGAATCTTACAGCACAGAAGGAAACCATTCGGCCCATCGTGCCTGTGCCGGCTCTTTGCAGAATGATCCAATTAGTCCCATTCCCCTGCTCTTTCCCCACAGCCCTGTAATTTTTTCCTTAACATCCACTTTGACTCACTCAGTGATGATTCGCTCATCCTGCAAGAAACTGCAACACGTCTCAATTGACTTCTTCTGGTTTTCAGGGAGAAGAGGGTGTCTCGGGCCTGCGTGGGGAGCGGGGAGAGCAGGGTGTGAAGGTAAGGGCACTGTTCAATGATCGATGGTGGACAGCTGATAGTAACGGTGTGAATACAGGCCCTGTACCCTCTCTAAGGCCTTCACATCTTTCCTAAAGTGCGGTGCCCAGAATTGGACACAATACTCCAGTTGTGGCCGATCCAGTGTTTTATAAAGGTTCATCATGACTTCCATACTTTTGTACTCTGTGCCTCTATTTATAAAGCCCAGGATCCCATATGCTTTTTTAACCACTTTCTCAACCTGCCCTGCAATCTTCAACAATTTGTACACATTTACCCCCAGATCTCTCTGTTCCTGTACCCCTTTTAGAGTTGTGCGCTCTAGTTTATATTACCTCTCCTCGTTCTTCCTGCCAGAATGTATCACTTCACACTTCTCTGCATTAAATTTCATCTGTCATGTAAGAACATAAGAAATAGGAGCAGGAGTAGGCCAAACGGCCCCTCGAGCCTGCTCCACCATTCAATCAGATCATGGCTGATCTTCGACCTCAACTCCACTTTCCCGCCCGATCCCCATATCCCTTGATTCCCCGAGAGTCCAAAAATCTATCGATCTCAGCCTTGAATATATTCAACGACTGAGCCTCCACAGCCCTCTGGGGTAGAGAATTCCAAAGATTCACAACCCTCTGAGTGAAGAAATTCCTCCTCATCCTAGTCCTAAATGGCCGACCCCTTATCCTGAGACTATGTCCCCTAGTTCTAGACTCTCCAGCCAGGGGACACAGCCTCTCAGCATCTACCCTGTGAAGCCCTCTCAGAATCTTATATGTTTCAATGAGATCACCTCTCATTCTTCTAAACTCCAGAGAGTTTGGGCCCATTCTACTCAATCTCTCCTCATAGGACAACCCTCTCATCCCAGGAATTAATCTAGTGAACCTTCATTGCACCGCCTCTAAGGCAAGTATATCCTTCCTTGGATAAGGAGACCAAAACTGTACCCAGTACTCCAGGTGAGGTCTCACCAAAGCAAGTAACATTCGTGCCAGACAAGTGCCAGGCAATGACCATCTCCAACAAGAGAGAGTCTAACCACCTCCCCTTGACATTCAACGTCATTACCATCACCAAATCCCCCACCATCAACATCCTGGGGGTCACCATTGACCAGAAACTTAACTGGACCAGCCATATAAATACTGTGGCTACAAGAGCAGGTCAGAGGCTGGGTATTCTGCAGCGAGTGACTCACCTCCTGACTCCCCAAAGCCTTTCCACCATCTACAAGGCACAGGTCAGGAGTGTGATGGAATACTCTCCACTTGCCTGGATGAGTGCAGCTCCAACAACACTCAAGAAGCTCGACACCATCCAAGACAAAGCAGCCCACTTGATTGGCACCCCATCCACCACCCTAAACATTCACTCCCTTCACCACCGGCGCACTGTGGCTGCAGTGTGTACCATCCACAGGATGCACTGCAGCAACTCGCCAAGGCTTCTTCGACAGCACCTCCCAAACCCGCGACCTCTACCACCTAGAATGACAAGAGCAGCAGGTACATGGGAACAACACCACCTGCACGTTCCCCTCCAAGTCACACACCATCCCGACTTGGAAATATATCGCCGTTCCTTCATCGTCACTGGGTCAAAATCCTGGAACTCCCTTCCTAACAACACTGTGGGAGAACCTTCACCACACGGACTGCAGCGGTTCAAGAAGGCGGCTCACCACCACCTTCTCAAGGGCAATTAGGGATGGGCAATAAATGCCGGCCTCGCCAGCGACGCCCACATCCCGTGAACGAACTTTTTTTTAAAAATCCAGCCCCGACCCTACATAGGGACTCGGTTACAGAGTGTTGCCATGGTTACACTAACCAGTTACACATTCAATTTATTCATAGAATCAGACAGCACAGAAGGCGGCCATTCATCCTATTTTGCCTGTGCTGGTTCTTTGAAAGATCGATCTAATTAGTCCCATTCCCCTGCTCTTTCCCCATGGCCCTGTAAATTTTCCCTTCAAATATTTATCCAATTCCCTTTTGAAAGTTATTATTGAATCTGCTTCCCCCGCCCTTTAAGGCAGCAAATTCCAGATCATCACAACTCGCTGCATAAAAAAACGATTTTCTTCACAGAATCATAGAAATTTACAGCACAGAAGGAGGCCATTCGGCCCACCTGTCAATGCCGACCGATAAAGAGCCACCCAGCGTAATCCCACTTTCCCGCACTTGCTCCGTAGCCCTGTCGGTCCCGGCTCTTCAGGGGCACATCCAGGGATTTTTTTAATGAGTTGAGGGTTTCTGCCTCTCCCACCCTCTCAGGCAGTGAGTTCCAGACCCCCACCACCCTCTGGGTGAAAACATTTCTCCTCAGCTCCCCTCTAATCCTTCTACCAATCACTTTAAATCTATGCCCCCTGGTTATTGACCCCTCTGCTAAGGGAAATAGGTCCTCCCTATCCACTCTATCTCGGCCCCTCATAATTTTATACACCTCAATTAAATCTCCCCTCAGCCACCTCTGTTCCAAAGAGAACAACCCCAGCCTATCCAATCTTTCCTCATAGCTAAAATTCTCCAGTCCTGGCAACATCCTCGTAAATCTCCTCTGTACCCTCTCGAGTGCAATCACATCTTTCCTGTAATGTGGTGACCAGAACTGTACACAGTACTCAAGCTGTGACCTAACTAGTGTTTTATGCAGTTCCAGCATAACCTCCCTGCTCTTATATTCTATACCTCGGCTAATAAAGGAAAGTATCCCGTATGCCTTTTTAACCACCTTATCTACCTGTCCTGCTACCTTCAGGGATCTGTGGACATGCACTCCAAGGTCCCTCACTTCCTCTACTCCTCTCAGTATCCTCCCATTTATTGTGTATTCCCTTGCCTTGTTTGCCCTTCCCAAATGCATTACCTCACACTTCTCCGGATTGAATTCCATTTGCCACTTTTCTGCCCACCTGACCAGTCCATTGATATCTTCCTGCAGTCTACAGCTTTCCTCCTCACTACCAACCACACGGACAATTTTTGTATCATCTGCAAACTTCTTAATCATGCCTCCGACATTTAAATCTAAATCATTAATATATACCACAAAAAGCAAGGGACCTCGTACTGAGCCCTGAGGAACCCCACTGGAAACAGCCTTCCAGTCACAAAAACACCCGTCGACCATTACCCTTTGCTTCCTGTCACTGAGCCAATTTTGGATCCAACTTGCCACTCTCCCTTCGATCCCATGGGCTTGTACTTTTTTGATGATTAATACTGTCCCTCAGAATTGATTCCAATAATTTGCCCATCACCGAGGTTAGACTGACTGGCCTGTAATTACTCGGTCGATCCCTCGCTCCCTTTTTAAACAACGGTACAACGTTAGCAGTCCTCCAATCCTCCGGCACCATGCCTGTAGCCAGTGAGGATTGGAAAATGATGCTCAGAGCCTCTGCTATTTCCTCCCTTGCTTCTCTTAACCTCCCCTTTGGTTCTTTTAAAAATTATCTTCAATCTGTATCCTCTGGTTACCGACCCTCCTGCCACTGGAAACAGTTTCTCCTTATTTACTCTTTCAAAAACCTTATAATTTTGAACACCTCGATCAAATCTCCCCTTAACCTTCTCTGTTCTATGGAGAACAATCCCAGCTTCTCCAGTCTCTCCACATAACTGAAGTCCCTCATCCCTGGAATCATTCTAGTAAATCTCCTCTGCACCCTCTCTAAGGCCTTCACATCTTTCCTAAAGTGTGGTGCCCAGAATTGAACACAATACTCCAGTTGAGGCCGAACCAGTGTTTATAAAGGTTTAGCATAACTTCCTTGATTTTGTACTCTATGCCTCGATTAATAAAGCCCAGGATCCTGTCTGCCATTCTGACAGTCTTATCAGGTATTTGTTTTTTGACAGACTCGTAAATGGATCCTAATATTGGGAGTGTTTGTTCTTTCCCTCATATCTCCACAGGGAGTAGACGGATTACCGGGAGCTGCTGGAGCCAAGGGAGGATTTGTAAGTGAAACGCTTTCTCAGTTGTTAAGTGAAGTGCCATGTGATTGAGGCAGAGCAGAGGCTCACTCCAAACTGCACCAAACAGACCAGCAACTCCCAGTGGGGGAAACAAACTACAAGGAATCAGAATTCATCCCGCTGCTTTCTCCGCTACGTGTTTACCCTGCAATCAACCCTGGGAGATCCCTCGGCTAATTCTGCGCCTCATTTTAAGCAAACACTTTCAGTCAGGGAAGGGAAATGTCACCGTGGCGAGGGACTGAGCAGCAGCAATATAGGGATGACCAAGGGCCTCAGTCTCTCCGTCCGATCCCAAAAAACAATCTAAACCCCCTCAATCACCCACTCCCTCAGTTGTCTCTTCAATTCTCAATGAAACATCCTCACAGCCCCTTCCCTGGACAGTCCGTCCCACACACTGTGTAAAGTGGTTCGATCTAACCTGTCTGTGCTCCTTCCCTCTCCAGTCCCTGCTCCTCTGGGTCTTGGGATTGTGCCAATCTCAGGGCCCAGGCTAATCATTCCCTCCAGGGTGTAAAGTGTGGCAGTGTGAGATTGAACAGTTGGCCGTGGACAGGACAGAAGGGGCTGGTGCTCTCCAAACTGGACAGGTCAATGCAGTAAGGTTAAAGGTCGCTGATGTATTGGGTTCATATCACTAGGTGTTATCACCACACTTAGTCTGTGGCTCAGTGGGTCTCTCTCTCATCTCTGAGTCAGAAGGTTGTAGGTTCAAACCCCACTCCAGAGATTTGAGAACAAAGTCCAGGCCGACACCCAGTGTCAGTACTGAGGGAGCGCCGCACTGTCGGAGGGTCAGTACTGAGGGAGGGCCGCACTGTCGGAGGGTCAGTACTGAGGGAGGGCCGCACTGTCGGAGGGTCAGTACTGAGGGAGGGCCGCACTGTCGGAGGGTCAGTACTGAGGGAGGGCCGCACTGTCGGAGGGTCAGTACTGAGGGAGGGCCGCACTGTCGGAGGGTCAGTACTGAGGGAGTGCCACACTGTCGGAGGGTCAGTACTGAGGGAGGGCCGCACTGTCGGAGGGTCAGTACTGAGGGAGCGCTGCACTGTCGGAGGGTCAGTACTGAGGGAGCGTTGCACTGTCGGAGGGTCAGTACTGAGGGAGGGCCGCACTGTCGGAGGGTCAGTACTGAGGGAGCGCCGCACTGTCGGAGGGTCAGTACTGAGGGAGCGCCGCACTGTCGGAGGGTCAGTACTGAGGGAGCGCCGCACTGTCGGAGGGTCAGTACTGAGGGAGTGCCGCACTGTCGGAGGGTCAGTACTGAGGGAGCGCCGCACTGTCGGAGGGTCAGTACTGAGGGAGGGCCGCACTGTCGGAGGGTCAGTACTGAGGGAGTGCCGCACTGTCGGAGGGTCAGTACTGAGGGAGTGCTGCACTGTCGGAGGGTCAGTACTGAGGGAGCGCTGCACTGTCGGAGGGTCGGTACTGAGGGAGCGTTGCACTGTCGGAGGGTCAGTACTGAGGGAGTGCCGCACTGTCGGAGGGTCAGTCCTGAGGGAGCGCCGCACTGTCGGAGGGTCAGTACTGAGGGAGTGCCGCACTGTCGGAGGGTCAGTACTGAGGGAGCGCCGCACTGTCGGAGGGTCAGTACTGAGGGAGTGCCGCACTGTCGGAGGGTCAGTACTGAGGGAGCGCCGCACTGTCGGAGGGTCAGTACTGAGGGAGCGCCGCACTGTCGGAGGGTCAGTACTGAGGGAGCGCCGCACTGTCGGAGGGTCAGTACTGAGGGAGCGCCGCACTGTCGGAGGGTCAGTACTGAGGGAGCGCCGCACTGTCGGAGGGTCAGTACCGAGGGAGCGCCGCACTGTCGGAGGGTCAGTACCGAGGGAGCGCCGCACTGTCGGAGGGTCAGTACCGAGGAAGCGCCGCACTGTCGGAGGGTCAGTACCGAGGGAGCGCCGCACTGTCGGAGGGTCAGTACCGAGGGAGCGCCGCACTGTCGGAGGGTCAGTACCGAGGGAGCGCCGCACTGTCGGAGGGTCAGTACCGAGGGAGCGCCGCACTGTCGGAGGGTCAGTACCGAGGGAGCGCCGCACTGTCGGAGGGTCAGTACCGAGGAAGCGCCGCACTGTCGGAGGGTCAGTACCGAGGGAGCGCCGCACTGTCGGAGGGTCAGTACCGAGGGAGCGCCGCACTGTCGGAGGGTCAGTACCGAGGGAGCGCCGCACTGTCGGAGGGTCAGTACCGAGGGAGCGCCGCACTGTCGGAGGGTCAGTACCGAGGGAGCGCCGCACTGTCGGAGGGTCAGTACCGAGGGAGCGCCGCACTGTCGGAGGGTCAGTACTGAGGGAGTGCCGCACTGTCGGAGGGTCAGTACTGAGGGAGCGCCGCACTGTCGGAGGGTCAGTACTGAGGGAGTGCCGCACTGTCGGAGGGTCAGTACTGAGGGAGCGCCGCACTGTCGGAGGGTCAGTACTGAGGGAGCGCCGCACTGTCGGAGGGTCAGTACTGAGGGAGCGCCGCACTGTCGGAGGGTCAGTACTGAGGGAGCGCCGCACTGTCGGAGGGTCAGTACCGAGGGAGCGCCGCACTGTCGGAGGGTCAGTACCGAGGGAGCGCCGCACTGTCGGAGGGTCAGTACCGAGGAAGCGCCGCACTGTCGGAGGGTCAGTACCGAGGGAGCGCCGCACTGTCGGAGGGTCAGTACCGAGGGAGCGCCGCACTGTCGGAGGGTCAGTACCGAGGGAGCGCCGCACTGTCGGAGGGTCAGTACCGAGGGAGCGCCGCACTGTCGGAGGGTCAGTACCGAGGGAGCGCCGCACTGTCGGAGGGTCAGTACCGAGGAAGCGCCGCACTGTCGGAGGGTCAGTACCGAGGGAGCGCCGCACTGTCGGAGGGTCAGTACCGAGGGAGCGCCGCACTGTCGGAGGGTCAGTACCGAGGGAGCGCCGCACTGTCGGAGGGTCAGTACCGAGGGAGCGCCGCACTGTCGGAGGGTCAGTACCGAGGGAGCGCCGCACTGTCGGAGGGTCAGTACCGAGGGAGCGCCGCACTGTCAGAGGTGCCGTCTTTCGGATGAAATATTAAACCAAGGCCCTGCCTGCCCTCTCAGGTGGACGTAAAAGATCCCATGGCTCTATTTCGACGAAGAGCAGGGGAGTTCTCCCCGGTGTCCTGGGGCTAATATTTATCCCTCAACCAAATCACTAAAACAGATTATCTGCTCATTATCACATTGCTGTTTGTGGGATCTTGCTGTGCACAAATTGGCTGCCGTGTTTCCTACATTACAACAGTGACCACACTTCAAAACTACTTCATTGTCCGTAAAGGGCTTTGGGATGTCCTGAGGCCGTGAAAGGTAGAAATGGGAGTTTTTTCTTTAAGTGCTCGAGGGTGGACGTCCCCAGCCTCACCCAGCAGCAATTGACCTCCGACCTCCTGGTTGGTGCGGCTGGTGACGGGATTCACTGCAGGAAACCCATTGGGGGGGAATCGATACCCTCGATCAGGGCCGAGAGGCAAAGGACACTGACCACATCTGGGTTCTCCCACAGTGCTGTTAGGAAGGGAGTTCCAGGATTTTGACCCAGTGACGATGAAGGAACGGCGATATATTTCCAAGTCGGGATGGTGTGTGACTTGGAGGGGAACGTGCAGGTGGTGTTGTTCCCATGTGCCTGCTGCTCTTGTCCTTCTAGGTGGTAGAGGTCGCGGGTTTGGGAGGTGCTGTCGAAGAAGCCTTGGCGAGTTGCTGCAGTGCATCCTGTGGATGGTGCACACTGCAGCCACGGTGCGCCGGTGGTGAAGGGAGTGAATGTTTAGGGTGGTGGATGGGGTGCCAATCAAGCGGGCTGCTTTGTCCTGGATGGTGTCGAGCTTTTTGAGTGTTGTTGGAGCTGCACTCATCCAGACAAGTGGAGAGTATTCCATCACACTCCTAACTTGTGCCTTGTAGATGGTGGAAAGGCTTTGGGGAGTCAGGAGGTGAGTCACTCGCCGCAGAATACCCAGCCTCTGACCTGCTCTTGTAGCCACAGTATTTATGTGGCTGGTCCAGTTAAGTTTCTGGTCAATGGTGACCCCCAGGATGTTGATGGTGGGGGATTCGGCGATGGTAATGCCGTTGAATGTCAAGGGGAGGTGGTTAGACTCTCTCTTGTTGGAGATGGTCATTGCCTGGCACTTGCCTGGCGCGAATGTTACTTGCCACTTATGAGCCCAAGCCTGGATGTTGTCCAGGTCTTGCTGCATGCGGGCTCTGACTGCTTCATTATCTGAGGGGTTGCGAATGGAACTGAACACTGTACAATCATCAGCGAACATCCCCATTTCTGACCTTATGATGGAGTGAAGGTCATTGATGAAGCAGCTGAAGATGGTTGGGCCTAGGACACTGCCTTGAGGAACTCCTGCAGCAATGTCCTGGGGCTGAGAAGATTGGCCTCCAACAACCACTACCATCTTCCTTTGTGCTAGGTATGACTCCAGCCACTGGAGAGTTTTCCCCCTGATTCCCATTGACTTCAATTTTACTAGGGCTCCTTGGTGCCACACTCGGTCAAATGCTGCCTTGATGTCAAGGGCAGTCACTCTCACCTCACCTCTGGAATTCAGCTCTTTTGTCCATGTTTGGACCAAGGCTGTAATGAGGTCTGGAGCCGAGTGGTCCTGGCGGAACCCAAACTGAGCATCGGTGAGCAGGTTATTGGTGAGTAAGTGCCGCTTGATAGCACTGTCGACGACACCTTCCATCACTTTGCTGATGATTGAGAGTAGACTGATGGGGCGGTAATTGGCCGGATTGGATTTGTCCTGCTTTTTGTGGACAGGACATACATGGGCAATTTTCCACATTGTCGGGTAGATGCCAGTGTTGTAGCTGTACTGGAACAGTTTGGCTAGAGGCGCAGCTAGTTCTGGAGCACAAGTCTTCAGCACTACAGCCGGGATGTTGTCGGGGCCCATAGCCTTTGCTGTATCCAGTGCACTCAGCCGTTTCTTGATATCACGTGGAGTGAATCGAATTGGCTGAAGACTGGCTTCTGTGATGGTGGGGATATCGGGAGGAGGCCGAGATGGATCATCCACTCGGCACTTCTGGCTGAAGATGGTTGCAAACGCTTCAGCCTTGTCTTTTGCACTCACGTGCTGGACTCCGCCATCATTGAGGATGGGGATGTTTACAGAGCCTCCTCCTCCCATTGGTTGTTTAATTGTCCACCACCATTCACGACTGGATGGGGCAGGAGTGCAGAGCTTTGATCCGATCTGTTGGTTGTGGAATCACTTAGCTCTGTCTATAGCATGTTGCTTCCACTGTTTAGCATGCATGTAGTCCTGAGTTGTAGCTTCACCAGGTTGGCACCTCGTTTTTAGTTATGCCTGGTGCTGCTCCTGGCATGCTCTTCTACACTCCTCATTGAACCAGGGTTACAATTCTGCTGCTGCTGATGGCCCACAGCGTCTCATGGATGCCCAGTTTTGAGCTGCTAGATCTGTTCTGAATCTATCCCATTTAGCACGGTGGTAGTGCCACACAACACGTTGGATGGTGTCCTCAGTGTGAAGACAGGACTTCGTCTCCACGAGGACTGTGCGGTGGTCACTCCTATCTATACTGTCATGGACAGATGCATTTGCGACAGGTAGATTGATGAGGACGAGGTCAAGTAAGTTTTTCCCTCGTATTGGTTTGCTCACCACCTGCCGCAGGCCCAGTCTGGCAGTTACGTCCTTCAGAACTCGGCCAGCTCGGTCAGTAGTGGTGCTACCGAGCCACTCTTGGTGATGGACATTGAAGTCCCCCACCCAGAGTACATTCTGTGCCCTTGCTACCCTCAGTGCTTCCTCCAAGTGGTGCTCAACATGCAGGAGGACTGATTCATCAGCTGAGGGAGGACGGTAGGTGGTAATCAGCAGGAGGTTTCCTTGCCCATGTTTGACCTGATGCCATGAGATTTCATGGGGTCCGGAGTCAATGTTGAGGACTCTCAGGTTTTCCGAATTTTGGCACAAGTCCCCAGATGTTAGTGAGGAGGACTTTGCAGGGTCGACAGGGCTTGGTTTGCCTTTGTCGTGTCCGGTGCCTAGTGGCCCGTCCGGTTTTATTCTTATTGTGACTTTCTGTAGCGGGATTGTACAACTGAGTGGCTCGCTAGGCCATTTCAGAGGGCGAATCAACCACATTGCTGTGGGTCTGGAGTCGCTTATAGGCCAGACCGGGTAAGGACATTACTGATACTAGTTTTTTTTTATTCCAGATTTTTATTTAATTATTTGAATTTAAATTCCCCAGCTGCCGTGGTGGGATTTGAACTCATGACTCTGGATTATTAGTCCAGGCCTCTGGATTACTCGTCCAGTATCATAACCACTATGCTACTGTACTGTACCATGTTCAAGGGATTCAGGCCTCTGTGTCCAGCCTATCATCAGTGGCTGGTCAGTCTCCACTTGGTCTTCAGGGAAGGAAACCTGCCGTCCTTATATGTGACTGAAGTCCCACACCAGGGAAATGTGCCGAACCCAAACCCAACCCAATATGGTACCCGCAGTGCACACGGGCACAAGCAACAGGCTGGCCCACTCTGAGGGGCACAGGCAACAGAGTCTGTGCCCAGGGTCCACTGACCTTGCACACTGGACCTGGGATACTCTACCCTGTCAGTATGATACAGCAATGGGTGCGGTGGTGCACTGCTTATGTTACTTTAATAATCCAGAGAACGTCAGTTCAAATCCCACAGTGGCAGTTTGATTTCAGTCTAAAAAACATCGGGAAATAAAAAGCTGGTGTCAGTGAAAGTGACCGTGAAGCATTCGGATTGTCATAAACAACCCATCCTTCGAAAAGAGAGACTTGCTTTTCTACAGCGCCTTTCATGACCTCAGGACATCCCAAACGCTTCACAGCCAATGGGGTACTTTTGAAGTGTGGTCACTGTTGTCATGTAGGAATCGCGGCAGCTAAACCGCGCACAGCAAGATCCCACAAACAGCAATATGATAAATGAGCAGATAATCTGTTTTAGTGATGTTGGTTGAGGGATAAATATTGGTCCCAGGACACCGGAGAGAACTCCCCTGCTCTTCAGGGAAGGAAACCTGCCGTCCTTACCCGGTCTGGGCCGATGTGTGACTCCTGTCCCCACACTGATGTGATTGACACTTAACTGCCCTCTGAAGTGATATCGAACCATTACCAGCAGTTCATGAAGGCCCAGCACCACCTTCTCAGGGTAACTAGGAGATGGGCAATAAATGCCAGCCTTGCCAGCGACGCCCACATCCCCACAATGAATAAAAAAAGACAACTTTTCAAACTGGTCTCCAAATGAGGCCAGATTTGAAGTTGGAAACACACCAGGCCCGTGACTCTCAGTGACCTGACCCAGGCCTGTTCAGGAGCTGCTTGTGAATGGTGCAGGGCTCTTGAGCTATTGGAACCCCTCAAGACAATATGTCCAATGTCTAACTCCATCAACATTTCCTTTTCAGGGAAGGCGAGGGGAGTCAGGACCGAAGGGAAGACGAGGGACTCCGGTGAGTCTCCAGGAAGCAGAGCCCATGTCAGATAAAGACTGAGTCAATCCTTTCATCGACACTCCCTGCCCCCGACCCCTCCCCCACTCACTCTGACCATCGCCCCGCCCCCGACCCCCTCCCCCACTCACTCTGACCCTCGCCCTGCCCCCGACCCCCTCCCCCACTCACTCTGACCATCGCCCCGCCCCCGACCCCCTCCCCCACTCACTCTGACCATCGCCCCGCCCCCGACCCCCTCCCCCACTCACTCTGACCATCGCCCTGCCCCCCGACCCCCTCCCCCACTCACTCTGACCATCGCCCCACCCCCGACCCCCTCCCCCACTCACTCTGACCCTCGCCCTGCCCCCCGACCCCCTCCCCCACTCACTCTGACCCTCGCCCTGCCCCCCGACCCCCTCCCCCACTCACTCTGACCATCGCCCCCTCCCCCCTCCCCCACTCACTCTGACCATCGCCCCCGACCCCCTCCCCCACTCACTCTGACCATCGCCCCCGACCCCCTCCCCCACTCACTCTGACCATCGCCCCCGACCCCCTCCCCCACTCACTCTGACCATCGCCCCCGACCCCCTCCCCCACTCACTCTGACCATCGCCCCCGACCCCCTCCCCCACTCACTCTGACCATCGCCCTGCCCCCGACCCCCTCCCCCACTCACTCTGACCATCGCCCTGCCCCCGACCCCCTCCCCCACTCACTCTGACCATCGCCCTGCCCCGACCCCCTCCCCCACTCACTCTGACCATCGCCCTGCCCCCGACCCCCTCCCCCACTCACTCTGACCATCGCCCTGCCCCCGACCCCCTCCCCCACTCACTCTGACCATCGCCCTGCCCCCGACCCCCTCCCCCACTCACTCTGACCATCGCCCTGCCCCCGACCCCCTCCCCCACTCACTCTGACCATCGCCCTGCCCCCGACCCCCTCCCCCACTCACTCTGACCATCGCCCCCGACCCCCTCCCCCACTCACTCTGACCCTCGCCCTGCCCCCAACCCCCTCCCCCACTCACTGACCATCGCCCTCCCCCCGACCCCCTCCCCCACTCACTCTGACCATCGCCCTGCCCCGACCCCCTCCCCCACTCACTCTGACCCTCGCCCTGCCCCCCGACCCCCTCCCCCACTCACTCTGACCATCGCCCCGCCCCGACCCCCTCCCCCACTCACTCTGACCATCGCCCTCCCCCCTCCCCCACTCACTCTGACCATCGCCCCCGACCCCCTCCCCCACTCACTCTGACCCTCGCCCTGCCCCCGACCCCCTCCCCCACTCACTCTGACCAGCGCCCTGCCCCCGACCCCCTCCCCCACTCACTCTGACCCTCGCCCTGCCCCCGACCCCCTCCCCCACTCACTCTGACCCTCGCCCTGCCCCCGACCCCCTCCCCCACTCACTCTGACCATCGCCCTCCCCCGACCCCCTCCCCCACTCACTCTGACCATCGCCCCCGACCCCCTCCCCCACTCACTCTGACCCTCGCCCTGCCCCCAACCCCCTCCCCCACTCACTCTGACCATCGCCCTCCCCCCGACCCCCTCCCCCACTCACTCTGACCATCGCCCTGCCCCGACCCCCTCCCCCACTCACTCTGACCATCGCCCTGCCCCCGACCCCCTCCCCCACTCACTCTGACCATCGCCCCGCCCCCGACCCCCTCCCCCACTCACTCTGACCATCGCCCCGCCCCCGACCCCCTCCCCCACTCACTCTGACCCTCGCCCTGCCCCCCGACCCCCTCCCCCACTCACTCTGACCATCGCCCCGCCCCCGACCCCCTCCCCCACTCACTCTGACCCTCGCCCTGCCCCCCGACCCCCTCCCCCACTCACTCTGACCCTCGCCCTGCCCCCCGACCCCCTCCCCCACTCACTCTGACCATCGCCCTCCCCCTCCCCCACTCACTCTGACCATCGCCCCCGACCCCCTCCCCCACTCACTCTGACCCTCGCCCTGCCCCCGACCCCCTCCCCCACTCACTCTGACCAGCGCCCTGCCCCCGACCCCCTCCCCCACTCACTCTGACCCTCGCCCTGCCCCCGACCCCCTCCCCCACTCACTCTGACCATCGCCCTGCCCCCCGACCCCCTCCCCCACTCACTCTGACCATCGCCCTGCCCCGACCCCCTCCCCCACTCACTCTGACCATCGCCCTGCCCCCGACCCCCTCCCCCACTCACTCTGACCATCGCCCTGCCCCCGACCCCCTCCCCCACTCACTCTGACCATCGCCCCGACCCCCTCCCCCACTCACTCTGACCATCGCCCTGCCCCCGACCCCCTCCCCCACTCACTCTGACCATCGCCCTGACCCCGACCCCCTCCCCCACTCACTCTGACCATCACCCTGCCCCCGACCCCCTCCCCCACTCACTCTGACCATCGCCCTGCCCCCGACCCCCTCCCCCACTCACTCTGACCATCGCCCCGCCCCCGACCCCCTCCCCCACTCACTCTGACCATCACCCTGCCCCCGACCCCCTCCCCCACTCACTCTGACCATCGCCCTGCCCCCGACACCCTCTCCCACTCACTCTGACCATCGCCCTGCCCCCGACCCCCTCCCCCACTCACTCTGACCATCGCCCTGCCCCCGACCCCCTCCCCCACTCACTCTGACCATCGCCCTGCCCCCGACCCCCTCCCCCACTCACTCTGACCATCGCCCTGCCCCCGACCCCCTCCCCCACTCACTCTGACCATCACCCTGCCCCCGACCCCCTCCCCCACTCACTCTGACCATCGCCCCGCCCCCGACCCCTCCCCCACTCACTCTGACCATCGCCCTACCCCGACCCCCTCCCCCACTCACTGTCCCAATGCTCTCCTGTCCGGCCTCCCATCTTCCATCCTCCATAACCTTGAGCTCACCCAAAACTCTGCTGCCCGTATCCTAACTCGCACCAAGTCCCGTTCACCCATCACCCCTGTGCTCGCTGACCTGTCTGGGAACGCCTCGATTTTAAAATGTTCTTCTTTTTTTCAAATCCCTCCATGGCCCTCGCCCCTCCCTATCTCTGTGACCTCCTCCAGCCCTACGACCCTCCGAGATCTCTGCGCTCCTCCAATTCTGGCCTCTTGCTCATCCCCGATTTTCATTGCTCCACCATTGGCGGCCGTGCCTTCAGCTGCCTCAAGCCCAAAGCTCTGGAATTCCCTCCCCAAACCTCTCCGCCTCTCTCTCCTTTAAGACACTCCTTAAAACTTACCTCTTTGACCAAGCTGTTGGTCACCTGTCCTAATGTCTCCTTATGCGGCTCGGTGTGAAATTTTGTCTGATTGCTCTCCTGTGAAGCGCCTTGGGACGTTTTACTACGTTAAAGATGCTATATAAATGCAAATTGTTGTTGCTGATTGCGCCCATTCTATCGCACAACCCAGGGGTGTAACCACGGGGACCCCCTTGTGATCGGGATGGACCTCGTGTCCTTTGCATGTGCTCTCGTGTGTGGACGAAATCCTTCAGTGGGACGAGGACAGATACCAATCGTTAACCCTCATCGACAGAGAGCACTCACACACAGTAACAGAGACAATCAAACCTCACCTTGGTTCAACTAACTCCTGAGCCCGCCTCGAGACAAGACAATCATAACAAGGTGTCACACTGCTCCCATTGGACAGCCTTCTCCTGGTCAGCCTTCTGATCCTGACAGCCTCTGGCCTTCTCCCGCACCAGGCCAGGCTTCTGTCCCACACCTGTGTCTGTCTGACTCTCTGGCTGTTTGACTGTCTGGATTGCTGGCTGTCTGTCTGTCTGGCTGTGTCCCTTTGATCCTGTATCTCTGTTTATTCACGGGAAGTAGAAGGTGCAGGGCCTCTGACTATTGCCCCATTCAGGGGTTTGCCGGGAGGTCAGACAATTAAACTGACCAGCCCCCCTCTGTGTGGAGTGTTTTCTCATGTTGGGCTGACTTGAATCAGGATCCATCCCCCAGCAGGTCCCTCTTCACTGTAGACAACAGAAAGGATGATTAGTTTATTAACACATCAAACCAAACCCCCGTCACGTGCTTCTTTTAAACATGTGACACTATTTTTGTTTCAAAACACAACCCTTGAGTAACTCAATCGCAAACTCTCTCCAGGATGAATAATAAATAATGACCTTCTCGGGCTCCTTATCTAGGGTTTCCCAGGGAAACGTGGTGTGGAAGGAGACTCGGGGCGACGGGGAGCTCGAGGAGACCCAGGACGACCGGGACCCAGAGGAAGAGGAGAGTCACCAGGCTATCCAGTGAGTAGATTTGGGTGTGGGACAGGAATCCATGGGATGGCCCACAGACCCCTGGGGGCCGCCCGCCCACAGACCGCCGGGGGCCGCCCGCCCACAGACCGCCGGGGGCCGCCCGCCCACAGACCGCCGGGGGCCGCCCGCCCACAGACCCCTGGGGGCCGCCCGCCCACAGACCGCCGGGGGCCGCCCGCCCACAGACCCCTGGGGGCCGCCCGCCCACAGACCCCTGGGGGCCGCCCGCCCACAGACCCCTGGGGGCCGCCCGCCCACAGACCCCTGGGGGCCGCCCGCCCACAGACCCCTGGGGGCCGCCCGCCCACAGACCGCCGGGGGCCGCCCGCCCACAGACCGCCGGGGGCCGCCCGCCCACAGACCCCTGGGGGCCGCCCGCCCACAGACCCCTGGGGGCCGCCCGCCCACAGACCCCTGGGGGCCGCCCGCCCACAGACCCCTGGGGGCCGCCCGCCCACAGACCCCTGGGGGCCGCCCGCCCACAGGCCGCCGGGGGCCGCCCGCCCACAGGCCGCCGGGGGCCGCCCGCCCACAGGCCGCCGGGGGCCGCCCGCCCACAGGCCGCCGGGGCCCAATGCCGGAAGGGTGTGACCTTGTTCCCATGATTCCCTGGTAGACGAGTTCCCGCCATTCTTGTCCATGTGATCTGGGGGGAGACACTGAGCTCGCCGGGATGTGATCCTGGGATGAGAGGGTTGCCCTATGAGGAGAGATTGAGTAGAATGGGCCCAAACTCTCAGGAGTTTAGACGAATGAGAGGTGATCTCATTGAAACGTATAAGATTCTGAGGGGGCTCGACAGGGTTGATGCTGAGAGGTTGTTTCCCCTGGCTGGAGAGTCTAGAACTAGGGGGAATAGTCTCAGGATAAGGGGTCGGCCATTTAAGACTGAGATGGGGAGAAATTTCTTCACTCAGAGGGTTGTGAATCTTTTGAATTCTCTATCTCAGAGGGCTGTGGATGCTCAGTCGTTGAATATACCCAAGGCTGAGATTGATAGATTTTTGGACTCTCGGGGAATCCAGGGATATGGGGATCGGACAGGAAAGTGGAGTTGAGGTCGAAGATCAGCCATGATCTGATTGAATGGTGGAGCAGGCTCGAGGGGCCGAATGGCCAACTCCTGCTCCTATTTCTTATGATGTGGAGATGCCGGTGATGGACTGGGGTTGACAATTGTAAACAATTTTACAACACCAAGTTATAGTCCAGCAATTTTATTTTAAATTCACAAGCTTTCGGAGATTTTCTCCTTCCTCAGGCAAATGTTTCAAGATCTCCTTGAAGCCTACGCATTTATACATATTGAACAATAATACATGGTGTTTACAGACTGCCCCTGCAACTGCCCGTTGCCAAGGCAATCACCGTGTTCAGACAGAGAGGTGTTACCTGCAGAACCTCCGAATACACATTCTACAAAAAAACAAACAGGGAAAAAAAACAGAGAAAAAAAAAACACACAGAGAGAGGCAGAAACATCCGGAAGGCAGAGAGAGCCAGCAAATGACCCATTATATTAAAAACAGATAACATTTGTTCGCTGGTGGGGTAACGTGTAGCGTGACATGAACCCAAGATCCCGGTTGAGGCCGTCCTCATGGGTGCGGAACTTGGCTATCAATTTCTGCTCGACGATTTTGCGTTGTCGTGTGTCTCGAAGGCCGCCTTGGAGTACGCTTACCCGAAGGTCGGTGGATGAATGTCCATGACTGCTGAAGTGTTCCCCGACTGGGAGGGAACCCTCCTGTTTGGCGATTGTTGCGCGGTGTCCGTTCATCCGTTGTCGCAGCGTCTGCATGGTCTCGCCAATGTACCATGCTCTGGGGCATCCTTTCCTGCAACGTATGAGGTAGACAACGTTGGCTGAGTCACAGGAGTATGAACCATGCACCTGGTGGGTGGTGTCATCTCGTGTGATGGTGGTATCTGTGTCGATGATCTGGCATGTCTTGCAGAGGTTACCGTGGCAGGGTTGTGTGGCGTCGTGGACGCTGTTCTCTTGAAAGCTAGGTAGTTTGCTGCGAACGATGGTCTGTTTGAGGTTGGGTGGCTGTTTAAAGGCGAGTAGTGGAGGTGTGGGGATGGCCATAGCGAGGTGTTTGTCCTCATTGATGACATGTTGAAGGCTGCGGAGAACATGGCGTAGTTTCTCCGCTCCGGGGAAGTACTGGACGACAAAGGGTACTCTGTTGGTTGCGTCCCGTGTTAGTCTCCTGAGGAGGTCTATGCGATTTTTTGCTGTGGCCCGTCGGAACTGTCGATCGATGAGTCGAGCGTCATATCCCGTTCTTACTAGGGCGTCTTTCAGCGTCTGTAGGTGTCCATCGCGTTCCTCCTCGTCTGAGCAGACCCTGTGTATTCGCAGGGCCTGTCCATAGGGGATGGCCTCTTTGACGTGGTTAGGGTGGAAGCTGGAAAAGTGGAGCATCGTGAGGTTGTCCGTGGGCTTGCGGTAGAGTGAGGTGCTGAGGTGCCCGTCTTTGATGGAGATTCGTGTGTCCAAGAAAGAAACTGATTCTGAGGAGTAGTCCATGGTGAGCTTGATGGTGGGATGGAACTTGTTGATGTTATCGTGTAGTCTCTTTAGTGATTCCTTGCCGTGGGTCCATAGAAAGAAAATGTCGTCGATGTATCTGGTGTATAGTGTTGGTTGGAGGTCTTGTGCAGTGAAGAAGTCCTGCTCGAACTTGTGCATGAAAATGTTGGCGTATTGGGGTGCGAATTTGGTCCCCATGGCTGTTCCGTGTGTTTGGGTAAAGAACTGGTTATCGAAGGTGAAGACATTGTGATCCAGGATGAAGCGGATGAGTTGTAGGATGGCTTCTGGAGATTGGCTGTTGTTGGTGTTGAGTATTGATGCTGTCGCAGCGATGCCGTCATCGTGGGGGATACTGGTGTATAGTGCCGAGACGTCCATCGTGGTGAGAAGTGTTCCTGGTTCAACTGGTCCGTGGGTACTGAGTTTTTGTAGGAAGTCTGTAGTGTCACGACAGAAGCTGGGGGTTCCCTGTACGATGGGTTTCAGGATGCCCTCGATGTATCCAGAGAGGTTCTCACACAGGGTTCCGTTGCCTGATACGATGGGACGTCCGGGTGTGTTGGCTTTGTGTATCTTTGGGAGGCAGTAGAAGTCTCCCACGCGGGGATTACGTGGGATGAGAATGCGTAGGATGCTTTGAAGGTCTGGATCGAAGGTCTTGATCAGTTTGTTGAGCTGGTGGGTGTGTTCTTTGGTCGGATCTGCGGGTAACCGTCTGTAGTGTTCCTGGTTGTCCAGTTGTCGGTATGCTTCTTTGCAATAGTCTGTTCTGTTTTGTATGACGATGGCTCCTCCTTTGTCTGCTGGTTTGATGACGATGTTGCGGTTGGTCTTGAGAGCGTTGATGGCGTTGCGTTGTGCTCGGGTGACATTCTGGACTGTCTTCTGAGTGCGGCTGATGAATCTGGCATTGACGCATTTCCTGACAGCTTGAGCATACATGTCCAGCTGAGGGCAGCGACCCTCCGGAGGAGTCCAGTTTGACTCTTTCCTCTTCGGTTGCTGTACCGCGGATCCCTCTGTCTGCTGTTCCGGATCGTCGATTGTCTCATTGGGTTCGCTGCTGAAATCTTGGGGTTTGTGGTAGAATTCCCGGAGCCTCATTCTCCTGATGAATTCCTCTGTGTCCGCCGCGAGACTAGTGGGGTCCATTTTGGTAGTGGGGCAGAAATTGAGCCCTCGGCTGAGAACTTCGATTTCGTCTGGTTGAAGGGTGTGGTCGGATAAATTGACAATAGACTTCCCTGTGGTTGCAACCGTGGTACCAGGGGAAGCTTGGTCGTTGCTGGTGGTGATGCCGAGTTTCTCAAGCTTCCTGCTCTTGGTTTTCATGTAGGCAGCGTAGTTCCGTTGCCTCGTCTGTTTGGCGGTATAACGTAGCTGGTCTGCTGTGTCCTGTGTACCTATTTCTTATGTTCTAATGCTCACTGGGGCCCCGAGCTCACTGGGGCACCGAGCTCACTGGGAATCTCAGAACAGGATAGGCTGGAGGCGTAGTTCTGGGCTCTATTTCCTGCCCACGGCCATGTAATCGAGTGGGTGGGGCTGTTTCACCATTTCTACTCTGAGTGCAACCAGCAAGAACCCAAGAGCTTTTAAAAAGCCAACATTTCTCACCTGGCCCTTGGACACAATCCACTCTGACTGAGAAAAGCAACCGTCTGAACCTTCAAATGTGACCAGAATCTCTACCCCCCCCTTTTTTCCATTACTCACTATCTCTTGTCATCCAGGGAGTTCTGGCTTTAGTTGCCCTACCTTTCTGCCTCATGGGAGTGTGGATTGATTAGGGAAAACCAGCACGGATTTGTTAAAAGCAAATCATGTTTAACTAACCCGATAGAGTTTTTTGATGAGGGAACAGAGAGGGTAGATTTGGGCAATGCAATTGATGTGATGTATATGGACTTTCAAAAGGCCTTTAATAAAATGCCGCATGGTAGGCTTATCATCAAGATTGCGGCCCATGGAATAAAGGGGGCAGTAGCAACATGGATACCATCTCTTTAAAGGCCGCCCACTGTTCAATTACAGTTTTGCCTGCCAATCTTTGATTCCAATTTACCTGGGCCAGATCTGTTCTCATCCCACTGAAATTGGCCCTCCTCCAATTCAGTATTTTTACTCTAGATTGCTCCGTGTCCTTTTCCGTAACTATTCTAACCCTTATGATACTATGATCGCTGCTCCCTAAATGTTCCCCCACTGACACTTGCTCCACTTGGCCCACCTCATTCCCCAGAACCAGATCCAGCAATGCCTCCTTCCTCATTGGGCCGGAAACATACAGATGAAGAACGTTCTCCTGAACACACTTCAGAAATTCCTCCCCCTCTCTGCCCTTTACACTATTACTATCCCAGTCTATATTAAGATAGTTGAAGTCCCCCATTATCACTACTCTATGGTTCTTGCACCTCTCTGTAATTTCCCTGCTAATTTTCTCCTCTATCTCCTTCCCACTATTGTAAACAATTTTACAACACCAAGTTATAGTCCAGCAATTTTATTTTAAATTCACAAGCTTTCGGAGACTTCCTCCTTCCTCAGGTAAATGTTTCAGGAGCTCCTTGAAGCCTACGCATTTATACATATAGAACAATACATGGTGTTTACAGACTGCCCCTGCAACTGCCCGTTGCCAAGGCAATCACCGTGTTCAGACAGAGAGGTGTCACCTGCAGAACCTCCGAATACACATTCAACAAAAAAACAAACAGGGAAAAAAAAACAGAGAAAAAAAACAGAGAGAGGCAGAAACATCCGGAAGGCAGAGAGAGCCAGCAAATGACCCATTATATTAAAAACAGATAACATTTGTTCGCTGGTGGGGTAACGTGTAGCGTGACATGAACCCAAGATCCCGGTTGAGGCCGTCCTCATGGGTGCGGACGGCCACCCAACCTCAAACAGCCACCCAACCTCAAACAGACCATCGTTCGCAGCAAATTACCCAGCTTTCAAGAGAACAGCGTCCACGACGCCACACAACCCTGCCACGGTAACCTCTGCAAGACATGCCAGATCATCGACACAGATACCACCATCACACGAGAGGACACCACCCACCAGGTGCATGGTTCATACTCCTGTGACTCGGCCAACGTTGTCTACCTCATACGTTGCAGGAAAGGATGCCCCAGAGCATGGTACATTGGCGAGACCATGCAGACGCTGCGACAACGGATGAACGGACACCGCGCAACAATCGCCAAACAGGAGGGTTCCCTCCCAGTCGGGGAACACTTCAGCAGTCATGGACATTCATCCACCGACCTTCGGGTAAGCGTACTCCAAGGCGGCCTTCGAGACACACGACAACGCAAAATCGTCGAGCAGAAATTGATAGCTAAGTTCCGCACCCATGAGGACGGCCTCAACCGGGATCTTGGGTTCATGTCACGCTACACGTTACCCCACCAGCGAACAAATGTTATCTGTTTTTAATATAATGGGTCATTTGCTGGCTCTCTCTGCCTTCCGGATGTTTCTGCCTCTCTCTGTTTTTTTTCCTGTTTGTTTTTTTGTTGAATGTGTATTCGGGGGTTCTGCAGGTAACACCTCTCTGTCTGAACACGGTGATTGCCTTGGCAACGGGCAGTTGCAGGGGCAGTCTGTAAACACCATGTATTGTTCTATATGTATAAATGCGTAGGCTTCAAGGAGCTCCTGAAACATTTACCTGAGGAAGGAGGAAGTCTCCGAAAGCTTGTGAATTTAAAATAAAATTGCTGGACTATAACTTGGTGTTGTAAAATTGTTTACAATTGTCAACCCCAGTCCATCACCGGCATCTCCACATCATCCTTCCCACTAGTTGGTGCCTATAGAATACACCCAGTAGTGTAATGGCACCTCTATTGTTTCTTAACTCGAACCAAATAGATTCTGTCCTTGACCCCTCCAGGACATCCTTTCTCTCCAGCACTGCAATATTCTCCTTCATCAATACTGCCCATTAATGACCAATGGGCTGTGTGAGTGGGAGGCAGAGTGCTGGATCAATGTCATTCCTATTTGGTGGGACTTCACGTGAGTGAATTGTCACAATCTAAGGCCATGTCCCAAACCGCGACACGTGGAGGGAGCTCGGCAAAAGTGTTCACTCGGAGACACACCTCAACATCGTTTTTTCTGAATATATTTTATTTTTTCGACCTGTTTGCTCCCTGCTTTGGAACTTTTCACGCCCCCCTCCCCTTGTCCCACAGTTTGGGAAACGCTGATTTAAGGGGAAGCTGGATAAACACATGAGGGAGAAAGGAATAGAAGGAAATGGTGATTGGGTGAGATGGAGTAGGGAGGGAGGAGGCTCGTGTGGAGCATAAACACCGGGATAGACCCGTTGGGCCGAATGGCCTGTTTCAGTGATGTAGTTTCAATGTAACTCGATGTCACATCCTGATTGATCTGTCAATCAAATCCTTAGGATGAAGTCAGTTACAGAAATAAATGAAGTATGGAAGACCATCTAACAATCCCGAATGTGAAAACACCTGAGGCCAAGTTCCTTTCGACAGATGTCACCTTCCAGGTTGGCCTTTGTGTACAGCCGTTTATATATCAATACAACCACCCTCATCTTTACAGGCACCGAACCATCCTCAAATTGTCACACCTCTCCCGTGTCCCTGTGAAGTTAAAAGACAGATAAGCTACAAGATGGCGTTCTGTCCACATACCCACTCTCACCTATCAGCCCCTGAAGGTCTTGTGACAGGACCTGTGATATCAAAGCGAAAATCAAACTGCGAGTGAGATCAGCGCCAATTGAAGAGTGATTGGACACGGTTAAATTAATATAAAGAGAAATTAATTGCAGTCCCATGGATTAGGCCTTCGCTAACACAGCCCGAATGGTTTGTCCCTTCCCAAGGCCAGAGGCTCTGGAGCCAGCTGTTGGGATGATCAGCAGGCAGAGCAGAGGGTGGGAATCCATGTTGGGACCTTCCAATCTACGTCTACACACTGAGGGATCAGGGAGTGACCATCATCCCTTGAACTCAACAGCCCCTCATACCGGTCGCCATGGGGATCATCGACCCTTCACCTCCATCAATAGCCATGTGACAGTTCAGAGCAATCAGTACTTTGCTAATCAAATCAATCCCGTTACTCTTTCAGGGAAAAGAAGGTGAACCTGGGCAGCAGGGAGCCCCTGGGCCGAACGGGCCACAGGTAATTTCTCAGCAAGAGCTCACATCCATATATTCTCCTGTACCCTCACTGAGCCAAATCCCTAACCCACTCCTGGGTATCTGATATACTTTATATAAACCCCCTGAATCCCTCGATTAGATTCCAGTCTGTAACTCACTCCCGGGTATCTGTTATTCTATATATAAACCCCCGAACCCCTTGATTAGATTCCAGTCTGTAACTCACTCCCGGGTATCTGTTATTCTATATATAAACCCTCCGAACCCCTCGATGAGATTCCAGTCTGTAACTCACTCCCGGGTATCTGTTATTCTATATATAAACCCTCCGAACCCCTCGATTAGATTCCAGTCTGTAACTCACTCCCGGGTATCGGTTATTCTATATATAAACCCCTCCGAACCCCTCGATTAGATTCCAGCCTGTAACTCACTCCCTGGTATCTGTTATTCTATATATAAACCCCTCCGAACCCCTCGATTAGATTCCAGTCTGTAACTCACTCCCGGGTATCTATTATTCTATATATAAACCCCTCCGAACCCCTCGATTAGATTCCAGTCTGTAACTCACTCCCGGGTATCTGTTATTCTATATATAAACCCCTCCGAACCCCTCGATTAGATTCCAGTCTGTAATTCACTCCCGGGTATCTGTTATTCTATATATAAACCCCTCCGAACCCCTCGATTAGATTCCAGCCTGTAACTCACTCCCTGGTATCTGTTATTCTATATATAAACCCCTCCGAACCCCTCGATTAGATTCCAGTCTGTAACTCACTCCCGGGTATCTATTATTCTATATATAAACCCCTCCGAACCCCTCGATTAGATTCCAGTCTGTAACTCACTCCCGGGTATCTATTATTCTATATATAAACCCCTCCGAACCCCTCGATTAGATTCCAGTCTGTAATTCACTCCCGGGTATCTGTTATTCAATATATAAACCCCCCGAACCCCTCGATTAGATTCCAGTCTGTAATTCACTCCCGGGTATCTGTTATTCTATATATAAACCCCCCGAACCCCTCGATTAGATTCCAGTCTGTAACTCACTCCCGGGTATCTGTTATTCTATATATAAACCCCCCGAACCCCTCGATTAGATTCCAGTCTGTTACTTTCTCCCAGGTATCTGTTATTCTATATATAAACCCCCCGAACCCCTCGATTAGATTCCAGTCTGTTACTTTCTCCCAGGTATCTGTTATTCTATATATAAACCCCCCGAACCCCTCGATTAGATTCCAGTCTGTTACTTTCTCCCAGGTATCTGTTATTCTATATATAAACCCCCCGAACCCCTCGATTAGATTCCAGTCTGTTACTTTCTCCCAGGTATCTGTTATTCTATATATAAACCCCCCGAACCCCTCGATTAGATTCCAGTCTGTTACTTTCTCCCAGGTATCTGTTATTCTATATATAAACCCCCCGAACCCCTCGATTAGATTCCAGTCTGTAACTCACTCCTGGGTATCTGTTATTCTATATATAAACCCCCCGAACCCCTCGATTAGATTCCAGTCTGTAACTCACTCCCGGGTAGCTGTTATTCTATATATAATCCACCCGATGGGAGTATTGTGTGACGATTTAAGGTTGTGCTGGGGATGATTATCCTTAATATTAACTGGGATACAAACGGTGTGAATGATATAGAGGGTGCAGAGTTCTTAAATTGCATACAGGAGAATGTTTCTCGCCAGTATAGAGCAAGCCCAATGAGAGGGGGGACAGTTCTGGATTTAGTTCGAGGACATGAAGGTAGAAGGAGTAGCAGTGGGAGAGTATTTTGGTGGTAGTGATCATAATACAGTTAGTTTTACCATAGTTATGGAAAAGGACAAAGACCGAGCAGGAGTTAAAGTTTTCAATTGGGGAAAGGCCAATTTTACTAAACTGAGAAGTGATTTAGCAAAAGTGGACTGGAAACAGCTCCTTGAAGGTGAATCAGTGTCAGAGCAGTGGGAGACATTCAAGGGGGAGATTCAAGGGGTTCAGAGTAAACATGTTCCCACAAAGGAAAAGGGAGGGACTGCCAAATCTAGAGCCCCCTGGATGACCAGGAGCAGACAGGGTAAGGCAAAATAGGGAAGCTTATGTCAGACACCGAGAACTCAATACTACAGAAAGCTCAGAGTATGGAAAGTGCAGGGGTGAAATTAAAAAGGAAATTAGGAAAGCAAAGAGAGGGCATGAAAAAATATTAGCAGATAAAATTAAAGAAAACCCAAAGATGTTTTATAAATACATTAAGAGCAAGAGGGTAACTAAGGAAAGAGTAGGGCCTGTTAAAGACCAAAAAGATAAGCTATGTGTGGAGGTGGAAGATGTGGGAATGGTTCATAATATTTTGCATCGGTCTTCACAAAGGAGGGGGACGATGCAGAGATTGTAGTTAAGGAGGAGTGTGAAATATTGGATGGGATAAACACAGTGAGAGAGGAAGTATTAAGGGGATTAGCATCACCAGGCCTGGATGAAATGTATCCCAGGTTGTTAAAAGAAGCAAGGGAGGAAATAGCGGAGGCTCTGACCATCATTTTCCAATCCTCACTGGATACAGGAGTAGTGCTGGAGGATTGGAGGACTGCTAACATTCTACCATTATTTAAAAAGGGAGCGAGGGATCGACCGAGTAATTACAGGCCAGTCAGTCCAACCTCGGTGGTGGGCAAATTATTGGAATCAATTCTGAGGGACAGGATAAACCGTCATTTAGAAAGGCACAGAGTAATCAAGGACAGTCAGCACGGATTTGTTGAGGGAAGGTCGTGTCTGACGAACTTGATGGAATTTTTTGAGGAGGTGACGAGGAGGGTCGATGAGGGTAGCGCGTTTGATGTCGTCTACATGGATTTTAGCAAAGCTTTTGACAAGGTCCCACATGGTTGATTGGTCAAAAAAGTAAAAGCCCATGGGATCCAAAGGAATGTGGCAAATTGGATCCAAAATTGGCTCAGTGGCAGGAAGCAAAGGGTAATGGTCGACGGGTGTTTTTGAGTCTGGAAGGCTGTTCCCAGTGGGGTTCCGCAGGGCTCGGTACGAGGTCCTTTGCTTTTTGTGGTATACATTAACAATTTGGACTTAAACGTAGGGGGCATGATTAAGAAGTTTGCAGATGATACAAAAATTGGCCGTGTTGTTGATAGTGAGGAGGAAAGCTGTAGACTGCAGGAAGATATCAATGGACTGGTCAGGTGGGCAGAAAAGTGGCAAATGGAATTCAATCCGGAGAAGTGTGAGGTAATGCATTTGGGAAGAACAAACAAGGCAAGGGAGTCCACAATAAATGGGAGGATACTGAGAGGTGTAGAGGAAGAGAGGGACCTTGGAGTGCATGTCCACAGATCCCTGAAGGTAGCAGGACAGGTAGATAAGGTGGTTAAAAAGGCATACGGGATACTTTCCTTTATTAGTCGAGGCATAGAATATAAGAGCAGGGAGGTTATGCTGGAACTGTACAAAACACTGGTTGGGCCACAGCTTAGTGGCTGGAGTCATACCTGGCGCAAAGGAAGATGGTAGTGGTTGTTGGAGGCCAATCATCTCAGCCCCAGGACATTGCTGCAGGAGTTCCTCAGGGCAGTGTCCTCGGCCCAACCATCTTCAGCTGCTTCATCAATGACCTTCCCTCCATCATAAGGTCAGAAATGGGGATGTTCGCTGATGATTGCACAGTGTTCAGTTCCATTCGCAACCCCTCAGATAATGAAGCAGTCCGAGCCCGCATGCAGCAAGACCTGGACAACATCCAGGCTTGGGCAGATAAGTGGCAAGTAACATTCGCGCCAGGCAATGACCATCTCCAACAAGAGAGGGTCTAACCACCTCCCCTTGACATTCAATGGCATTACCATCGCCGAATCCCCCACCATCAACATCCTGGGGGTCACCATTGACCAGAAACTTAACTGGACCAGCCACATAAATACTGTGGATACAAGAGCAGGTCAGAGGCTGGGTATTCTGCGGCGAGTAACTCACCCCCTGGCTCCCCAAAGCCTTTCCACCATCTACAAGGCACAAGTCAGGAGTGTGATGGAATACTCTCCACTTGCCTGGATGAGTGCAGCTCCAACAACACTCAAGAAGCTCGACACCATCCAAGACAAAGCAGCCCGCTTGATTGGTACCCCATCCACCACCCTAAACATGCACTCCCTTCACCACTGGCGCACTGTGGCTGCAGTGTGCACCATCCACAGGATGCACTGCAGCAACTCGCCAAGGCTTCTTCGACAGCACCTCCCAAACCCGCGACCTCTACCACCTAGAAGGACAAGGGCAGCAGGTACATGGGAACAACACCACCTGCACGTTCCCCTCCAAGTCACACACCATCCCGACTTGGAAATATATCGCCGTTCCTTCATCGTCGCTGGGTCAAAATCCTGGAACTCCCTTCCTAACAGCGACACCCATATCCCATGAATAAATTTAAAAAAAGCTTGAGTACTGTGTACAGTTCTGGTCACCACATTACAGGAAAGATGTGATTGCACTAGAGAGGGTACAGAGGAGATTTACGAGGATGTTGCCAGGACTGGAGAATTTTAGCTATGAGGAAAGATTGGATAGGCTGGGGTTGTTCTCTTTGGAACAGAGGAGGCTGAGGGGAGATTTAATTGAGGTGTATAAAATTATGTGGGGTCTAGATAGAGTGGATAGGGAGGACCTATTTCCCTTAGCAGAGGGGTCAGTGACCAGGGGGCATAGATTTAAAGTGATTGGTAGAAGGATGAGAGCGGAAATGAGGAAACATTTTTCACCCAGAGGGTGGTGGGGGTCTGGAACTCACTGCCTGAGAGGGTGGGAAAGGCAGAAACCCTCAACTCATTTAAAAAAGTACCTGGATGAGCACCTGAAGAGCCGGGACCTACAGGGCTACGGAGCATGTGCGGGAAAGTGGGATTAGGCTGGGTGGCTCATTTCTCAGCCGGCACGGACACGATGGGCCAAATGGCCTCTCTCTGTGCCGTAAACTTTCTATGATTCCATGATTGATTATCGTTGTCCCCTCCAGTATGTGACCCTACGGAGTACAGGTGGACTGTACCCAGGCTTGCGTCACGCAACAGCAGGGACTCCTGCCTCAGCTCCTTGAGTGAACCTCTTCTCCCGGTGATAAGAAGCTGGACCAACAGCAGCACAAGCACAGGGAGCCGACAGAGTCAGTGAGGAAAGAGACGGTCTGTGGGGAAGGAATCCACTGGAGCCTGCTGGTCGGGGAGATCAAACCCAGTTCCAACAGCGCCAGCTCAATCAATGACTACTGATGGTCCCTGCTGGTCAGTGTCCCTGCTGGTCCCTGCTGGTCAGTGTCCCTGCTGGTCAGTGTCCCTGCTGGTCCCTGCTGGATATCCCAGCTGCTCTGTTGGGTATTGAGCGCTGTGATTATTGCATGAGGAAATTTCAGCTCCTTCATTTTCGGCCTTCAGGGGGCACGAGGACCCAGAGGAGAAAAAGGGGAGACCGGAATCGATGGTGAGGAGGTAAATATACCTCGACCCCCAGTGTAACCCACTAATATACCTCGACCCCCAGTGTAACCCACTAATATACCTTCTACCCCCAGTGTAACCCACTAATATACCTTCTACCCCCAGTGTAACCCACTAATATACCTTCTACCCCCAGTGTAACCCACTAATATACCTTCTACCCCCAGTGTAACTCACTAATATACCTTCTACACCCAGTGTAACCCACTAATATACCTTCCACACCCAGTGTAACTCACTAATATACCTTCTACCCCCAGTGTAACTCACTAATATACCTCCTACCCCCAGTGTAACTCACTAATATACCTTCTACACCCAGTGTAACTCACTAATATACCTTCTACACCCAGTGTAACCCACTAATATACCTTCTACACCCAGTGTAACTCACTAATATACCTTCTACCCCCAGTGTAACCCACTAATATACCTTCTACCCCCAGTGTAACTCACTAATATACCTTCTACACCCAGTGTACCTCACTAATATACCTTCTACCCCCAGTGTAACCCACTAATATACCTTCTACCCCCAGTGTAACCCACTAATATACCTTCTACACCCAGTGTAACTCACTAATATACCTTCTACCCCCAGTGTAACTCACTAATATACCTTCTACCCCCAGTGTAACCCACTAATATACCTTCTACCCCCAGTGTAACCCACTAATATACCTTCTACCCCCAGTGTAACTCACTAATATACCTTCTACTCCCAGTGTAACCCACTAATATACCTTCTACACCCAGTGTAACCCACGAATATACCTTCTACACCCAGTGTTACTCATTAATATACCTTCGACACCCAGTGTAACTCACTAATATACCTTCTACACCCAGTGTAACCCACTAATATACCTTCGACACCCAGTGTAACTCACTAATATACCTTCTACACCCAGTGTAACCCACGAATATACCTTCGACACCCAGTGTAACTCACTAATATACCTTCTACACCCAGTGTAACTCACTAATATACCTTCTACCCCCAGTGTAACCCACTAATATACCTTCTACACCCAGTGTAACCCACTAATATACCTTCTACCCCCAGTGTAACCCACTAATATACCTTCTACCCCCAGTGTAACCCACTAATATACCTTCTACCCCCAGTGTAACTCACTAATATACCTTCTACACCCAGTGTAACTCACTAATATACCTTCTACCCCCAGTGTAACCCACTAATATACCTTCTACACCCAGTGTAACCCACTAATATACCTTCTACCCCCAGTGTAACCCACTAATATACCTTCTACCCCCAGTGTAACTCACTAATATACCTTCTACACCCAGTGTAACTCACTAATATACCTTCTACCCCCAGTGTAACTCACTAATATACCTTCTACACCCAGTGTAACCCACTAATATACCTTCTACCCCCAGTGTAACTCACTAATATACCTTCTACCCCCAGTGTCACCCACTAATATACCTTCTACCCCCAGTGTAACTCACTAATATACCTTCTACCCCCAGTGTCACCCACTAATATACCTTCTACACCCAGTGTAACTCACTAATATACCTTCTACACCCAGTGTAACCCACTAATATACCTTCTACACCCAGTGTAACCCACTAATATACCTTCAACACCCAGTGTAACCCACTAATATACCTTCTACCCCCAGTGTAACCCACTAATATACCTTCTACACCCAGTGTAACTCACTAATATACCTTCTACCCCCAGTGTAACCCACTAATATACCTTCTACCCCCAGTGTCACCCACTAATATACCTTCTACCCCCAGTGTAACCCACTAATATACCTTCTACACCCAGTGTAACTCACTAATGTCCCTTCCAAACCCAGTGTAACCCACTAATATACCTTCTACTCCCAGTGTAACCCACTAATATACCTTCTACACCCAGTGTAACCCACTAATATACCTTCTACACCCAGTGTAACCCACTAATATACCTTCTACACCCAGTGTAACTCACTAATATACCTTCTACCCCCAGTGTAACTCACTAATATACCTTCTACCCCCAGTGTAACTCACTAATATACCTTCTACCACCAGTGTAACCCACTAATATACCTTCTACCCCCAGTGTCACCCACTAATATATCTTCTACACCCAGTGTAACTCACTAATATACCTTCTACACCCAGTGTAACCCACTAATATACCTTCTACACCCAGTGTAACCCACTAATATACCTTCTACCCCCAGTGTAACTCACTAATATACCTTCTACACCAAGTGCAACTCACGAATATACCTTCTACACCCAGTGTAACTCACTAATATACCTTCTACACCCAGTGTAACCCACTAATATACCTTCTACACCCAGTGTAACCCACTAATATACCTTCTACCCCCAGTGTAACTCACTAATATACCTTCTATCCCAGTGTCACCCACTAATATACCTTCTACACCCAGTGTAACTCACTAATATACCTTCTACCCCCAGTGTAACCCACTAATATACCTTCTACACCCAGTGTAACCCACTAATATACCTTCTACACCCAGTGTAACTCACTAATATACCTTCTACACCCAGTGTAACCCACTAATATACCTTCTACACCCAGTGTAACCCACTAATATACCTTCTACACCCAGTGTAACCCACTAATATACCTTCTACACCCAGTGTAACTCACTAATATACCTTCTACACCCAGTGTAACCAACTAATATACCTTCTACACCCAGTGTAACCCACTAATATACCTTCTACACCCAGCGTAACTCACTAATATACCTTCTACCCCCAGTGTAACCCACTAATATACCTTCTACACCCAGTGTAACTCACTAATATACCTTCTACACCCAGTGTAACCCACTAATATACCTTCTACACCCAGTGTGACTCACTAATATACCTTCTACACCCAGTGTAACCCACTAATATACCTTCTACACCCAGTGTAACCCACTAATATACCTTCCACACCCAGTGCAACCCACTGATATACCTTCTACCCCACTGTAACCCACTAATATACCTTCTACACCCAGTGTAACTCACTAATATACCTTCTACACCCAGTGTAACTCACTAATATACCTTCTACCCCCAGTGTAACCCACTAATATACCTTCTACCCCCAGTGTAACCCACTAATATACCTTCTACACCCAGTGTAACCCACTAATATACCTTCCACACCCAGTGTAACCCACTAATATACCTTCTACCCCCAGTGTAACCCACTAATATACTTTCTACACCCAGTGTAACTCACTAATATACTTTCTACACCCAGTGTAACTCACTAATATACCTTCTACACCCAGTGTAACCCACTAATATACCTTCTACACCCAGTGTAACCCACTAATATACCTTCTACACCCAGTGTAACTCACTAATATACCTTCTACCCCCAGTGTAACTCACTAATATACCTTCTATCCCAGTGTCACCCACTAATATACCTTCTACACCCAGTGTAACTCACTAATATACCTTCTACACCCAGTGTAACTCACTAATATACCTTCCACACCCAGTGTAACCCACTAATATACCTTCTACCCCCATTGTAACCCACTAATATACCTTCTACCCCCAGTGTAACCCACTAATATACCTTCTACCCCCATTGTAACCCACTAATATACCTTCTACCCCCAGTGTAACCCACTAATATACCTTCTACCCCCAGTGTAACCCACTAATATACCTTCTACACCCAGTGTAACTCACTAATATACCTTCCACACCCAGTGTAACCCACTAATATACCTTCTACCCCCATTGTAACCCACTAATATACCTTCTACCCCCATTGTAACCCACTAATATACCTTCTACCCCCAGTGTAACCCACTAATATACCTTCTACACCCAGTGTAACTCACTAATATACCTTCTACACCCAGTGTAACCAACTAATATACCTTCTACACCCAGTGTAACCCACTAATATACCTTCTACACCCAGCGTAACTCACTAATATACCTTCTACCCCCAGTGTAACCCACTAATATACCTTCTACACCCAGTGTAACTCACTAATATACCTTCTACACCCAGTGTAACCCACTAATATACCTTCTACACCCAGTGTGACTCACTAATATACCTTCTACACCCAGTGTAACCCACTAATATACCTTCTACACCCAGTGTAACCCACTAATATACCTTCCACACCCAGTGCAACCCACTGATATACCTTCTACCCCAGTGTAACCCACTAATATACCTTCTACACCCAGTGTAACTCACTAATATACCTTCTACACCCAGTGTAATTCACTAATATACTTTCTACACCCAGTGTAACTCACTAATATACCTTCTACCCCCAGTGTAACCCACTAATATACCTTCTACCCCCAGTGTAACCCACTAATATACCTTCTACACCCAGTGTAACCCACTAATATACCTTCCACACCCAGTGTAACCCACTAATATACCTTCTACCCCCAGTGTAACCCACTAATATACTTTCTACACCCAGTGTAACTCACTAATATACTTTCTACACCCAGTGTAACTCACTAATATACCTTCTACACCCAGTGTAACCCACTAATATACCTTCCACACCCAGTGTAACCCACTAATATACCTTCTACACCCAGTGTAACTCACTAATATACCTTCTACCCCCAGTGTAACTCACTAATATACCTTCTATCCCAGTGTCACCCACTAATATACCTTCTACACCCAGTGTAACTCACTAATATACCTTCTACACCCAGTGTAACTCACTAATATACCTTCCACACCCAGTGTAACCCACTAATATACCTTCTACCCCCATTGTAACCCACTAATATACCTTCTACCCCCAGTGTAACCCACTAATATACCTTCTACACCCAGTGTAACCCACTAATATACCTTCTACCCCCAGTGTAACTCACTAATATACCTTCTACCCCCAGTGTCACCCACTAATATACCTTCTACACCCAGTGTAACTCACTAATATACCTTCTACACCCAGTGTAACCCACTAATATACCTTCTACACCCAGTGTAACCCACTAATATACCTTCAACACCCAGTGTAACCCACTAATATACCTTCTACCCCCAGTGTAACCCACTAATATACCTTCTACACCCAGTGTAACTCACTAATATACCTTCTACCCCCAGTGTAACCCACTAATATACCTTCTACCCCCAGTGTCACCCACTAATATACCTTCTACCCCCAGTGTAACCCACTAATATACCTTCTACACCCAGTGTAACTCACTAATGTCCCTTCCAAACCCAGTGTAACCCACTAATATACCTTCTACTCCCAGTGTAACCCACTAATATACCTTCTACACCCAGTGTAACCCACTAATATACCTTCTACACCCAGTGTAACCCACTAATATACCTTCTACACCCAGTGTAACTCACTAATATACCTTCTACCCCCAGTGTAACTCACTAATATACCTTCTACCCCCAGTGTAACTCACTAATATACCTTCTACCACCAGTGTAACCCACTAATATACCTTCTACCCCCAGTGTCACCCACTAATATATCTTCTACACCCAGTGTAACTCACTAATATACCTTCTACACCCAGTGTAACCCACTAATATACCTTCTACACCCAGTGTAACCCACTAATATACCTTCTACCCCCAGTGTAACTCACTAATATACCTTCTACACCAAGTGCAACTCACTAATATACCTTCTACACCCAGTGTAACTCACTAATATACCTTCTACACCCAGTGTAACCCACTAATATACCTTCTACACCCAGTGTAACCCACTAATATACCTTCTACCCCCAGTGTAACTCACTAATATACCTTCTATCCCAGTGTCACCCACTAATATACCTTCTACACCCAGTGTAACTCACTAATATACCTTCTACCCCCAGTGTAACCCACTAATATACCTTCTACACCCAGTGTAACCCACTAATATACCTTCTACACCCAGTGTAACTCACTAATATACCTTCTACACCCAGTGTAACCCACTAAGATACCTTCTACACCCAGTGTAACCCACTAATATACCTTCTACACCCAGTGTAACCCACTAATATACCTTCTACACCCAGTGTAACTCACTAATATACCTTCTACACCCAGTGTAACCCACT
Organism: Heptranchias perlo; assembly: GCF_035084215.1. Lineage (NCBI taxonomy): Eukaryota > Metazoa > Chordata > Chondrichthyes > Hexanchiformes > Hexanchidae > Heptranchias > Heptranchias perlo. The sequence continues at coordinate 270,997 of NW_027138990.1, read as the reverse complement.
AATATACCTTCTACACCCAGTGTAACCCACTAATATACCTTCTACACCCAGCGTAACTCACTAATATACCTTCTACCCCCAGTGTAACCCACTAATATACCTTCTACACCCAGTGTAACTCACTAATATACCTTCTACACCCAGTGTAACCCACTAATATACCTTCTACACCCAGTGTGACTCACTAATATACCTTCTACACCCAGTGTAACCCACTAATATCCCTTCTACACCCAGTGTAACCCACTAATATACCTTCCACACCCAGTGCAACCCACTGATATACCTTCTACCCCAGTGTAACCCACTAATATACCTTCTACACCCAGTGTAACTCACTAATATACCTTCTGCACCCAGTGTAATTCACTAATATACTTTCTACACCCAGTGTAACTCACTAATATACCTTCTACCCCCAGTGTAACCCACTAATATACCTTCTACCCCCAGTGTAACCCACTAATATACCTTCTACACCCAGTGTAACCCACTAATATACCTTCCACACCCAGTGTAACCCACTAATATACCTTCTACCCCCAGTGTAACCCACTAATATACTTTCTACACCCAGTGTAACTCACTAATATACTTTCTACACCCAGTGTAACTCACTAATATACCTTCTACACCCAGTGTAACCCACTAATATACCTTCTACACCCAGTGTAACCCACTAATATACCTTCTACACCCAGTGTAACTCACTAATATACCTTCTACCCCCAGTGTAACTCACTAATATACCTTCTATCCCAGTGTCACCCGCTAATATACCTTCTACACCCAGTGTAACCCACTAATATACCTTCTACACCCAGTGTAACTCACTAATATACCTTCCACACCCAGTGTAACCCACTAATATACCTTCTACCCCCATTGTAACCCACTAATATACCTTCTACCCCCAGTGTAACCCACTAATATACCTTCTACACCCAGTGTAACCCACTAATATACCTTCTACACCCAGTGTAACCCACTGATATACCTTCTACCCCCATTGTAACCCACTAATATACCTTCTACCCCCAGTGTAACCCACTAATATACCTTCTTCCCCCAGTGTAACCCACTAATATACCTTCTACACCCAGTGTAACCCACTAATATACCTTCTACCCCCATTGTAACCCACTAATATACCTTCTACCCCCAGTGTAACCCACTAATATACCTTCTACACCCAGTGCAACCCACTAATATACCTTCTACCCCCAGTGTAACCCACTAATATACCTTCTACCCCCAGTGTAACCCACTAATATACCTTCTACCCCCATTGTAACCCACTAATATACCTTCTACACCCAGTGTAACTCACTAATATACCTTCTACCCCCAGTGTAACTCACTAATATACCTTCTATCCCAGTGTCACCCACTAATATACCTTCTACACCCAGTGTAACTCACTAATATACCTTCTGCACCCAGTGTAACTCACTAATATACCTTCTATCCCAGTGTAACCCACTAATATACCTTCTACCCCCTGTGTAACCCACTAATATACCTTCCACACCCAGTGTAACCCACTAATATACCTTCTACCCCCATTGTAACCCACTGATATACCTTCTACACCCAGTGTAACCCACTAATATACCTTCTACACCCAGTGTAACCCACTAATATACCTTCTACCCCCAGTGTAACTCACTAATATACCTTCTACCCCCAGTGTAACCCACTAATATACCTTCCACACCCAGTGTAACCCACTCATATACCTTCTACCCCCAGTGTAACCCACTAATATACCTTCCACACCCAGTGTAACTCACTAATATACCTTCTACTCCCAGTGTAACCCACTAATATACCTTCTACCCCCAGTGTAACCCACTAATATACCTTCTACCCCAGTGTAACCCACTAATATACCTTCTACACCCAGTGTAACCCACTAATATACCTTCTACACCCAGTGTAACCCACTAATATACCTTCTACCCCCAGTGTAACCCACTAATATACCTTCTACACCCAGTGTAACCCACTAATATACCTTCTACACCCAGTGTAACCCACTAATATACCTTCTACACCCAGTGTAACCATTAATATACCTTCTACCCCAGTGTAACCCACCAATATACCTTCCACACCCAGTGTAACCCACTAATATACCTTCTACACCCAGTGTAACCCACTAATATACCTTCTACACCCAGTGTAACCCACTAATATACCTTCTACACCCAGTGTAACTGACTAATATACCTTCTACCCCCAGTGTAACCCACAAATATACCTTCTACACCCAGTGTAACCCACTAATATACCTTCTACACCCAGTGTAACTCACTAATATACCTTCTTCCCCCAGTGTAACCCACTAATATACCTTCTACACCCAGTGTAACCCACTAATATACCTTCTACACCCAGTGTAACCCACTAATATACCTTCTACACCCAGTGTAACCCACTAATATACCTTCTACCCCCAGTGTAAACCACTAATATACCTTCTACACCCAGTGTAACTCACTAATATACCTTCTACACCCAGTGTAACCCACTAATATACCTTCTACACCCAGTGTAACCCACTAATATACCTTCTACACCCAGTGTAACCCACTAATATACCTTCTACACCCAGTGTAACCCACTAATATACCTTCTACCCCCAGTGTAACCCACTAATATACCTTCTACACCCAGTGTAACCCACTAATATACCTTCTACACCCAGTGTAACCCACTAATATACCTTCTACACCCAGTGTAACCCACTAATATACCTTCTACCCCCAGTGTAACCCACTAATATACCTTCTACACCCAGTGTAACCCACTAATATACCTTCTACACCCAGTGTAACCCACTAATGTACCTTCTACACCCAGTGTAACTCACTAATATACCTTCTTCCCCCAGTGTAACCCACTAATATACCATCTACACCCAGTGTAACCCACTAATATACCTTCTACACCCAGTGTAACCCACTAATATACCTTCTACACCCAGTGTAACCCACTAATATACCTTCTACACCCAGTGTAACCCACTAATATACCTTCTACCCCCAGTGTAACCCACTAATATACCTTCTACACCCAGTGTAACCCACTAATATACCTTCTACACCCAGTGTAACCCACTAATATACCTTCTACACCCAGTGTAACCCACTAATATACCTTCTACACCCAGTGTAACGGACGAATATACCTTCTACACCCAGTGTAACTCACTAATATACCTTCTACACCCAGTGTAACCCACTAATATACCTTCTACACCCAGTGTAAACCACTAATATACCTTTTACACCCAGTGTAACCCACTAATATACCTTCTACACCCAGTGTAACCCACTAATATACCTTCGACACCCAGTGTAACCCACTAATATACCTTCCACACCCAGTGTAACCCACTAATATACCTTCTACACCCAGTGTAACCCACTAATATACCTTCTACACCCAGTGTAACCCACTAATATACCTTCTACACCCAGTGTAACCCACTAATATACCTTCTACACCCAGTGTAACTCACTAATATACCTTCTACACCCAGTGCAACCCACTAATATACCTTCTACACCCAGTGTAACCCACTAATATACCTTCTATACCCAGTGTAACCCACTAATATACCTTCTACACCCAGTGTAACTCACTAATATACCTTCTACACCCAGTGTAACCCACTAATATACCTTCTACACCCAGTGTAACTGACTAATATACCTTCTACCCCCAGTGTAACCCACTAATATACCTTCCACACCCAGTGTAACCCACTAATATACCTTCTACACCCAGTGTAACCCACTAATATACCTTCTACACCCAGTGTAACCCACTAATATACCTTCTACACCCAGTGTAACCCACTAATATACCTTCCACACCCAGTGTAACCCACTAATATAACTTCTACACCCAGTGTAACTCACTAATATACCTTCTACACCCAGTGTAACCCACTAATATACCTTCTACACCCAGTGTAACCCACTAATATACCTTCTACACCCAGTGTAACTCACTAATGTACCTTCTACACCCAGTGTAACCCACGAATATACCTTCTACACCCAGTGTAACCCACTAATATACCTTCTACCCCCAGTGTAACTCACTAATATACCTTCTACACCCAGTGTAACCCACTAATATACCTTCTACACCCAGTGTAACTGACGAATATACCTTCTACCCCCAGTGCAACCCACTTATATACCTTCTACACCCAGTGTAACCCACTAATATACCTTCTACACCCAGTGTAACCCACTAATATACCTTCTACACCCAGTGTAACCCACTAATATACCTTCTACACCCAGTGTAACCCACTAATATACCTTCTACCCCCAGTGTAACCCACTAATATACCTTCTACACCCAGTGTAACTCACTAATATACCTTCTACCCCCAGTGTAACCCACTAATATACCTTCTACACCCAGTGTAACCCACTAATATACCTTCTACCCCCAGTGTAACCCACTAATATACCTTCTACACCCAGTGTAACTCACTAATATACCTTCTACACCCAGTGTAACCCACTAATATACCTTCTACCCCCAGTGTAACCCACTAATATACCTTCTACCCCCAGTGTAACCCACTAATATACCTTCTACACCCAGTGTAACCCACTAATATACCTTCTACCCCCAGTGTAACCCACTAATATACCTTCTACACCCAGTGTAACTCACTAATATACCTTCTACACCCAGTGTAACCCACTAATATACCTTCTACCCCCAGTGTAACCCACTAATATACCTTCTACCCCCAGTGTAACCCACTAATATACCTTCTTCCCCCAGTGTAACCCACTAATATACCTTCTACACCCAGTGTAACCCACTAATATACCTTCTACACCCAGTGTAACCCACTAATATACCTTCTATACCCAGTGTAACCCACTAATATACCTTCTACACCCAGTGTAACCCACTAATATACCTTCTACACCCAGTGTAACCCACTAATATACCTTCTACACCCAGTGTAACCCACTAATATACCTTCTACACCCAGTGTAACCCACTAATATACCTTCTACACCCAGTGTAACCCACCAATATACCTTCTACACCCAGTGTAACCCACTAATATACCTTCTACACCCAGTGTAACCCACTAATATACCTTCTACACCCAGTGTAACTCACTGATATACCTTCTACCCCCAGTGTAACTCACTAATATACCTTCTACACCCAGTGTAACCCACTAATATACCTTCTACACCCAGTGTAACCCACTAATATACCTTCTTCCCCCAGTGTAACTCACTAATATACCTTCTACCCCCAGTGTAACTCACTAATATACCTTCTACCCCCAGTGTAACCCACTAATATACCTTCTACACCCAGTGGAACCCACTAATATACCTTCTACCCCCAGTGTAACCCACTAATATACCTTCTACCCCCAGTGTAACCCACTAATATACCTTCCGCACCCAGTGTAACCCACTAATATACCTTCAACCCCCAGTGTAACCCACTAATATACCTTCTACCCCCAGTGCAACCCACTAATATACCTTCTACACCCAGTGTAACCCACTAATATACCTTCTACACCCAGTGTAACCCACTAATATACCTTCTACACCCAGTGTAACTGACGAATATACCTTCTACCCCCAGTGCAACCCACTAATATACCTTCTACACCCAGTGTAACCCACTAATATACCTTCTACACCCAGTGTAACCCACTAATATACCTTCTACACCCAGTGTAACCCACTAATATACCTTCTACACCCAGTGTAACCCACTAATATACCTTCTACACCCAGTGTAACCCACTAATATACCTTCTACACCCAGTGTAACCCACTAATATACCTTCTACACCCAGTGTAACCCACTAATATACCTTCTACACCCAGTGTAACCCACTAATATACCTTCTACCCTCAGTGTAACTCACCAATATACCTTCTACCCCCAGTGTAACCCACTAATATACCTTCTACACCCAGTGTAACCCACTAATATACCTTCTACACCCAGTGTAACCCACTAATATACCTTCTACACCCAGTGTAACCCACTAATATACCTTCTACCCCCAGTGTAACTCACTAATATACCTTCTACACCCAGTGTAACCCACTAATATACCTTCTACACCCAGTGTAACTGACGAATATACCTTCTACCCCCAGTGCAACCCACTAATATACCTTCTACACCCAGTGTAACCCACTAATATACCTTCTACACCCAGTGTAACCCACTAATATACCTTCTACACCCAGTGTAACCCACTAATATACCTTCTACACCCAGTGTAACCCACTAATATACCTTCTACACCCAGTGTAACCCACTAATATACCTTCTACACCCAGTGTAACCCACTAATATACCTTCTACCCCCAGTGTAACCCACTAATATACCTTCTACACCCAGTGTAACTCACTAATATACCTTCTTCCCCCAGTGTAACCCACTAATATACCTTCTACACCCAGTGTAACCCACTAATATACCTTCTACACCCAGTGTAACCCACTAATATACCTTCTACACCCAGTGTAACCCACTAATATACCTTCTACAGCCAGTGTAACCCACTAATATACCTTCTACACCCAGTGTAACCCACTAATATACCTTCTCCACCCAGTGTAACTGACTAATATACCTTCTACCCCCAGTGTAACCCACTAATATACCTTCTACACCCAGTGTAACCCACTAATATACCTTCTACCCCCAGTGTAACCCACTAATATACCTTCCACACCCAGTGTAACCCACTAATATACCTTCTACACCCAGTGTAACCCACTAATATACCTTCTACACCCAGTGTAACCCACTAATATACCTTCTACCCCCAGTGTAACCCACTAATATACCTTCCACACCCAGTGTAACCCACTAATATACCTTCTACCCCCACTGTAACCCACTAATATACCTTCTACACCCAGTGTAACCCACTAATATACCTTCTACACCCAGTGTAACCCACTAATATACCTTCTACCCCCAGTGTAACCCACTAATATACCTTCTACACCCAGTGTAACTCACTAATATACCTTCTACCCCCAGTGTAACCCACTAATATACCTTCCACACCCAGTGTAACCCACTAATATACCTTCTACCCCCAGTGTAACTCACTAATATACCTTCTACCCCAGTGTAACCCACTAATATACCTTCTACACCCAGTGTAACCCACTAATATACCTTCCACACCCAGTGTAACCCACTAATATACCTTCTGCCCCCAGTGTAACCCACTAATATACCTTCCACACCCAGTGTAACCCACTAATATACCTTCTACACCCAGTGTAACCCACTAATATACCTTCTACACCCAGTGTAACCCACTAATATACCTTCCACACCCAGTGTAACCCACTAATATACCTTCTACCCCCAGTGTAACTCACTAATATACCTTCTACCCCAGTGTAACCCACTAATATACCTTCTAGCCCCAGTGTAACCAACTAATATACCTTCTACCCCCAGTGTAACCCACTAATATACCTTCTACACCCAGTGTAACCCACTAATATACCTTCCACACCCAGTGTAACCCACTAATATACCTTCCACACCCAGTGTAACCCACTAATATACCTTCTATCCCCAGTGTAACCCACTAATATACCTTCTACCCCCAGTGTAACCCACAAATATACCTTCTACCCCCAGTGTAACTCACTAATATACCTTCTACACCCAGTGTAACCCACTGATATACCTTCTACACCCAGTGTAACTCACTAATATACCTTCTACACCCAGTGTAACCCACTAATATACCTTTTACACCCAGTGTAACCCACTAATGTACCTTCCACACCCAGTGTAACCCACTAATATACCTTCTATCCCCAGTGTAACCCACTAATATACCTTCTACCCCCAGTGTAACCCACTAATATACCTTCTACACCCAGTGTAACTCACTAATATACCTTCCACACCCAGTGTAACCCACTAATATACCTTCTACACCCAGTGTAACCCACTAATATACCTTCTACCCCCAGTGTAACCCACTAATATACCTTCTACCCCCAGTGTAACCCACTAATATACCTTCTACACCCAGTGTAACCCACTAATATACCTTCTACCCCCAGTGTAACCCACTAATATACCTTCTACACCCAGTGTCACCCACTAATATACCTTCTACACCCAGTGTAACCCACTAATATACCTTCCACACCCAGTGTAACCCACTAATATACCTTCTATCCCCAGTGTAACCCACTAATATACCTTCTACCCCCAGTGTAACCCACTAATATACCTTCTACACCCAGTGTAACCCACTAATATACCTTCTACACCCAGTGTAACCCACTAATATACCTTCTACCCCCAGTGTAACCCACTAATATCCCTTCTACACCCAGTGTAACCCACTAATATACCTTCTACCCCCAGTGTAACTCACTAATATACCTTCTACACCCAGTGTAACCCACTAATATACCTTCTACACCCAGTGTAACCCACTAATATACCTTCTACACCCAGTGTAACCCACTAATATATTTCTACCCCCAGTGTAACCCACTAATATACCTTCTACACCCAGTGTAACTCACTAATATACCTTCTACCCCCAGTGTAACCCACTAATATACCTTCTACACCCAGTGTAACCCACTAATATACTTTCTACACCCAGTGTAATAAACTAATATACCTTCTATCCCCAGTGTAACCCACTAATATACCTTCTACACCCAGTGTAACCCACTAATATACCTTCTACACCCAGTGTAACCCACTAATATACCTTCTACCCCCAGTGTAACCCACTAATATACCTTCTACCCCCAGTGTAACCCACTAATATACCTTCTACACCCAGTGTAACCCACTAATATACCTTCGACACCCAGTGTAACCCACTAATATACCTTCTACACCCAGTGTAACCCACTAATATACCTTCTACCCCAGTGTAACCCACTAATATACCTTCCACACCCAGTGTAACCCACTAATATACCTTCTACCCCCAGTGTAACCCACTAATATACCTTCTACACCCAGTGTAACTCACTAATATACCTTCTACACCCAGTGTAACCCACTAATATACCTTCTACACCCAGTGTAACCCACTAATATACCTTTTACACCCAGTGTAACCCACTAATATACCTTCTACACCCAGTGTAACCCACTAATATACCTTCGACACCCAGTGTAACCCACTAATATACCTTCCACACCCAGTGTAACCCACTAATATACCTTCTACACCCAGTGTAACCCACTAATATACCTTCCACACCCAGTGTAACCCACTAATATACCTTCTACACCCAGTGTAACCCACTAATATACCTTCTACCCCCAGTGTAACCCACTAATATACCTTCTACACCCAGTGTAACCCACTAATATACCTTCTACACCCAGTGTAACCCACTAATATACCTTCCACACCCAGTGTAACTCACTAATATACCTTCTACCCCCAGTGTAACCCACTAATATACCTTCTACCCCCAGTGTAACCCACTAATATACCTTCTACCCCCAGTGTAACCCACTAATATACCTTCTACCCCCAGTGTAACCCACTAATATACCTTCTACCCCCAGTGTAACCCACTAATATACCTTCTACCCCCAGTGTAACTCACTAATATACCTTCTACCCCCAGTGTAACCCACTAATATACCTTCTACACCCAGTGTAACCCACTAATATACCTTCTACACCCAGTGTAACTCACTAATATACCTTCTACACCCAGTGTAACCCACTAATATACCTTCTACACCCAGTGTAACTCACTAATATACCTTCTACACCCAGTGTAACTCACTAATATACCTTCTACCCCCAGTGTAACCCACTAATATACCTTCCACACCCAGTGTAACCCACTAATATACCTTCTACCCCCAGTGTAACCCACCAATATACCTTCTACACCCAGTGTAACCCACTAATATACCTTCTACACCCAGTGTAACCCACTAATATACCTTCTACACCCAGTGTAACCCACTAATATACCTTCTACCCCCAGTGTAACCCACTAATATACCTTCTACACCCAGTGTAACTCACTAATATACCTTCTACACCCAGTGTAACCCACTAATATACCTTCCACACCCAGTGTAACCCACTAATATACCTTCTACCCCCAGTGTAACTCACTAATATACCTTCTACACCCAGTGTAACCCACTAATATACCTTCCACACCCAGTGTAACCCACTAATATACCTTCTACCCCCAGTGTAACTCACTAATATACCTTCTACACCCAGTGTAACCCACTAATATACCTTCTACCCCCAGTGTAACCCACTAATATACCTTCTGCACCCAGTGTAACTCACTAATATACCTTCTACACCCAGTGTAACTCACTAATATACCTTCTACCCCCAGTGTAACTCACTAATATACCTTCTACACCCAGTGTAACTCACTAATATACCTTCTACCCCCAGTGTAACTCACTAATATACCTTCTACACCCAGTGTAACCCACTAATATACCTTCTACACCCAGTGTAACCCACTAATATACCTTCTACCCCCAGTGTAACCCACTAATATACCTTCTGCACCCAGTGTAACTCACTAATATACCTTCTACACCCAGTGTAACTCACTAATATACCTTCTACACCCAGTGTAACCCACTAATATACCTTCTACCCCCAGTGTAACCCACTAATATACCTTCTGCACCCAGTGTAACTCACTAATATACCTTCTACACCCAGTGTAACTCACTAATATACCTTCCACACCCAGTGTAACCCGCTAATATACCTTCTACACCCAGTGTAACCCACTAATATACCTTCTACACCCAGTGTAACCCACTAATATACCTTCTACCCCCAGTGTAACTCACTAATATACCTTCTACACCCAGTGTAACCCACTAATATACCTTCTACACCCAGTGTAACCCACTAATATACCTTCTACCCCCAGTGTAACCCACTAATATACCTTCTACACCCAGTGTAACTCACCAATATACCTTCTACACCCAGTGTAACCCACTAATATACCTTCTACACCCAGTGTAACCCACTAATATACCTTCTACACCCAGTGTAACCCACTAATATACCTTCTGCACCCAGTGTAACTCACTAATATACCTTCTACCCCCAGTGTAACTCACTAATATACCTTCTACACCCAGTGTAACCCACTAATATACCTTCTACACCCAGTGTAACCCACTAATATACCTTCTACCCCCAGTGTAACTCACTAATATACCTTCTACACCCAGTGTAACCCACTAATATACCTTCTACACCCTGTGTAACCCACTAATATACCTTCTACCCCCAGTGTAACTCACTAATATACCTTCTACCCCCAGTGTAACCCACTAATATACCTTCTACCCCCAGTGTAACCCACTAATATACCTTCCACACCCAGTGTAACCCACTAATATACCTTCTGCACCCAGTGTAACCCACTAATATACCTTCCACACCCAGTGTAACCCACTAATATACCTTCCACACCCAGTGTAACCCACTAATATACCTTCTACACCCAGTGTAACCCACTAATAGACCTTCTACCCCCAGTGTAACTCACTAATATACCTTCGACACCCAGTGTAACCCACTAATATACCTTCTACACCCAGTGCAACCCACTAATATACCTTCCACACCAAGTGTAACTCACTAATATACCTTCTACACCCAGTGCAACTCACTAATATACCTTCCACACCCAGTGTAACCCACTAATATACCTTCTACCCCCAGTGTAACCCACTAATATACCTTCTACACCCAGTGTAACCCACTAATATACCTTCTACCCCACTGTAACCCACTAATATACCTTCTACCCCCAGTGTAACTCACTAATATACCTTCGACACCCAGTGTAACCCACTAATATACCTTCTACACCCAGTGTAACCCACTAATATACCTTCCACACCCAGTGTAACTCACTAATATACCTTCTACCCCCAGTGTAACCCACTAATATACCTTCTGCACCCAGTGTAACCCACTAATATACCTTCCACACCCAGTGTAACCCACTAATATACCTTCTACACCCAGTGTAACCCACTAATATACCTTCTACACCCAGTGTAACCCACTAATATACCTTCTACACCCAGTGTAACCCACTAATATACCTTCTACACCCAGTGTAACTCACTAATATACCTTCTACACCCAGTGTAACCCACTAATATACCTTCTACACCCAGTGTAACCCACTAATATACCTTCCACACCCAGTGTAACCCACTAATATACCTTCTACACCCAGTGTAACCCACTAATATACCTTCTACTCCCAGTGTAACTCACTAATATACCTTCTACACCCAGTGTAACCCACTAATATACCTTCCACACCCAGTGCAACCCACTGATATACCTTCCACACCCAGTGTAACTCACTAATATACCTTCTGCACCCAGTGTAACCCACTAATATACCTTCTACCCCACTGTAACCCACTAATATACCTTCTACACCCAGTGTAACCCACTAATATACCTTCTACACCCAGTGTAACCCACTAATATACCTTCTACCCCCAGTGTAACCCACTAATATACCTTCTACACCCAGTGTAACCCAGTAATATACCTTCTACACCCAGTGTAACCCACTAATATACCTTCTACACCCAGTGTAACCCACTAATATACCTTCTACCCCCAGTGTAACCCACTAATATACCTTCTACACCCAGTGTAACTCACTAATATACCTTCTACACCCAGTGTAACCCACTAATATACCTTCCACACCCAGTGTAACCCACTAATATACCTTCTACCCCCAGTGTAACTCACTAATATACCTTCTACACCCAGTGTAACCCACTAATATACCTTCCACACCCAGTGTAACCCACTAATATACCTTCTACCCCCAGTGTAACTCACTAATATACCTTCTACACCCAGTGTAACCCACTAATATACCTTCTACCCCCAGTGTAACCCACTAATATACCTTCTGCACCCAGTGTAACTCACTAATATACCTTCTACACCCAGTGTAACTCACTAATATACCTTCTACCCCCAGTGTAACTCACTAATATACCTTCTACACCCAGTGTAACTCACTAATATACCTTCTACCCCCAGTGTAACTCACTAATATACCTTCTACACCCAGTGTAACCCACTAATATACCTTCTACACCCAGTGTAACCCACTAATATACCTTCTACCCCCAGTGTAACCCACTAATATACCTTCTGCACCCAGTGTAACTCACTAATATACCTTCTACACCCAGTGTAACTCACTAATATACCTTCTACACCCAGTGTAACCCACTAATATACCTTCCACACCCAGTGTAACCCACTAATATACCTTCTAACCCCAGTGTAATTCACTAATATACCTTCTACACCCAGTGTAACCCACTAATATACCTTCTACCCCCAGTGTAACCCACTAATATACCTTCTGCACCCAGTGTAACTCACTAATATACCTTCCACACCCAGTGTAACCCGCTAATATACCTTCTACACCCAGTGTAACCCACTAATATACCTTCTACACCCAGTGTAACCCACTAATATACCTTCTACCCCCAGTGTAACTCACTAATATACCATCTACACCCAGTGTAACCCACTAATATACCTTCTACACCCAGTGTAACCCACTAATATACCTTCTACCCCCAGTGTAACCCACTAATATACCTTCTACACCCAGTGTAACTCACCAATATACCTTCTACACCCAGTGTAACCCACTAATATACCTTCTACACCCAGTGTAACCCACTAATATACCTTCTACACCCAGTGTAACCCACTAATATACCTTCTACACCCAGTGTAACTCACTAATATACCTTCTACCCCCAGTGTAACTCACTAATATACCTTCTGCACCCAGTGTAACCCACTAATATACCTTCTACACCCAGTGTAACCCACTAATATACCTTCTACCCCCAGTGTAACTCACTAATATACCTTCTACACCCAGTGTAACCCACTAATATACCTTCTACACCCTGTGTAACCCACTAATATACCTTCTACCCCCAGTGTAACTCACTAATATACCTTCTACCCCCAGTGCAACCCACTAATATACCTTCTACCCCCAGTGTAACCCACTAATATACCTTCCACACCCAGTGTAACCCACTAATATACCTTCTGCACCCAGTGTAACCCACTAATATTCCTTCCACACCCAGTGTAACCCACTAATATACCTTCCACACCCAGTGTAACCCACTAATATACCTTCTACACCCAGTGTAACCCACTAATAGACCTTCTACCCCCAGTGTAACTCACTAATATACCTTCGACACCCAGTGTAACCCACTAATATACCTTCTACACCCAGTGCAACCCACGAATATACCTTCCACACCCAGTGTAACTCACTAATATACCTTCTACACCCAGTGTAACTCACTAATATACCTTCCACACCCAGTGTAACCCACTAATATACCTTCTACCCCCAGTGTAACCCACTAATATACCTTCTACACCCAGTGTAACCCACTAATATACCTTCTACCCCACTGTAACCCACTAATATACCTTCTACCCCCAGTGTAACTCACTAATATACCTTCTACCCCCAGTGTAACTCACTAATATACCTTCTACACCCAGTGTAACCCACTAATATACCTTCCACACCCAGTGTAACCCACTAATATACCTTCTACCCCCAGTGTAACTCACTAATATACCTTCTACACCCAGTGTAACCCACTAATATACCTTCTACCCCCAGTGTAACCCACTAATATACCTTCTGCACCCAGTGTAACTCACTAATATACCTTCTACACCCAGTGTAACTCACTAATATACCTTCTACCCCCAGTGTAACTCACTAATATACCTTCTACACCCAGTGTAACTCACTAATATACCTTCTACCCCCAGTGTAACTCACTAATATACCTTCTACACCCAGTGTAACCCACTAATATACCTTCTACACCCAGTGTAACCCACTAATATACCTTCTACCCCCAGTGTAACCCACTAATATACCTTCTGCACCCAGTGTAACTCACTAATATACCTTCTACACCCAGTGTAACTCACTAATATACCTTCTACACCCAGTGTAACCCACTAATATACCTTCCACACCCAGTGTAACCCACTAATATACCTTCTAACCCCAGTGTAATTCACTAATATACCTTCTACACCCAGTGTAACCCACTAATATACCTTCTACCCCCAGTGTAACCCACTAATATACCTTCTGCACCCAGTGTAACTCACTAATATACCTTCCACACCCAGTGTAACCCGCTAATATACCTTCTACACCCAGTGTAACCCACTAATATACCTTCTACACCCAGTGTAACCCACTAATATACCTTCTACCCCCAGTGTAACTCACTAATATACCATCTACACCCAGTGTAACCCACTAATATACCTTCTACACCCAGTGTAACCCACTAATATACCTTCTACCCCCAGTGTAACCCACTAATATACCTTCTACACCCAGTGTAACTCACCAATATACCTTCTACACCCAGTGTAACCCACTAATATACCTTCTACACCCAGTGTAACCCACTAATATACCTTCTACACCCAGTGTAACCCACTAATATACCTTCTACACCCAGTGTAACTCACTAATATACCTTCTACCCCCAGTGTAACTCACTAATATACCTTCTGCACCCAGTGTAACCCACTAATATACCTTCTACACCCAGTGTAACCCACTAATATACCTTCTACCCCCAGTGTAACTCACTAATATACCTTCTACACCCAGTGTAACCCACTAATATACCTTCTACACCCTGTGTAACCCACTAATATACCTTCTACCCCCAGTGTAACTCACTAATATACCTTCTACCCCCAGTGCAACCCACTAATATACCTTCTACCCCCAGTGTAACCCACTAATATACCTTCCACACCCAGTGTAACCCACTAATATACCTTCTGCACCCAGTGTAACCCACTAATATACCTTCCACACCCAGTGTAACCCACTAATATACCTTCCACACCCAGTGTAACCCACTAATATACCTTCTACACCCAGTGTAACCCACTAATAGACCTTCTACCCCCAGTGTAACTCACTAATATACCTTCGACACCCAGTGTAACCCACTAATATACCTTCTACACCCAGTGCAACCCACGAATATACCTTCCACACCCAGTGTAACTCACTAATATACCTTCTACACCCAGTGTAACTCACTAATATACCTTCCACACCCAGTGTAACCCACTAATATACCTTCTACCCCCAGTGTAACCCACTAATATACCTTCTACACCCAGTGTAACCCACTAATATACCTTCTACCCCACTGTAACCCACTAATATACCTTCTACCCCCAGTGTAACTCACTAATATACCTTCGACACCCAGTGTAACCCACTAATATACCTTCTACACCCAGTGTAACCCACTAATATACCTTCCACACCCAGTGTAACTCACTAATATACCTTCTACCCCCAGTGTAACCCACTAATATACCTTCTGCACCCAGTGTAACCCACTAATATACCTTCCACACCCAGTGTAACCCACTAATATACCTTCTACACCCAGTGTAACCCACTAATATACCTTCTACACCCAGTGTAACCCACTAATATACCTTCTACACCCAGTGTAACCCACTAATATACCTTCTACACCCAGTGTAACTCACTAATATACCTTCTACACCCAGTGTAACCCACGAATATACCTTCTACACCCAGTGTAACCCACTAATATACCTTCCACACCCAGTGTAACCCACTAATATACCTTCTACACCCAGTGTAACCCACTAATATACCTTCTACTCCCAGTGTAACTCACTAATATACCTTCTACACCCAGTGTAACCCACTAATATACCTTCCACACCCAGTGCAACCCACTGATATACCTTCCACACCCAGTGTAACTCACTAATATACCTTCTGCACCCAGTGTAACCCACTAATATACCTTCTACCCCACTGTAACCCACTAATATACCTTCTACACCCAGTGTAACCCACTAATATACCTTCTACACCCAGTGTAACCCACTAATATACCTTCTACCCCCAGTGTAACTCACTAATATACCTTCGACACCCAGTGTAACCCACTAATATACCTTCTACACCCAGTGTAACCCACTAATATACCTTCCACACCCAGTGTAACTCACTAATATACCTTCTACCCCCAGTGTAACCCACTAATATACCTTCTGCACCCAGTGTAACCCACTAATATACCTTCCACACCCAGTGTAACCCACTAATATACCTTCTACACCCAGTGTAACCCACTAATATACCTTCTACACCCAGTGTAACCCACTAATATACCTTCTACACCCAGTGCAACCCACTAATATACCTTCTACACCCAGTGTAACCCACTAATATACCTTCCACACCCAGTGTAACCCACTAATATACCTTCTACACCCAGTGTAACCCACTAATATACCTTCTACTCCCAGTGTAACTCACTAATATACCTTCTACACCCAGTGTAACTCACTAATATACCTTCTACACCCAGTGTAACCCACTAATATACCTTCTACACCCAGTGTAACTCACTAATATACCTTCTACACCCAGTGTAACTCACTAATATACCTTCTACACCCAGTGTAACTCATTAATATACCTTCTACCCCTAGTGTAACCCACTAATATACCTTCCACACCCAGTGCAACCCACTAATATACCTTCCACACCCAGTGTAACCCACTAATATACCTTCTACCCCCAGTGTAACCCACTGATATACCTTCCACACCCAGTGTAACCCACTAATATACCTTCTACCCCCAGTGTAACCCACTAATATACCTGCTACACCCAGTGTAACCCACTAATATACCTTCTACACCCAGTGCAACCCACTAATATACCTTCTACCCCCAGTGTAACCCACTAATATACCTTCTACACCCAGTGTAACCCACTAATATACCTTCCACACCCAGTGTAACCCACTAATATACCTTCTACACCCAGTGTAACCCACTAATATACCTTCTACCCCCAGTGTAACCCACTAATATACCTTCGACACCCAGTGTAACCCACTAATATAGCTTCCACACCCAGTGTAACCCACTAATATACCTTCTACACCCAGTGTAACCCACTAATATACCTTCTACCCCCAGTGTAACCCACTAATATACCTTCTACCCCCAGTGTAACCCACTAACATACCTTCTACTCCCAGTGTAACTCACTAATATACCTTCCACACCCAGTGTAACCCACTAATATACCTTCTACTCCCAGTGTAACTCACTAATATACCTTCTACCCCCAGTGTAACCCACTAATATACCTTCTACACCCAGTGTAACCCACTAATATACCTTCTACCCCCAGTGTAACCCACTAATATACCTTCTACACCCAGTGTAACCCACTAATATACCTTCTACACCCAGTGTAACCCACTAATATACCTTCTACACCCAGTGTAACCCACTGATATACCTTCTACACCCAGTGTAACCCACCAATATACCTTCTACACCCAGTGTATCCCACTAATATATCTTCTACCCCCAGTGTAACCCACTAATATACCTTCCACACCCAGTGTAACCCGCTAATATACCTTCTACACCCAGTGTAACTCACTAATATACCTTCCACACCCAGTGTAACCCACTAATATACCTTCCACACCCAGTGTAACCCGCTAATATACCTTCTACACCCAGTGTAACTCACTAATATACCTTCTACACCCAGTGTAACCCACTAATATACCTTCTACACCCAGTGTAACTCACTAATATACCTTCCACACCCAGTGTAACCCACTAATATACCTTCTACACCCAGTGTAACTCACTAATATACCTTCCACACCCAGTGTAACCCGCTAATATACCTTCTACACCCAGTGTAACCCACTAATATACCTTCTACACCCAGTGTAACCCACTAATATACCTTCCACACCAAGTGTAACCCGCTAATATACCTTCTGCACCCAGTGTAACTCACTAATATACCTTCCACACCCAGTGTAACCCACTAATATACCTTCTACCCCCAGTGTAACCCACTAATATACCTTCTACCCCCAGTGTAACCCACTAATATACCTTCCACACCCAATGTAACCCACTAATATACCTTCTACACCCAGTGTAACTCACTAATATACCTTCTACACCCAGTGTAACCCACTAATATACCTTCCACACCCAGTAAAACCCACTAATATACCTTCTACCCCCAGTGTAACTCACTAATATACCTTCTACACCCAGTGTAACCCACTAATATACCTTCTACCCCCAGTGTAACCCACTAATATACCTTCTACCCCCAGTGTAACCCACTAATATCCCTTCTACACCCAGTGTAACCCACTAATATACCTTCTACCCCAGTGTAACCCACTAATATACCTTCCACACCCAGTGTAACCCACTAATATACCTTCTACCCCCAGTGTAACCCACTAATATACCTTCTACACCCAGTGTAACCCACTAATATACCTTCTACCCCCAGTGTAACCCACTAATATACCTTCTACCCCCAGTGTAACCCACTAATATACCTTCTACACCCAGTGTTACCCACTAATATACCTTCTACACCCAGTGTAACCCACTAATATACCTTCTACACCCAGTGTAACCCACTAATATACCTTCTACCCCCAGTGTAACTCACTAATATCCCTTCTACACCCAGTGTAACCCACTAATATACCTTCTACCCCCAGTGTAACCCACTAATATACCTTCTACCCCCAGTGTAACTCACTAATATACCTTCTACCCCCAGTGTAACCCACTAATATACCTTCTACACCCAGTGTAACCCACTAATATACCTTCTACCCCCAGTGTAACCCACTCATATACCTTCTACCCCCAGTGTAACCCACTAATATACCTTCTACACCCAGTGTAACTCACTAATATACCTTCTACACCCAGTGTAACCCACTAATATACCTTCTACACCCAGTATAACCCACTAATATACCTTCTACACCCAGTGTAACTCACTAATATACCTTCTACACCCAGTGTAACTCACTAATATACCTTCCACACCCAGTGTAACCCACTAATATACCTTCTACCCCCAGTGTAACCCACTAATATACCTTCTACCCCCAGTGTAACCCACTAATATACCTTCTACACCCAGTGTAACTCACTAATATACCTTCCACACCCAGTGTAACCCACTAATATACCTTCTACCCCCAGTGTAACCCACTAATATACCTTCTACCCCCAGTGTAACCCACTAATATACCTTCTACACCCAGTGTAACTCACTAATATACCTTCTACACCCAGTGTAACCCACTAATATACCTTCTACCCCCAGTGTAACTCACTAATATACCTTCTACACCCAGTGTAACTCACTAATATACCTTCTACACCCAGTGTAACTCACTAATATACCTTCTACACCCAGTGTAACCCACTAATATACCTTCTACCCCCAGTGTAACCCACTAATATACCTTCTACACCCAGTGTAACCCACTAATATACCTTCTACCCCCAGTGTAACCCACTAATATACCTTCTACACCCAGTGTTACCCACTAATACACCTTCTACACCCAGTGTAACCCACTAATATACCTTCTACACCCAGTGTAACCCACTAATATCCCTTCTACCCCCAGTGTAACCCACTAATATACCTTCTACCCCCAGTGTAACCCACTAATATACCTTCTACACCCAGTGTAACCCACTAATATACCTTCCACACCCAGTGTAACCCACTAATATACCTTCTACCCCCAGTGTAACCCACTAATATACCTTCTACCCCCAGTGTAACCCACCAATATACCTTCTACACCCAGTGTAACTCACTAATATACCTTCTACACCCACTGTAACCCACTAATATACCTTCTACCCCCAGTGTAACTCACTAATATACCTTCTACACCCAGTGTAACTCACTAATATACCTTCTGCACCCAGTGTAACCCACTAATATACCTTCTACACCCAGTGTAACCCACTAATATACCTTCTACCCCCAGTGTAACCCACTAATATACCTTCTACACCCAGTGTAACCCACTAATATACCTTCTACACCCAGTGTAACCCACTAATATACCTTCTACCCCCAGTGTAACCCACTAATATACCTTCTACCCCCAGTGTAACCCACTAATATACCTTCTACCCCCAGTGTAACTCACTAATATACCTTCTACACCCAGTGTAACCCACTAATATACCTTCTACACCCAGTGTAACCCACTAATATACCTTCTACACCCAGTGTAACCCACTAATATACCTTCTACCCCCAGTGTAACCCACTAATATACCTTCTACACCCAGTGTAACCCACTAATATACCTTCTACCCCCAGTGTAACCCACTAATATACCTTCTACACCCAGTGTAACCCACTAATATACCTTCTACCCCCAGTGTAACCCACTAATATACCTTCTACCCCCAGTGTAACCCACTAATATACCTTCTACACCCAGTGTAACCCACTAATATACCTTCTACCCCCAGTGTAACCCACTAATATACCTTCTACCCCCAGTGTAACCCACTAATATACCTTCTACACCCAGTGTAACCCACTAATATACCTTCTACCCCCAGTGTAACCCACTAATATACCTTCTACACCCAGTGTAACCCACTAATATACCTTCTACACCCAGTGTAACCCACTAATATACCTTCTACACCCAGTGTAACCCACTAATATACCTTCTACACCCAGTGTAACCCACTAATATACCTTCCACACCCAGTGTAACCCACTAATATACCTTCTACACCCAGTGTAACCCACTAATATACCTTCTACTCCCAGTGTAACTCACTAATATACCTTCTACACCCAGTGTAACTCACTAATATACCTTCTACACCCAGTGTAACCCACTAATATACCTTCTACACCCAGTGTAACCCACTAATATACCTTCCACACCCAGTGCAACCCACTAATATACCTTCCACACCCAGTGTAACTCACTAATATACCTTCTACACCTAGTGTAACCCACTAATATACCTTCTACCCCACTGTAACCCACTAATATACCTTCCACACCCAGTGTAACTCACTAATATACCTTCTACACCCAGTGCAACCCACTAATATACCTTCCACACCCAGTGTAACTCACTAATATACCTTCTACACCCAGTGTAACCCACTAATATACCTTCCACACCCAGTGCAACCCACTAATATACCTTCCACACCCAGTGTAACTCACTAATATACCTTCTACACCCAGTGTAACCCACTAATATACCTTCTACCCCACTGTAACCCACTAATATACCTTCTACCCCCAGTGTAACTCACTAATATACCTTCGACACCCAGTGTAACCCACTAATATACCTTCGACACCCAGTGTAACCCACTAATATACCTTCCACACCCAGTGTAACCCACTAATATACCTTCCACACCCAGTGTAACTCACTAATATACCTTCTACCCCCAGTGTAACCCACTAATATACCTTCTGCACCCAGTGTAACCCACTAATATACCTTCCACACCCAGTGTAACCCACTAATATACCTTCTACACCCAGTGTAACCCACTAATATACCTTCTACACCCAGTGTAACCCACTAATATACCTTCTACACCCAGTGCAACCCACTAATATACCTTCTACACCCAGTGTAACCCACTAATATACCTTCTACACCCAGTGTAACCCACTAATATACCTTCCACACACAGTGTAACCCACTAATATACCTTCTACACCCAGTGTAACCCACTAATATACCTTCTACCCCACTGTAACCCACTAATATACCTTCTACCCCCAGTGTAACTCACTAATATACCTTCGACACCCAGTGTAACCCACTAATATACCTTCGACACCCAGTGTAACCCACTAATATACCTTCCACACCCAGTGTAACCCACTAATATACCTTCCACACCCAGTGTAACTCACTAATATACCTTCTACCCCCAGTGTAACCCACTAATATACCTTCTGCACCCAGTGTAACCCACTAATATACCTTCCACACCCAGTGTAACCCACTAATATACCTTCTACACCCAGTGTAACCCACTAATATACCTTCTACACCCAGTGTAACCCACTAATATACCTTCTACACCCAGTGCAACCCACTAATATACCTTCTACACCCAGTGTAACCCACTAATATACCTTCTACACCCAGTGTAACCCACTAATATACCTTCCACACCCAGTGTAACCCACTAATATACCTTCTACACCCAGTGTAACCCACGAATATACCTTCTACTCCCAGTGTAACTCACTAATATACCTTCTACACCCAGTGTAACCCACTAATATACCTTCCACACCCAGTGCAACCCACTAATATACCTTCCACACCCAGTGTAACCCACTAATATACCTTCTACCCCCAGTGTAACCCACTGATATACCTTCTACACCCAGTGCAACTCACTAATATACCTGCTACACCCAGTGCAACCCACTAATATACCTTCTACTCCCAGTGTAACTCACTAATATACCTTCTACACCCAGTGTAACCCACTAATATACCTTCTACACCCAGTGTAACCCACTAATATACCTTCTACCCCCAGTGTAACCCACTAATATACCTTCTACACCCAGTGTAACCCACTAATATACCTTCCACACCCAGTGTAACTCACTAATATACCTTCTACCCCCAGTGTAACCCACTAATATACCTTCTGCACCCAGTGTAACCCACTAATATACCTTCCACACCCAGTGTAACCCACTAATATACCTTCTACACCCAGTGTAACCCACTAATATACCTTCTACACCCAGTGTAACCCACTAATATACCTTCTACACCCAGTGCAACCCACTAATATACCTTCTACACCCAGTGTAACCCACTAATATACCTTCCACACCCAGTGTAACCCACTAATATACCTTCTACACCCAGTGTAACCCACTAATATACCTTCTACTCCCAGTGTAACTCACTAATATACCTTCTACACCCAGTGTAACTCACTAATATACCTTCTACTCCCAGTGTAACTCACTAATATACCTTCTACACCCAGTGCAACTCACTAATATACCTTCTACACCCAGTGTAACTCACTAATATACCTTCTACACCCAGTGTAACTCATTAATATACCTTCTACACCTAGTGTAACCCACTAATATACCTTCCACACCCAGTGCAACCCACTAATATACCTTCCACACCCAGTGTAACCCACTAATATACCTTCTACCCCCAGTGTAACCCACTGATATACCTTCCACACCCAGTGTAACCCACTAATATACCTTCTACCCCCAGTGTAACCCACTAATATACCTGCTACACCCAGTGTAACCCACTAATATACCTTCTACACCCAGTGCAACCCACTAATATACCTTCTACCCCCAGTGTAACCCACTAATATACCTTCTACACCCAGTGTAACCCACTAATATACCTTCCACACCCAGTGTAACCCACTAATATACCTTCTACACCCAGTGTAACCCACTAATATACCTTCTACCCCCAGTGTAACCCACTAATATACCTTCGACACCCAGTGTAACCCACTAATATACCTTCCACACCCAGTGTAACCCACTAATATACCTTCTACACCCAGTGTAACCCACTAATATACCTTCTACCCCCAGTGTAACCCACTAATATACCTTCTACCCCCAGTGTAACCCACTAACATACCTTCTACTCCCAGTGTAACTCACTAATATACCTTCCACACCCAGTGTAACCCACTAATATACCTTCTACTCCCAGTGTAACTCACTAATATACCTTCTACCCCCAGTGTAACCCACTAATATACCTTCTACACCCAGTGTAACCCACTAATATACCTTCTACCCCCAGTGTAACCCACTAATATACCTTCTACACCCAGTGTAACCCACTAATATACCTTCTACACCCAGTGTAACCCACTAATATACCTTCTACACCCAGTGTAACCCACTGATATACCTTCTACACCCAGTGTAACCCACTAATATACCTTCTACACCCAGTGTATCCCACTAATATATCTTCTACCCCCAGTGTAACCCACTAATATACCTTCCACACCCAGTGTAACCCGCTAATATACCTTCTACACCCAGTGTAACTCACTAATATACCTTCCACACCCAGTGTAACCCACTAATATACCTTCCACACCCAGTGTAACCCGCTAATATACCTTCTACACCCAGTGTAACTCACTAATATACCTTCTACACCCAGTGTAACCCACTAATATACCTTCTACACCCAGTGTAACTCACTAATATACCTTCTACCCCCAGTGTAACCCACTAATATACCTTCTACACCCAGTGTAACTCACTAATATACCTTCTACACCCAGTGTAACTCACTAATATACCTTCCACACCCAGTGTAACCCACTAATATACCTTCTACACCCAGTGTAACTCACTAATATACCTTCCACACCCAGTGTAACCCGCTAATATACCTTCTACACCCAGTGTAACCCACTAATATACCTTCTACACCCAGTGTAACCCACTAATATACCTTCCACACCAAGTGTAACCCGCTAATATACCTTCTGCACCCAGTGTAACTCACTAATATACCTTCCACACCCAGTGTAACCCACTAATATACCTTCTACCCCCAGTGTAACCCACTAATATACCTTCTACCCCCAGTGTAACCCACTAATATACCTTCCACACCCAATGTAACCCACTAATATACCTTCTACACCCAGTGTAACTCACTAATATACCTTCTACACCCAGTGTAACCCACTAATATACCTTCCACACCCAGTAAAACCCACTAATATACCTTCTACCCCCAGTGTAACTCACTAATATACCTTCTACACCCAGTGTAACCCACTAATATACCTTCTACCCCCAGTGTAACCCACTAATATACCTTCTACCCCCAGTGTAACCCACTAATATCCCTTCTACACCCAGTGTAACCCACTAATATACCTTCTACCCCAGTGTAACCCACTAATATACCTTCCACACCCAGTGTAACCCACTAATATACCTTCTACCCCCAGTGTAACCCACTAATATACCTTCTACACCCAGTGTAACCCACTAATATACCTTCTACCCCCAGTGTAACCCACTAATATACCTTCTACCCCCAGTGTAACCCACTAATATACCTTCTACACCCAGTGTTACCCACTAATATACCTTCTACACCCAGTGTAACTCACTAATATACCTTCTACACCCAGTGTAACTCACTAATATACCTTCCACACCCAGTGTAACCCACTAATATACCTTCTACCCCCAGTGTAACCCACTAATATACCTTCTACCCCCAGTGTAACCCACTAATATACCTTCTACACCCAGTGTAACTCACTAATATACCTTCCACACCCAGTGTAACCCACTAATATACCTTCTACCCCCAGTGTAACCCACTAATATACCTTCTACCCCCAGTGTAACCCACTAATATACCTTCTACACCCAGTGTAACTCACTAATATACCTTCTACACCCAGTGTAACCCACTAATATACCTTCTACCCCCAGTGTAACTCACTAATATACCTTCTACACCCAGTGTAACTCACTAATATACCTTCTACACCCAGTGTAACTCACTAATATACCTTCTACACCCAGTGTAACCCACTAATATACCTTCTACCCCCAGTGTAACCCACTAATATACCTTCTACACCCAGTGTAACCCACTAATATACCTTCTACCCCCAGTGTAACCCACTAATATACCTTCTACACCCAGTGTTACCCACTAATACACCTTCTACACCCAGTGTAACCCACTAATATACCTTCTACACCCAGTGTAACCCACTAATATCCCTTCTACCCCCAGTGTAACCCACTAATATACCTTCTACCCCCAGTGTAACCCACTAATATACCTTCTACACCCAGTGTAACCCACTAATATACCTTCCACACCCAGTGTAACCCACTAATATACCTTCTACCCCCAGTGTAACCCACTAATATACATTCTACCCCCAGTGTAACCCACCAATATACCTTCTACACCCAGTGTAACTCACTAATATACCTTCTACACCCACTGTAACCCACTAATATACCTTCTACCCCCAGTGTAACTCACTAATATACCTTCTACACCCAGTGTAACTCACTAATATACCTTCTGCACCCAGTGTAACCCACTAATATACCTTCTACACCCAGTGTAACCCACTAATATACCTTCTACCCCCAGTGTAACCCACTAATATACCTTCTACACCCAGTGTAACCCACTAATATACCTTCTACACCCAGTGTAACCCACTAATATACCTTCTACCCCCAGTGTAACCCACTAATATACCTTCTACCCCCAGTGTAACCCACTAATATACCTTCTACCCCCAGTGTAACTCACTAATATACCTTCTACACCCAGTGTAACCCACTAATATACCTTCTACACCCAGTGTAACCCACTAATATACCTTCTACCCCCAGTGTAACCCACTAATATACCTTCTACACCCAGTGTAACCCACTAATATACCTTCCACACCCAGTGTAACCCACTAATATACCTTCTACACCCAGTGTAACCCACTAATGTACCTTCTACCCCCAGTGTAACTCACTAATATACCTTCTACACCCAGTGTAACCCACTAATATACCTTCTACTCCCAGTGTAACCCACTTATATACCTTGCACACCCAGTGTAACCCACTAATATACCTTCTACCCCCAGTGTAACCCACTAATATACCTTCTACACCCAGTGTAACCCACTAATATACCTTCTACACCCAGTGTAACCCACTAATATACCTTCTACACCCAGTGTAACCCACTAATATACCTTCTACCCCCAGTGTAACCCACTAATATACCTTCTACACCCAGTGTAACCCACTAATATACCTTCTACCCCCAGTGTAACCCACTAATATACCTTCTACACCCAGTGTAACCCACTAATATACCTTCTACCCCCAGTGTAACCCACTAATATACCTTCTACCCCCAGTGTAACCCACTAATATACCTTCTACACCCAGTGTAACCCACTAATATACCTTCTACCCCCAGTGTAACCCACTAATATACCTTCTACCCCCAGTGTAACCCACTAATATACCTTCTACACCCAGTGTAACCCACTAATATACCTTCTACCCCCAGTGTAACCCACTAATATACCTTCTACACCCAGTGTAACCCACTAATATACCTTCTACACCCAGTGTAACCCACTAATATACCTTCTACACCCAGTGTAACCCACTAATATACCTTCTACACCCAGTGTAACCCACTAATATACCTTCCACACCCAGTGTAACCCACTAATATACCTTCTACACCCAGTGTAACCCACTAATATACCTTCTACTCCCAGTGTAACTCACTAATATACCTTCTACACCCAGTGTAACTCACTAATATACCTTCTACACCCAGTGTAACCCACTAATATACCTTCTACACCCAGTGTAACCCACTAATATACCTTCCACACCCAGTGCAACCCACTAATATACCTTCCACACCCAGTGTAACTCACTAATATACCTTCTACACCTCGTGTAACCCACTAATATACCTTCTACCCCACTGTAACCCACTAATATACCTTCCACACCCAGTGTAACTCACTAATATACCTTCTACACCCAGTGCAACCCACTAATATACCTTCCACACCCAGTGTAACTCACTAATATACCTTCTACACCCAGTGTAACCCACTAATATACCTTCCACACCCAGTGCAACCCACTAATATACCTTCCACACCCAGTGTAACTCACTAATATACCTTCTACACCCAGTGTAACCCACTAATATACCTTCTACCCCACTGTAACCCACTAATATACCTTCTACCCCCAGTGTAACTCACTAATATACCTTCGACACCCAGTGTAACCCACTAATATACCTTCGACACCCAGTGTAACCCACTAATATACCTTCCACACCCAGTGTAACCCACTAATATACCTTCCACACCCAGTGTAACTCACTAATATACCTTCTACCCCCAGTGTAACCCACTAATATACCTTCTGCACCCAGTGTAACCCACTAATATACCTTCCACACCCAGTGTAACCCACTAATATACCTTCTGCACCCAGTGTAACCCACTAATATACCTTCTACACCCAGTGTAACCCACTAATATACCTTCTACACCCAGTGCAACCCACTAATATACCTTCTACACCCAGTGTAACCCACTAATATACCTTCTACACCCAGTGTAACCCACTAATATACCTTCCACACCCAGTGTAACCCACTAATATACCTTCTACACCCAGTGTAACCCACGAATATACCTTCTACTCCCAGTGTAACTCACTAATATACCTTCTACACCCAGTGTAACCCACTAATATACCTTCCACACCCAGTGCAACCCACTAATATACCTTCCACACCCAGTGTAACCCACTAATATACCTTCTACCCCCAGTGTAACCCACTGATATACCTTCTACACCCAGTGCAACTCACTAATATACCTGCTACACCCAGTGTAACCCACTAATATACCTTCTACTCCCAGTGTAACTCACTAATATACCTTCTACACCCAGTGTAACCCACTAATATACCTTCTACACCCAGTGTAACCCACTAATATACCTTCTACCCCCAGTGTAACCCACTAATATACCTTCTACACCCAGTGTAACCCACTAATATACCTTCTACACCCAGTGTAACCCACTAACATACCTTCTACTCCCAGTGCAACTCACTGATATACCTTCCACTCCCAGTGTAACCCACTAATATACCTTCTACTCCCAGTGTAACTCACTAATGTACCTTCTACCCCCAGTGTAAC
Organism: Heptranchias perlo; assembly: GCF_035084215.1. Lineage (NCBI taxonomy): Eukaryota > Metazoa > Chordata > Chondrichthyes > Hexanchiformes > Hexanchidae > Heptranchias > Heptranchias perlo. The sequence continues at coordinate 241,110 of NW_027138990.1, read as the reverse complement.
CCACTAATATACCTTCTACACCCAGTGTAACCCACTGATATACCTTCTACACCCAGTGTAACCCACTAATATACCTTCTACCCCCAGTGTAACCCACTAATATACCTTCTACACCCAGTGTAACCCACTAATATACATTCTACACCCAGTGTAACCCACTAATATACCTTCCACACCCAGTGTAACCCACTAATATACCTTCCACACCCAGTGTAACCCACTAATATACCTTCTACCCCCAGTGTAACCCACTAATATACCTTCTACCCCCAGTGTAACCCACTAATATACCTTCTACCCCCAGTGTAACCCACTAATATACCTTCTACACCCAGTGTTACCCACTAATATACCTTCAACACCCAGTGTAACCCACTAATATACCTTCTACACCCAGTGTAACCCACTAATATACCTTCTACACCCAGTGTAACCCACTAATATACCTTCTACTCCCAGTGTAACCCACTAATATACCTTCTACCCCCAGTGTAACTCACTAATATCCCTTCTACACCCAGTGTAACCCACTAATATACCTTCTACCCCTAGTGTAACCCACTAATATACCTTCTACACCCAGTGTCACCCACTAATATACCTTCTACCCCCAGTGTAACCCACTAATATACCTTCTACACCCAGTGTAACCCACTAATATACCTTCTACACCCAGTGTAACTCACTAATATACCTTCTACACCCAGTGTAACCCACTAATATACCTTCTACCCCCAGTGTAACTCACTAATATACCTTCTACACCCAGTGTAACCCACTAATATACCTTCCACACCCAGTGTAACCCACTAATATACCTTCTACCCCCAGTGTAACTCACTAATATACCTTCTACACCCAGTGTAACCCACTAATATACCTTCTACACCCAGTGTAACTCACTAATATACCTTCTACCCCCAGTGTAACCCACTAATATACCTTCTACCCCCAGTGTAACCCACTAATATACCTTCTACCCCCAGTGTAACCCACTAATATACCTTCTACACCCAGTGTTACCCACTAATATACCTTCTACACCCAGTGTAACCCACTAATATACCTTCTACACCCAGTGTAACCCACTAATATCCCTTCTACACCCAGTGTAACCCACTAATATACCTTCTACACCCAGTGTAACCCACTAATATCCCTTCTACACCCAGTGTAACCCACTAATATACCTTCTACACCCAGTGTAACCCACTAATATACCTTCTACTCCCAGTGTAACCCACTAATATACCTTCTACACCCAGTGTAACCCACTAATATACCTTCTGCACCCAGTGTAACCCACTAATATACCTTCTACCCCCAGTGTTACCCACTAATATACCTTCTACACCCAGTGTAACTCACTAATATACCTTCAACACCCAGTGTAACCCACTAATATACCTTCTACCCCCAGTGTAACCCACTAATATACCTTCTACACCCAGTGTAACCCACTAATATACCTTCTACACCCAGTGTAACCCACTAATATACCTTCTACCCCCAGTGTAACCCACTAATATACCTTCTACTCCCAGTGTAACCCACTAATATACCTTCCACACCCAGTGTAACTCACTAATATACCTTCTACCCCCAGTGTAACCCATTAATATACCTTCTACACCCAGTGTAACCCACTAATATACCTTCTACCCCCAGTGTAACCCACTAATATACCTTCTACACCCAGTGTAACTCACTAATATACCTTCTACACCCAGTGTAACTCACTAATATACCTTCCACACTCAGTGTAACTCACTAATATACCTTCTACACCCAGTGTAACTCACTAATATACCTTCTACCCCCAGTGTAACTCACTAATATACCTTCTACACCCAGTGTAACCCACTAATATACCTTCTACCCCCAGTGTAACCCACTAATATACCTTCTACACCCAGTGTAACCCACTAATATACCTTCTACCCCCAGTGTAACCCACTAATATACCTTCCACACCCAGTGTAACCCACTAATATACCTTCTACCCCCAGTGTAACCCACTAATATACCTTCTACACCCAGTGTAACCCACTAATATACCTTCTACCCCCAGTGTAACCCACTAATATACCTTCTACACCCAGTGTAACCCACTAATATACCTTCTACACCCAGTGTAACCCACTAATATACCTTCTACACCCAGTGTAACCCACTAATATACCTTCTACCCCCAGTGTAACTCACTAATATACCTTCTACACCCAGTGTAACCCACTAATATACCTTCTACCCCCAGTGTAACCCACTAATATACCTTCCACACCCAGTGTAACCCACTAATATACCTTCTACCCCCAGTGTAACCCACTAATATACCTTCTACACCCAGTGTAACCCACTAATATACCTTCTGCACCCAGTGCAACTCACTAATATACCTTCTACACCCAGTGTACCTCACTAATATACCTTCCACACCCAGTGTAACCCACTAATATACCTTCTACCCCCAGTGTAACCCACTAATATACCTTCTACCCCCAGTGTAACCCACTAATATACCTTCTACACCCAGTGTAACTCACTAATATACCTTCTACACCCAGTGTAACTCACTAATATACCTTCTACCCCCAGTGTAACCCACTAATATACCTTCTACACCCAGTGTAACTCACTAATATACCTTCTACACCCAGTGTAACTCACTAATATACCTTCTACACCCAGTGTAACCCACTAATATACCTTCTACCTCCAGTGTAACCCACTAATATACCTTCTACACCCAGTGTAATCCACTAATATACCTTCCACACCCAGTGTAACCCACTAATATACCTTCCACACCCAGTGTAACCCACTAATATACCTTCTACCCCCAGTGTAACCCACTAATATACCTTCTACACCCAGTGTAACCCACTAATATACCTTCCACACCCAGTGTAACTCACTAATATACCTTCTACCCCCAGTGTAACCCACTAATATACCTTCTACACCCAGTGTAACCCACTAATATACCTTCCACACCCAGTGTAACCCACTAATATACCTTCTACACCCAGTGTAACCCACTAATATACCTTCTACCCCCAGTGTAACCCACTAATATACCTTCTACCCCCAGTGTAACCCACTAATATACCTTCTACCCCCAGTGTAACCCACTAATATACCTTCTACACCCAGTGTTACCCACTAATATACCTTCTACACCCAGTGTAACCCACTAATATACCTTCTACACCCAGTGTAACCCACTAATATACCTTCTACCCCCAGTGTAACCCACTAATATACCTTCTACCCCCAGTGTAACCCACTAATATACCTTCCACACCCAGTGTAACCCACTAATATACCTTCCACACCCAGTGTAACCCACTAATATACCTTCTACCCCCAGTGTAACTCACTAATATACCTTCTACACCCAGTGTAACTCACTAATATACCTTCTACACCCAGTGTAACCCACTAATATACCTTCTACCCCCAGTGTAACTCACTAATATACCTTCTACACCCAGTGTAACTCACTAATATACCTTCTACACCCAGTGTAACTCACTAATATACCTTCTACCCCCAGTGTAACCCACTAATATACCTTCTACACCCAGTGTAACCCACTAATATACCTTCTACACCCAGTGTAACTCACTAATATACCTTCTACACCCAGTGTAACCCACTAATATACCTTCTACACCCAGTGTAACCCACTAATATACCTTCTACCCCCAGTGTAACCCACTAATATACCTTCTACACCCAGTGTAACCCACTAATATACCTTCTACACCCAGTGTAACCCACTAATATACCTTCTACCCCCAGTGTAACCCACTAATATACCTTCTACACCCAGTGTAACCCACTAATATACCTTCTACTCCCAGTGTAACCCACTAATATACCTTCCACACCCAGTGTAACCCACTAATATACCTTCTACCCCCAGTGTAACCCACTAATATACCTTCTACCCCCAGTGTAACCCACTAATATACCTTCTACACCCAGTGTAACCCACTAATATACCTTCTACCCCCAGTGTAACCCACTAATATACCTTCTACACCCAGTGTAACTCACTAATATACCTTCTACACCCAGTGTAACCCACTAATATACCTTCTACACCCAGTGTAACCCACTAATATACCTTCTACACCCAGTGTAACTCACTAATATACCTTCTACACCCAGTGTACCTCACTAATATACCTTCTACACCCAGTGTAACCCACTAATATACCTTCTACCCCCAGTGTAACCCACTAATATACCTTCTACACCCAGTGTACCTCACTAATATACCTTCTACACCCAGTGTAACTCACTAATATACCTTCTACACCCAGTGTACCTCACTAATATACCTTCTACACCCAGTGTAACCCACTAATATACCTTCTACACCCAGTGTAACCCACTAATATACCTTCTACCCCCAGTGTAACCCACTAATATACCTTCTACACCCAGTGTACCTCACTAATATACCTTCTACACCCAGTGTAACTCACTAATATACCTTCTACACCCAGTGTACCTCACTAATATACCTTCTACACCCAGTGTAACCAACTAATATACCTTCCACACCCAGTGTAACCCACTAATATACCTTCTACACCCAGTGTAACTCACTGATATACCTTCCACACCCAGTGTAACCCACTAATATACCTTCTACACCCAGTGTAACTCACGAATATACCTTCCACACCCAGTGTAACCCACTAATATACCTTCCACACCCAGTGTAACCCACTAATATACCTTCTACACCCAGTGTAACTCACTGATATACCTTCCACACCCAGTGTAACTCACTAATATACCTTCTACCCCCAGTGTAACTCACTAATATACCTCCTACACCCAGTGTAACCCACTAATATACCTTCTACCCCCAGTGTAACCCACTAATATACCTTCTACACCCAGTGTAACCCACTAATATACCTTCTACACCCAGTGTAACCCACTAATGTACCTTCTACACCCAGTGTAACACACTAATATACCTTCCACACCCAGTGTAACCCACTAATATACCTTCCACACCCAGTGTAACCCACTAATATACCTTCTACCCCCAGTGTAACCCACTAATATACCTTCTACACCCAGTGTAACCCACTAATATACCTTCTACCCCCAGTGTAACCCACTAATATACCTTCTACCCCCAGTGTAACCCACTAATATACCTTCTACCCCCAGTGTAACCCACTAATATACCTTCTACCCCCAGTGTAACCCACTAATATACCTTCTACCCCCAGTGTAACCCATTAATATACCTTCCACACCCAGTGTTACCCACTAATATACCTTCTACACCCAGTGTAACCCACTAATATACCTTCTACTCCCAGTGTAACCCACTAATATACCTTCTGCACCCAGTGTAACCCACTAATATACCTTCTACACCCAGTGTAACCCACTAATATACCTTCTACACCCAGTGTAACCCACTAATATACCTTCTACTCCCAGTGTAACCCACTAATATACCTTCTACACCCAGTGTAACCCACTAATATACCTTCTACACCCAGTGTACCTCACTAATATACCTTCTACACCCAGTGTAACCCACTAATATACCTTCTACACCCAGTGTAACCCACTAATATACCTTCTACACCCAGTGTAACTCACTAATATACCTTCTACCCCCAGTGTAACCCATTAATATACCTTCTACACCCAGTGTAACCCACTAATATACCTTCTACCCCCAGTGTAACCCACTAATATACCTTCTACCCCCAGTGTAACCCACTAATATACCTTCTACACCCAGTGCAACTCACTAATATACCTTCCACACTCAGTGTAACTCACTAATATACCTTCTACACCCAGTGTAACTCACTAATATACCTTCTACCCCCAGTGTAACTCTCTAATATACCTTCTACACCCAGTGTAACCCACTAATATACCTTCTACACCCAGTGTAACCCACTAATATACCTTCTACACCCAGGGTAACTCACTAATATACCTTCTACACCCAGTGTACCTCACTAATATACCTTCTACACCCAGTGTAACCCACTAATATACCTTCTACCCCCAGTGTAACCCACTAATATACCTTCTACACCCAGTGTACCTCACTAATATACCTTCTACACCCAGTGTAACTCACTAATATACCTTCTACACCCAGTGTACCTCACTAATATACCTTCGACACCCAGTGTAACCCACTAATATACCTTCCACACCCAGTGTAACCCACTAATATACCTTCTACACCCAGTGTAACTCACTGATATATCTTCCACACCCAGTGTAACCCACTAATATACCTTCTACCCCCAGTGTAACTCACTAATATACCTTCCACACCCAGTGTAACCCACTAATATACCTTCTACACCCAGTGTAACTCACTAATATACCTTCCACACCCAGTGTAACCCACTAATATACCTTCTACACCCAGTGTAACCCACTAATATACCTTCTACACCCAGTGTAACTCACTGATATACCTTCCACACCCAGTGTAACCCACTAATATACCTTCTACACCCAGTGTAACTCACTAATATACCTTCTACACCCAGTGTAACCCACTAATATACCTTCTACACCCAGTGTAACCCACTAATATACCTTCTACACCCAGTGTAACTCACTAATATACCTTCTACACCCAGTGTAACCCACTAATATACCTTCTACCCCCAGTGTAACCCACTAATATACCTTCTACCCCCAGTGTAACTCACTAATATACCTTCTACACCCAGTGTAACTCACTAATATACCTTCCACACCCAGTGTAACTCACTAATATACCTTCTGCTCCCAGTGTAACCCACTAATATACCTTCTACCCCCAGTGTAACCCACTAATATACCTTCTACACCCAGTGTAACCCACTAATATACCTTCTACACCCAGTGTAACCCACTAATATACCTTCTACACCCAGTGTAACCCACTAATATACCTTCTACACCCAGTGTAACCCACTAATATACCTTCCACACCCTGTGTAACCCACGAATATACCTTCTACACCCAGTGTAACCCACTAATATACCTTCTACCCCCAGTGTAACTCACTAATATACCTTCTACACCCAGTGCAACCCACTAATATACCTTCCACACCCAGTGTAACTCACTAATATACCTTCTACACCCAGTGTAACTCACTAATATACCTTCTACACCCAGTGCAACCCACTAATATACCTTCCAAACCCAGTGTAACTCACTAATATACCTTCTACACCCAGTGTAACTCACTAATATACCTTCTACCCCCAGTGTAACCCACTAATATACCTTCTACCCCAGTGTAACCCACTAATATACCTTCTACCCCCAGTGTAACTCACGAATATACCTTCTACCCCCAGTGTAACCCACTAATATACCTTCTACCCCAGTGTAACCCACTAATATACCTTCTACACCCAGTGTAACCCACTAATATACCTTCTACCCCAGTGTAACCCACTAATATACCTTCTCCCCCCAGTGTAACTCACTAATATACCTTCTACCCCCAGTGTAACTCACTAATATACCTTCCACACCCAGTGTAACTCACTAATATACCTTCTACACCCAGTGTAACTCACTAATATACCTTCTACACCCAGTGTAACCCACTAATATACCTTCTACACCCAGTGTGACTCACTAATATACCTTCTACACCCAGTGTAACTCACTAATATACCTTCTACCCCAGTGTAACCCACTAATATACCTTCTACACCCAGTGTAACCCACTGATATACCTATTACCCCCAGTGTAACTCACTAATATACCTTCTACCCCAGTGTAACCCACTAATATACCTTCTACCCCAGTGTAACCCACTAATATACCTTCTACCCCCAGTGTAACCCACTAATATACCTTCTACCCCCAGTGTAACCCACTAATATACCTTCTACACCCAGTGTAACCCACTAATATACCTTCTACCCCCAGTGTAACTCACTAATATACCTTCTACCCCAGTGTAACCCACTAATATACCTTCTACCCCCAGTGTAACCCACTAATATAACTTCTACACCCAGTGTAACTCACTAATATACCTTCTACACCCAGTGTAACCCACTAATATACCTTCCACACCCAGTGTAACCCACTAATATACCTTCTACACCCAGTGTAACTCACTAATATACCTTCTACACCCAGTGTAACCCACTAATATACCTTCTACACCCAGTGTAACCCACTAATATACCTTCTACCCCCAGTGTAACCCACTAATATACCTTCTACACCCAGTGTAACTCACTAATATACCTTCTACCCCCAGTGTAACCCACGAATATACCTTCTACCCCCAGTGTAACTCACTAATATACCTTCTATCCCCAGTGTAACTCACTAATATTCCTTCTGCACCCAGTGTAACCCACTAATATACCTTATACACCCAGTGTAACCCACTAATATACCTTCGACACCCAGTGTTACCCACTAATTTCCCTTCCACACCCAGTGTAACTCACTAATATAACTTCTACACCCAGTGTCACCCACTAATATACCTTCTACCACCAGTGTAACTCACTAATATACCTTCTACACCCAGTGTAACCCACTAATATACCTTCTACACCCAGTGTAACCCACTAATATACCTTCCACACCCAGTGTAACTCACTAATATACCTTCTACACCCAGTGTCACCCACTAATATACCTTCTACCCCCAGTGTAACTCACTAATATACCTTCTACACCCAGTGTAACCCACTAATATACCTTCTGCACCCAGTGTAACCCACTGATGTACCTTCTTCCCCCAGTGTAACCCACTAATATACCTTTCACACCCAGTGTAACTCACTAATATACCTTCTACACCCAGTGTAACTCACTAATATACCTTCTACACCCAGTGTAACCCACTAATATACCTTTCACACCAAGTGTAACTCACTAATATACCTTTCACACCCAGTGTAACTCACTAATATACCTTCTACACCCAGTGTAACCCACTAATATACCTTCTACTCCCAGTGTAACCCACTAATATACCTTCTACACCCAGTGTAACCCACTAATATACCTTCTACACCCAGTGTAACCCACTAATATACCTTCTGCACCCAGTGTAACCCACTAATATACCTTCTACACCCAGTGTAACCCACTAATATACCTTCTGCACCCAGTGTAACCCACTAATATACCTTCCACACCCAGTGTAACCCACTAATATACCTTCTACACCCAGTGTAACCCACTAATATACCTTCTACTCCCAGTGTAACCCACTAATATACCTTCTACTCCCAATGTAACCCACTAATATACCTTCCACACCCAGTGTAACCCACTAATATACCTTCTACCCCCAGTGTAACCCACTAATATACCTTCGACACCCAGTGTAACCCACTAATATACCTTCTACCCCCAGTGTAACCCACTAATATACCTTCTACACCCAGTGTAACCCACTAATATACCTTCTACTCCCAATGTAACCCACTAATATACCTTCCACACCCAGTGTAACCCACTAATATACCTTCTACCCCCAGTGTAACCCACTAATATACCTTCTACACCCAGTGTAACCCACTAATATACCTTCTACCCCAGTGTAACCCACTAATATACCTTCTACCCCCAGTGTAACCCACTAATATCCCTTCTACACCCAGTGTAACTCACTAATATACCTTCCACACCCAGTGTAACCCACTAATATACCTTCTACTCCCAATGTAACCCACTAATATACCTTCCACACCCAGTGTAACCCACTAATATACCTTCTACCCCCAGTGTAACCCACTAATATCCCTTCTACACCCAGTGTAACTCACTAATATACCTTCTACCCCAGTGTAACCCACTAATATACCTTCTACCCCAGTGTAACCCACTAATATACCTTCTACCCCCAGTGTAACCCACTAATATACCTTCTACACCCAGTGTAACCCACTAATATACCTTCTACCCCCAGTGTAACCCACGAATATACCTTCTACCCCCAGTGTAACCCACTAATATACCTTCTACCCCCAGTGTAACCCACTAATATACCTTCTACACCCAGTGTAACCCACTAATATACCTTCTACACCCAGTGTAACTCACTAATATACCTTCTACCCCCAGTGTAACCCACTAATATACCTTCTACACCCAGTGTAACCCACTAATATACCTTCTACCCCCAGTGTAACCCACTAATATACCTTCTACACCCAGTGTAACCCACTAATATACCTTCTACCCCCAGTGTAACCCACTAATATACCTTCTACCCCCAGTGTAACTCACTAATATACCTTCTACCCCCAGTGTAACCCACTAATATCCCTTCTACACCCAGTGTAACTCACTAATATACCTTCTACCCCAGTGTAACCCACTAATATACCTTCTACACCCAGTGTAACCCACTAATATACCTTCTACACCCAGTGTAACCCACTAATATACCTTCTACACCCAGTGTAACCCACTAATATACCTTCTACCCCCAGTGTAACCCACTAATATACCTTCTACCCCCAGTGTAACCCACTAATATACCTTCTACCCCCAGTGTAACCCACTAATATACCTTCTACCCCCAGTGTAACCCACTAATATACCTTCTACCCCCAGTGTAACCCACTAATATACCTTCTACCCCCAGTGTAACCCACTAATATACCTTCTACACCCAGTGTAACCCACTAATATACCTTCTACCCCAGTGCAACCCACTAATATACCTTCTACACCCAGTGTAACTCACTAATATACCTTCTACCCCAGTGTAACCCACTAATATACCTTCTACACCCAGTGTAACCCACTAATATACCTTCTACCCCCAGTGTAACCCACTAATATACCTTCTACCCCCAGTGTAACCCACTAATATACCTTCTACACCCAGTGTAACCCACTAATATACCTTCTGCACCCAGTGTAACTCACTAATATACCTTCTACACCCAGTGTAACCCACTAATATACCTTCTACCCCCAGTGTAACCCACCAATATACCTTCTACTCCCAGTGTAACTCACTAATATACCTTCTACACCCAGTGTAACCCACTAATATACCTTCTACACCCAGTGTAACCCACTAATATACCTTCGACACCCAGTGTAACTCACTAATATACCTTCTACCCCCAGTGTAACCCACTAATATACCTTCTACCCCCAGTGTAACCCACTAATATACCTTCTACACCCAGTGTAACCCACTAATATACCTTCTTCCCCCAGTGTAACCCACTAATATACCTTCTACCCCCAGTGTAACCCACTAATATACCTTCTACCCCCAGTGTAACCCACTAATATACCTTCTACACCCAGTGTAACCCACTAATATACCTTCTGCACCCAGTGTAACCCACTAATATACCTTCTACACCCAGTGTAACCCACTAATATACCTTCTGCACCCAGTGTAACTCACTAATATACCTTCTACACCCAGTCATCTCCCTCCAAAACAGGTATACCGTTTTGGATACTGTTGGGGGAGATGGCTCACCAGGGGAAGGTGGCAGTGGCCAGGTTCATGGCACCGTGGCTGGCTCTGCTGCACAGGAGGGCAGGAAAAAGAGTAGCAGAGCTATAGTGATAGGGGACTCGATTGTAAGGGGAATAGACAGGCGTTTCTGCGGACGCAACCGAGACTCCAGGATGGTATGTTGCCTCCCTGGTGCAAGGGTCAAGGATGTCTCGGAGCGGCTGCAGGACATTCTGGAGGGGGAGGGTGAACAGCCAGTTGTCGTGGTGCATATAGGCACCAACGATATAGGTAAAAAACAGGATGAGGTCCTACAAGCTGAATTTAGGGAGTTAGGAGTTAAACTAAAGAGTAGGACCTCAAAGGTAGTAATCTCAGGATTGCTACCAGTGCGACGGGCAAGTCAGAGTAGGAATGACAGGATAGCTAAGATGAATACGTGGCTTGAGAGATGGTGCAAGCTGGAGGGATTCAAATTCCTGGGCCATTGGAACCGGTTCTGGGGGAGGTGGGACCAGTACAAATTGGACGGTCTGCATCTGGGCAGGACTGGAACCAATGTCCTAGGGGGAGTGTTTGCTAGTGCTGTTGGGGAGGGTTTAAACTAATGTGGCAGGGGGATGGGAACCGATGCAGGAAGTCAGTGGGAAATAAAGTGGTGACAGAAACAAAAGGCAGTAAGGGAGAGTGTACAGAACATGACCGGACAGATGGTCTGAGAAAGCAGGGCAAAGACCAAGGGAAGACTAGATTAAACTGCATTTATTTCAATGCAAGAAGTCTGATGGGCAAGGCAGATGAACTCAGGGCATGGATGGGTACATGGGACTGGGATGTTATAGCTATTACTGAAACATGGCTTAGGGAGGGGCAGGACTGGCAGCTCAATGTTCCAGGGTACAGATGCTATAGGAAAGATAGAGCAGGAGGTAAGAGAGGAGGGGGAGTTGCGTTCTTGATTAGGGAGAACATCACGGCAGTAGTGAGAGGGGATATATCCGAGGGTTCGCCCACTGAGTCCATATGGGTAGAACTGAAAAATAAGAAGGGAGAGATCACTTTGATAGGATTGTACTACAGACCCCCAAATAGTCAACGGGAAATTGAGGAGCAAATATGTAAGGAGATTACAGACAGCTGCAAGAAAAATAGGGTGGTAATAGTAGGGGACTTTAACTTTCCCAACATTGACTGGGACAGCCATAGCATTAGGGGCTTGGATGGAGAGAAATTTGTTGAGTGTATTCAGGAGGAATTTCTCATTCAGTATGTGGATGGCCCGACTAGAGAGGGGGCAAAACTTGACCTCCTCTTGGGAAATAAGGAAGGGCAGGTGACAGAAGTGTTAGTGAGGGATCACTTTGGGACCAGTGATCATAATTCCATTAGTTTTAAGATAGCTATGGAGAAGGATAGGTCTGGCCCAAAAGTTAAAATTCTAAATTGGGGAAAGGCCAATTTTGATGGTATTAGACAGGAACTTTCAGAAGTTGATTGGGAGAGTCTGTTGGCAGGCAAAGGGACGTCTGGTAAGTGGGAGGCTTTCAAAAGTGTGTTAACCAGGGTTCAGTGTAAGCACATTCCTTATAAAGTGAAGGGCAAGGCTGGTAGAAGTAGGGAACCTTGGATGACTCGGGAGATTGAGGCACTAGTCAAAAATAAGAAGGAGGCATATGACATGCATAGGCAGCTGGGATCAAGTGGATCCCTTGAAGAGTATAGAGATTGCCGGAGTAGAGTTAAGAGAGAAATCAGGAGGGCAAAAAGGGGATATGAGATTGCTTTGGCAGATCAGGCAAAGGTGAATCCAAAGAGCTTCTACAAATACATAAAGGGCAAAAGGGTAACTAGGGAGAGAGTAGGGCCTCTTAAGGATCAACAAGGTCATCTATGTGCGGAACCACAAGAGATGGGTGAGATCCTGAATGAATATTTCACATCGGTATTTACGGTTGAGAAAGGCATGGATGTTAGGGAACTTGGGGAAATAAATAGTGATGTCTTGAGGAGTGTACATATTACAGAGAGGGAGGTGCTGGAAGTCTTAACGCGCATCAAGGTAGATAAATCTCCGGGACCTGATGAAATGTATCCCAGGACGTTATGGGAGGTTAGGGAGGAAATTGCGGGTCCCCTAGCAGAGATATTTGAATCATCCACCGCTACAGGTGAGGTGCCTGAAGATTGGAGGGTAGCAAATGTTGTGCCTTTGTTTAAGAAGGGCGGCAGGGAAAAGCCTGGGAACTACAGACCAGTGAGCCTGACATCTGTAGTGGGTAAGTTGTTAGAGGGTATTCTGAGGGACAGAATCTACAGGCATTTGGAGAGGCAGGGACTAATTAGGAACAGTCAGCATGGTTTTGTGAGAGGAAAATCATGTCTCACGAATTTGATTGAGTTTTTTGAAGGGGTAACCAAGAAGATAGATGAGGGCTGTGCAGTAGACGTGGTCTACATGGACTTCAGCAAAGCATTTGACAAGGTACCGCATGGTAGGTTGTTACATAAGGTTAAATCTCATGGGATCCAAGGTGAGGTAGCCAATTGGATACAAAATTGGCTTGACGACAGAAGACAGAGGGTGGTTGTCGAGGGTTGTTTTTCAAACTGGATGCCTGTGTCCAGCGGTGTGCCTCAGGGATCGGTGCTGGGTCCGCTGTTATTTGTTATTTATATTAATGATTTGGATGAGAATTTAGGAGGCATGGTTAGTAAGTTTGCAGATGACACCAAGATTGGTGGCATTGTGGACAGTGAAGAAGGTTATCTAGGATTGCAACGGGATCTTGATAAATTGGGCCAGTGGGCCGATGAATGGCAGATGGAGTTTAATTTAGATAAATGTGAGGTGATGCATTTTGGTAGATCGAATCGGGCCAGGACCTACTCCGTTAATGGTAGGGCGTTGGGGAGAGTTATAGAACAAAGAGATCTAGGAATACAGATTCATAGCTCCTTGAAAGTGGAGTCACAGGTGGATAGGGTGGTGAAGAAGGCATTCAGCATGCTTGGTTTCATTGGTCAGAACATTGAATGCAGGAGTTGGGATGTCTTGTTGAAGTTGTACAGGGCATTGGTGAGGCCACACTTGGAGTACTGTGTACAGTTCTGGTCACCCTATTATAGAAAGGATATTATTAAACTAGAAAGAGTGCAGAAAAGATTTACTAGGATGCTACCGGGACTTGATGGTTTGACTTACAGGGAGAGGTTAGACAGACTGGGACTTTTTTCCCTGGAGAGTAGGAGGTTAAGGGGTGATCTTATAGAAGTCTATAAAATAATGAGGGGCATAGATAAGGTCGATAGTCAAAATCTTTTCCCAAAGGTAGGGGAGTCTATAACGAGGGGGCACAGATTTAAGGTGAGAGGGGAGAGATACAAAAGGATCCAGAGGGGCAATTTTTTCACTCAAAGGGTGGTGAGTGTCTGGAACGAGCTGCCAGAGGCAGTAGTCGAGGCGGGTACAATTTTGTCTTTTAAAAAGCATTTGGACAGTTACATGGGGAAGATGGGTATCGAGGGATATGGGCCAAGTGCAGGCAATTGGGACTAGCTTAGTGGTATAAACTGGGCGACATGGACATGTTGGGCCGAAGGGCCTGTTTCCATGTTGTAACTTCTATGATTCTATGATTCTATAATATACCTTCTACACCCAGTGTAACCCACTAATATACCTTCTACCCCCAGTGTAACCCACTAATATACCTTCTACACCCAGTGTAACCCACTAATATACCTTCTACACCCAGTGTAACCCACTAATATACCTTCTACCCCCAGTGTAACTCACTAATATACCTTCTACACCCAGTGTAACTCACTAATATACCTTCTACCCCCAGTGTAACTCACTAATATACCTTCTACCCCCAGTGTAACCCACTAATATACCTTCTACCCCCAGTGTAACCCACTAATATACCTTCTACCCCAGTGTAACCCACTAATATATCTTCTACCCCCAGTGTAACTCACTAATATACCTTCTACACCCAGTGTAACTCACTAATATACCTTCTACACCCAGTGTAACCCACTAATATACCTTCGACACCCAGTGTAACTCACTAATATACCTTCTACACCCAGTGTAACTCACTAATATACCTTCTACACCCAGTGTAACCCACTAATATACCTTCTACACCCAGTGTAACTCACTAATATACCTTCTTCCCCCAGTGTAACCCACTAATATACCTTCTACACCCAGTGTAACCCACTAATATACCTTCTACACCCAGTGTAACCCACTAATATACCTTCTACACCCAGTGTAACCCACTAATATACCTTCTGCACCCAGTGTAACCCACTAATATACCTTCTACACCCAGTGTAACTCACTAATATACCTTCTACACCCAGTGTAACTCACTAATATACCTTCTTCCCCCAGTGTAACCCACTAATATACCTTCTACACCCAGTGTAACCCACTAATATACCTTCTACACCCAGTGTAACCCACTAATATACCTTCTACCCCCAGTGTAACCCACTAATATACCTTCTACACCCAGTGTAACCCACTAATATACCTTCTACCCCCAGTGTAACTCACTAATATACCTTCTACACCCAGTGTAACTCACTAATATACCTTCTACCCCCAGTGCAACCCACTAATATACCTTCTACCCCCAGTGTAACCCACTAATATACCTTCTACCCCAGTGTAACCCACTAATATACCTTCTACACCCAGTGTAACTCACTAATATACCTTCTACACCCAGTGTAACCCACCAATATACCTTCTTCCCCCAGTGTAACCCACTAATATACCTTCTACACCCAGTGTAACCCACTAATATACCTTCTACCCCCAGTGTAACCCACTAATATACCTTCTACACCCAGTGTAACTCACTAATATACCTTCGACACCCAGTGTAACCCACTGATATACCTTCTACCCCCAGTGTAACTCACTAATATACCTTCTACACCCAGTGTAACCCACTAATATACCTTCTACCCCCAGTGTAACCCACTAATATACCTTCTACACCCAGTGTAACTCACTAATATACCTTCTACTCCCAGTGTAACTCACTAATATACCTTCTACACCCAGTGTAACCCACTAATATACCTTCTGCACCCAGTGTAACCCACTAATATACCTTCTGCACCCAGTGTAACCCACTAATATACCTTCTGCACCCAGTGTAACCCACTAATATACCTTCCACACCCAGTGTAACTCACTAATATACCTTCTGCACCCAGTGTAACCCACTAATATACCTTCCACACCCAGTGTAACTCACTAATATACCTTCTACCCCCAGTGTAACTCACTAATATACCTTCTACACCCAGTGTAACCCACTAATATACCTTCTACACCCAGTGTAACTCACTAATATACCTTCTACACCCAGTGTAACTCACTAATATACCTTCTACCCCCAGTGTAACCCACTAATATACCTTTTACACCCAGTGTAACCAACTAATATACCTTCTACACCCAGTGTAACTCACTAATATACCTTCTACACCCAGTGTAACCCACTAATATACCTTCTACACCCAGTGTAACCCACTAATATACCTTCTACACCCAGTGTAACTCACTAATATACCTTCTACACCCAGTGTAACCCACTAATATACCTTCTACACCCAGTGTAACCCACTAATATACCTTCTACACCCAGTGTAACCCACTAATATACCTTCTGCACCCAGTGTAACTCACTAATATACCTTCTACACCCAGTGTAACCCACTAATATACCTTCTGCACCCAGTGTAACCCACTAATATACCTTCTACACCCAGTGTAACCCACTAATATACCTTCTGCACCCAGTGTAACCCACTAATATACCTTCCACACCCAGTGTAACCCACTAATATACCTTCTACACCCAGTGTAACCCACTAATATACCTTCTACTCCCAGTGTAACCCACTAATATACCTTCTACTCCCAATGTAACCCACTAATATACCTTCTACTCCCAGTGTAACCCACTAATATACCTTCTACTCCCAATGTAACCCACGAATATACCTTCCACACCCAGTGTAACCCACTAATATACCTTCTACACCCAGTGTAACTCACTAATATACCTTCTACCCCCAGTGTAACCCACTAATATACCTTCTACCCCAGTGTAACCCACTAATATACCTTCTACACCCAGTGTAACCCACTAATATACCTTCTACACCCAGTGTAACCCACTAATATACCTTCTGCACCCAGTGTAACCCACTAATATACCTTCTACACCCAGTGTAACCCACTAATATACCTTCTGCACCCAGTGTAACCCTCTAATATACCTTCTACCCCCAGTGTAACTCACTAATATACCTTCTACACCCAGTGTAACCCACCAATATACCTTCTACACCCAGTGTAACCCACTAATATACCTTCTACCCCCAGTGTAACCCACTAATATACCTTCTACACCCAGTGTAACCCACCAATATACCTTCTACACCCAGTGTAACCCACTAATATACCTTCTACACCCAGTGTAACTCACTAATATACCTTCTACTCCCAGTGTAACCCACTAATATACCTTCTACACCCAGTGTAACCCACTAATATACCTTCCACACCCAGTGTAACCCACTAATATACCTTCTACCCCCAGTGTAACCCACCAATATACCTTCTACACCCAGTGTAACCCACCAATATACCTTCTACACCCAGTGTAACCCACTAATATACCTTCTACCCCCAGTGTAACCCACTAATATACCTTCTACCCCCAGTGTAACCCACTAATATACCTTCTACACCCAGTGTAACCCACTAATATACCTTTCACACCCAGTGTAACTCACTAATATACCTTCTACCCCCAGTGTAACCCACTAATATACCTTCTACACCCAGTGTAACCCACTAATATACCTTCTACACCCAGTGTAACCCACTAATATACCTTTCACACCCAGTGTAACTCACTAATATACCTTCTACACCCAGTGTAACCCACTAATATACCTTCTACACCCAGTGTAACCCACTAATATACCTTCTACACCCAGTGTAACCCACCAATATACCTTCTACACCCAGTTTAACTCACTAATATACCTTCTACACCCACTGTAACCCACTAATATACCTTCTACACCCAGTGTAACCCACTAATATACCTTCTACCCCCAGTGTAACCCACTAATATACCTTCTACCCCCAGTGTAACCCACTAATATACCTTCTACCCCCAGTGTAACCCACTAATATACCTTCTACCCCCAGTGTAACCCACTAATATACCTTCTACCCCCAGTGTAACCCACTAATATACCTTCTACCCCCAGTGTAACCCACTAATATACCTTCTACACCCAGTGTAACCCACTAATATACCTTCTACCCCCAGTGTAACCCACTAATATACCTTCTACCCCCAGTGTAACCCACTAATATACCTTCTACCCCCAGTGTAACCCACTAATATACCTTCTACACCCAGTGTAACCCACTAATATACCTTCTACACCCAGTGTAACCCACTAATATACCTTCCACACCCAGTGTAACCCACTAATATACCTTCTACACCCAGTGTAACCCACTAATATACCTTCTACCCCCAGTGTAACCCACTAATATACCTTCTGCACCCAGTGTAACTCACTAATATACCTTCTACCCCCAGTGCAACCCACTAATATACCTTCCACACCCAGTGTAACTCACTAATATACCTTCTGCACCCAGTGTAACCCACTAATATACATTCTACCCCCAGTGTAACTCACTAATATTCCTTCCACACCCAGTGTAACCCACTAATATACCTTCCACACCCAGTGTAACTCACTAATATACCTTCTACACCCAGTGTAACCCACGAATATACCTTCTACCCCCAGTGTAACTCACTAATATACCTTCTACACCCAGTGTAACCCACTAATATACCTTCCACACCCAGTGTAACTCACTAATATACCTTCTACACCCAGTGTAACCCACTAATATACCTTCTACACCCAGTGTAACCCACTAATATACCTTCTACACCCAGTGCAACTCACTAATATACCTTCTACCCCCAGTGTAACCCACTAATATACCTTCTACACCCAGTGTAACTCACTAATATACCTTCTACACCCAGTGTAACCCACTAATATACCTTCTACACCCAGTGTAACCCACTAATATACCTTCTACACCCAGTGTAACCCACTAATATACCTTTCACACCCAGTGTAACTCACTAATATACCTTCTACACCCAGTGTAACCCACTAATATACCTTCTACACCCAGTGTAACCCACTAATATACCTTCTACACCCAGTGTAACCCACCAATATACCTTCTACACCCAGTGTAACTCACCAATATACCTTCTACACCCACTGTAACCCACTAATATACCTTCTACACCCGGTGTAACCCACTAATATACCTTCTACCCCCAGTGTAACCCACTAATATACCTTCTACCCCCAGTGTAACCCACTAATATACCTTCTACCCCCAGTGTAACCCACTAATATACCTTCTACCCCCAGTGTAACCCACTAATATACCTTCTACCCCCAGTGTAACCCACTAATATACCTTCTACCCCCAGTGTAACCCACTAATATACCTTCTACACCCAGTGTAACCCACTAATATACCTTCTACCCCCAGTGTAACCCACTAATATACCTTCTACCCCCAGTGTAACCCACTAATATACCTTCTACCCCCAGTGTAACCCACTAATATACCTTCTACCCCCAGTGTAACCCACTAATATACCTTCTACCCCCAGTGTAACCCACTAATATACCTTCTACCCCCAGTGTAACCCACTAATATACCTTCTACCCCCAGTGTAACCCACTAATATACCTTCTACCCCCAGTGTAACCCACTAATATACCTTCTACCCCCAGTGTAACCCACTAATATACCTTCTACACCCAGTGTAACCCACTAATATACCTTCTACCCCCAGTGTAACCCACTAATATACCTTCTACCCCCAGTGTAACCCACTAATATACCTTCTACCCCCAGTGTAACCCACTAATATACCTTCCACACCCAGTGTAACTCACTAATATACCTTCTGCACCCAGTGTAACCCACTAATATACCTTCTACCCCAGTGTAACTCACTAATATTCCTTCCACACCCAGTGTAACCCACTAATATGCCTTCCACACCCAGTGTAACTCACTAATATACCTTCTACACCCAGTGTAACCCACTAATATACCTTCTACCCCCAGTGTAACTCACTAATATACCTTCTACACCCAGTGTAACCCACTAATATACCTTCCACACCCAGTGTAACTCACTAATATACCTTCTACACCCAGTGTAACCCACTAATATACCTTCTACACCCAGTGTAACCCACTAATATACCTTCTACACCCAGTGCAACTCACTAATATACCTTCTACCCCCAGTGTAACCCACTAATATACCTTCTACACCCAGTGTAACTCACTCATATACCTTCTACACCCAGTGTAACCCACTAATATACCTTCTGCACCCAGTGTAACCCACTAATATACCTTCTACACCCAGTGTAACTCACTAATATACCTTCTACACCCAGTGTACCTCACTAATATACCTTCTACACCCAGTGTAACCCACTAATATACCTTCCACACCCAGTGTAACCCACTAATATACCTTCTACACCCAGTGTAACTCACTGATATATCTTCCACACCCAGTGTAACCCACTAATATACCTTCTACACCCAGTGAAACTCTCTAATATACCTTCCACACCCAGTGTAACCCACTAATATACCTTCTACACCCAGTGTAACCCACTAATATACCTTCTACACCCAGTGTAACTCACTGATATACCTTCCACACCCAGTGTAACCCACTAATATACCTTCTACACGCAGTGTAACTCACTAATATACCTTCTACACCCAGTGTAACCCACTAATATACCTTCTACACCCAGTGTAACTCACTAATATACCTTCTACACCCAGTGTAACCCACTAATATACCTTCTACACCCAGTGTAACTCACTAATATACCTTCTACACCCAGTGTAACCCACTAATATACCTTCTACCCCCACTGTAACCCACTAATATACCTTCTACACCCAGTGTACCTCACTAATATACCTTCTACCCCCAGTGTAACTCACTAATATACCTTCTACACCCAGTGTAACTCACTAATATACCTTCCACACCCAGTGTAACTCACTAATATACCTTCTACTCCCAGTGTAAGCCACTTATATACCTTCTACCCCCAGTGTAACCCACTAATATACCTTCTACACCCAGTGTAACCCACTAATATACCTTCTACACCCAGTGTAACCCACTAATATACCTTCTACACCCAGTGTAACCCACTAATATACCTTCTACACCCAGTGTAACCCACTAATATACCTTCTACACCCAGTGTAACCCACTAATATACCTTCCACACCCAGTGTAACCCACGAATATACCTTCTACACCCAGTGTAACCCACTAATATACCTTCTACCCCCAGTGTAACTCACTAATATACCTTCTACACCCAGTGCAACACACTAATATGCCTTCCACACCCAGTGTAACTCACTAATATACCTTCTACACCCAGTGTAACTCACTAATATACCTTCTACACCCAGTGCAACCCACTAATATACCTTCCAAACCCAGTGTAACTCACTAATATACCTTCTACACCCAGTGTAACTCACTAATATACCTTCTACTCCCAGTGTAACCCACTAATATACCTTCTACCCCAGTGTAACCCACTAATATACCTTCTACCCCCAGTGTAACTCACTAATATACCTTCTACCCCCAGTGTAACCCACGAATATACCTTCTACCCCAGTGTAACCCACTTATATACCTTCTACACCCAGTGTAACCCACTAATATACCTTCTACCCCAGTGTAACCCACTAATATACCTTCTACCCCCAGTGTAACTCACTAATATACCTTCTACCCCCAGTGTAACTCACTAATATACCTTCCACACCCAGTGTAACTCACTAATATACCTTCTACACCCAGTGTAACTCACTAATATACCTTCTACACCCAGTGTAACCCACTAATATACCTTCTACACCCAGTGTGACTCACTAATATACCTTCTACACCCAGTGTAACTCACTATTATACCTTCTACCCCAGTGTAACCCACTAATATACCTTCTACACCCAGTGTAACCCACTGATATACCTTCTACCCCCAGTGTAACTCACTAATATACCTTCTACCCCAGTGTAACCCACTAATATACCTTCTACCCCCAGTGTAACCCACTAATATACCTTCTACCCCAGTGTAACCCACTAATATACCTTCTACCCCCAGTGTAACCCACTAATATACCTTCTACCCCCAGTGTAACCCACTAATATACCTTCTACACCCAGTGTAACCCACTAATATACCTTCTACCCCCAGTGTAACTCACTGATATACCTTCTACCCCAGTGTAACCCACTAATATACCTTCTACCCCCAGTGTAACCCACTAATTTACCTTCTACACCCAGTGTAACTCACTAATATACCTTCTACACCCAGTGTAACCCACTAATATACCTTCCACACCCAGTGTAACCCACTAATATACCTTCTACACCCAGTGTAACTCACTAATATACCTTCTACACCCAGTGTAACCCACTAATATACCTTCTACACCCAGTGTAACCCACTAATATACCTTCTACACCCAGTGTAACTCACTAATATACCTTCTACACCCAGTGTAACCCACTAATATACCTTCCACACCCAGTGTAACCCACTAATATACCTTCTACACCCAGTGTAACTCACTAATATACCTTCTACCCCCAGTGTAACCCACTAATATACCTTCTACCCCCAGTGTAACCCACTAATATACCTTCTACACCCAGTGTAACTCACTAATATACCTTCTACACCCAGTGTAACCCACTAATATACCTTATACACCCAGTGTAACCCACTAATATACCTTCTACACCCAGTGTAACCCACTAATATACCTTCTACCCCCAGTGTAACCCACTAATTTCCCTTCCACACCCAGTGTAACCCACTAATATACCTTCCACACCCAGTGTAACTCACTAATATACCTTCTACCCCCAGTGTAACTCACTAATATACCTTCCACACCCAGTGTAACCCACTAATGTACCTTCTACCCCCAGTGTAACTCACTAATATACCTTCTACCCCCAGTGTAACCCACTAATATACCTTCTACACCCAGTGTCACTCACTAATATACCTTCTACACCCAGTGTAACCCACTAATATACCTTCTACGCCCAGTGTCACCCACTAATATACCTTCTACACCCAGTGTAACTCACTAATATACCTTCTACACCCAGTGTAACCCACTAATATACCTTCTACCCCCAGTGTAACCCACTAATATCCCTTCTACTCCCAGTGTAACCCACTAATATACCTTCTACACCCAGTGTAACCCACTAATATACCTTCTACACCCAGTGTAACCCACTAATATACCTTCTGCACCCAGTGTAACCCACTAATATACCTTCTACACCCAGTGTAACTCACTAATATACCTTCTACACCCAGTGTAACTCACTAATATACCTTCTACCCCCAGTGTAACCCACTAATTTCCCTTCCACACCCAGTGTAACTCACTAATATAACTTCTACACCCAGTGTCACCCACTAATATACCTTCTACCCCCAGTGTAACCCACTAATTTCCCTTCCACACCCAGTGTAACTCACTAATATAACTTCTACACCCAGTGTCACCCACTAATATACCTTCTACCCCCAGTGTAACTCACTAATATAACTTCTACACCCAGTGTCACCCACTAATATACCTTCTACCCCCAGTGTAACTCACTAATATACCTTCTACACCCAGTGTAACCCACTAATATACCTTCTACACCCAGTGTAACCCACTAATATACCTTCCACACCCAGTGTAACTCACTAATATACCTTCTACCCCCAGTGTAACTCACTAATATACCTTCCACACCCAGTGTAACCCACTAATGTACCTTCTACCCCCAGTGTAACTCACTAATATACCTTCTACCCCCAGTGTAACCCACTAATATACCTTCTACACCCAGTGTAACTCACTAATATACCTTCTACACCCAGTGTAACCCACTAATATACCTTCTACGCCCAGTGTCACCCACTAATATACCTTCTACACCCAGTGTAACTCACTAATATACCTTCTACACCCAGTGTAACCCACTAATATACCTTCTACCCCCAGTGTAACCCACTAATATCCCTTCTACTCCCAGTGTAACCCACTAATATACCTTCTACACCCAGTGTAACCCACTAATATACCTTCTACACCCAGTGTAACCCACTAATATACCTTCTGCACCCAGTGTAACCCACTAATATACCTTCTACACCCAGTGTAACTCACTAATATACCTTCTACACCCAGTGTAACTCACTAATATACCTTCTGCACCCAGTGTAACCCACTAATATACCTTCTACACCCAGTGTAACTCACTAATATACCTTCTACACCCAGTGTAACCCACTAATATACCTTCTACCCCCAGTGCAACCCACTAATATACCTTCTACCCCCAGTGTAACCCACTAATATACCTTCTACCCCCAGTGTAACCCACTAATATCCCTTCTACACCCAGTGTAACCCACTAATATACCTTCTTCCCCCAGTGTAACCCACTAATATACCTTCTGCCCCCAGTGTACCTCACTAATATACCTTCTACACCCAGTGTAACCCACTAATATACCTTTCACACCCAGTGTAACTCACTAATATACCTTCTACACCCAGTGTAACCCACTAATATACCTTCTACACCCAGTGTAACCCACTGATATACCTTCTACACCCAGTGAAACTCACTAATATACCTTCTACACCCACTGTAACCCACTAATACACCTTCTACCCCCAGTGTAACCCACTAATATACCTTCTACACCCAGTGTAACCCACTAATATACCTTTCACACCCAGTGTAACTCACTAATATACCTTCTACACCCAGTGTAACCCACTAATACACCTTCTACCCCCAGTGTAACCCACTAATATACCTTCTACACCCAGTGTAACTCACTAATATACCTTCTACACCCAGTGTAACCCACTAATATACCTTCTACCCCCAGTGTAACCCACTAATATACCTTCTACCCCCAGTGTAACCCACTAATATACCTTCTACCCCCAGTGTAACCCACTAATATACCTTCTACCCCCAGTGTAACCCACTAATATACCTTCTACCCCCAGTGTAACCCACTAATATACCTTCTACCCCCAGTGTAACTCACTAATATACCTTCTACCCCCAGTGTAACCCACTGATATACCTTCTACACCCAGTGTAACCCACTAATATACCTTCTACCCCCAGTGTAACCCACTAATATACCTTCTACCCCCAGTGTAACCCACTAATATACCTTCTACACCCAGTGTAACCCACTAATATACCTTCTACACCCAGTGTAACCCACTAATATACCTTCTACCCCCAGTGTAACCCACTAATATACCTTCTACCCCCAGTGTAACCCACTAATATACCTTCTGCACCCAGTGTAACTCACTAATATACCTTCTACCCCCAGTGCAACCCACTAATATACCTTCCACACCCAGTGTAACTCACTAATATACCTTCTGCACCCAGTGTAACCCACTAATATACCTTCTACCCCCAGTGTAACTCACTGATATTCCTTCCACACCCAGTGTAACCCACTAATATACCTTCCACACCCAGTGTAACTCACTAATATACCTTCTACACCCAGTGTAACCCACTAATATACCTTCCACACCCAGTGTAACCCACTAATATACCTTCTACCCCCAGTGTAACTCACTAATATACCTTCTACCCCCAGTGTAACCCACTAATATACCTTCTACACCCAGTGCAACTCACTAATATACCTTCTACACCCAGTGTAACCCACTAATATACCTTCTACCCCCAGTGTAACCCACTAATATACCTTCTACCCCCAGTGTAACCCACTAATATACCTTCTACACCCAGTGTAACTCACTAATATACCTTCTACACGCAGTGTAACCCACTAATATACCTTCTACACCCAGTGTAACCCACTAATATACCTTCTACCCCCAGTGTAACCCACTAATATACCTTCTACACCCAGTGTAACCCACTAATATACCTTCTACCCCCAGTGTAACCCACTAATATACCTTCTACCCCCAGTGTAACCCACTAATATACCTTGCACACCCAGTGTAACCCACTAATATACCTTCTACACCCAGTGTAACTCACTAATATACCTTCTACACCCAGTGTAACCCACTAATATACCTTCTACCCCCAGTGTAACCCACTAATATACCTTCTACCCCCAGTGTAACCCACTAATTTTCCTTCTACACCCAGTGTAACTCACTAATATACCTTCTACACCCAGTGTAACCCACTAATATACCTTCGACCCCCAGTGTAACCCACTAATATACCTTCTACCCCCAGTGTAACCCACTAATATACCTTCTACCCCCAGTGTCACCCACTAATATACCTTCTACACCCAGTGTAACCCACTAATATACCTTCTACCCCCAGTGTCACCCACTAATATACCTTCTACACCCAGTGTAACCCACTAATATACCTTCCACCCCCAGTGTAACCCACTAATATACCTTCTACACCCAGTGTAACTCACTAATATACCTTCTACACCCAGTGTAACCCACTAATATACCTTCTACACCCAGTGTAACCCACTAATATACCTTCCACCCCCAGTGTAACCCACTAATATACCTTCTACACCCAGTGTAACCCACTAATATACCTTTCACACCCAGTGTAACCCACTAATATACCTTCTACACCCAGTGTAACCCTCTAATATACCTTCTACCCCCAGTGTAACCCACTAATATACCTTCTACACCCAGTGTAACTCACTAATATACCTTCTACACCCAGTGTAACCCACTAATATACCTTCTACACCCAGTGTAACCCACTAATATACCTTCTACACCCAGTGTAACCCTCTAATATACCTTCTACCCCCAGTGTAACCCACTAATATACCTTCTACACCCAGTGTAACTCACTAATATACCTTCTACACCCAGTGTAACCCACTAATATACCTTCCACCCCCAGTGTAACCCACTAATATACCTTCTACACCCAGTGTAACTCACTAATATACCTTCGACACCCAGTGCAACCCACTAATATACCTTCTACCCCCAGTGTAACCAACTAATATACCTTCCACCCCCAGTGTAACCCACTAATATACCTTCTACACCCAGTGTAACTCACTAATATACCTTCGACACCCAGTGCAACCCACTAATATACCTTCTACCCCCAGTGTAACCAACTAATATACCTTCTACCCCCAGTGTAACCCACTAATATACCTTCCACACCCAGTGTAACCCACTAATATACCTTCTACACCCAGTGTAACCCTCTAATATACCTTCTACCCCCAGTGTAACCCACTAATATACCTTCTGCACCCAGTGTAACTCACTAATATACCTTCTACACCCAGTGCAACCCACTAATATACCTTCTACCCCCAGTGTAACCCACTAATATACCTTCTACACCCAGTGTAACCCACTAATATACCTTCCACCCCCAGTGTAACCCACTAATATACCTTCTACACCCAGTGTAACTCACTAATATACCTTCTACACCCAGTGTAACCCACTAATATACCTTCTACACCCAGTGTAACCCACTAATATACCTTCTACACCCAGTGTAACTCACTAATATACCTTCTACACCCAGTGTAACCCACTAATATACCTTCCACCCCCAGTGCAACCCACTAATATACCTTCTACACCCAGTGTAACTCACTAATATACCTTCTCCACCCAGTGCAACCGACTAATATACCTTCTACACCCAGTGCAACCCACTAATATACCTTCTACCCCCAGTGTAACCAACTAATATACCTTCTACCCCCAGTGTAACCCACTAATATACCTTCTACACCCAGTGTAACCCACTAATATACCCTCTACACCCAGTGTAACCCACTAATATACCTTCTACCCCCAGTGTAACTCACTAATATACCTTCTACCCCCAGTGTAACCCACTAATATACCTTCCACACCCAGTGTAACCCACTAATATACCTTCTACACCCAGTGTAACCCACTAATATACCTTCTACACCCAGTGTAACCCACTAATATACCTTCTACACCCAGTGTAACCCACTAATATATATTCTACACCCAGTGTAACCCACTAATATACCTTCTACCCCCAGTGTAACCCACTAATATACCTTCTACACCCAGTGTAACCCACTAATATACCTTCTACCCCCAGTGTAACCCACTAATATACCTTCTACACCCAGTGTAACTCACTAATATACCTTCTACCCCCAGTGTAACTCACTAATATACGTTCCACACCCAGTGTAACCCACTAATATAGCTTCTACACCCAGTGTAACTCACTAATATACCTTCTACCCCCAGTGTACCTCACTAATATACCTTCTACCCCCAGTGTAACCCACTAATATACCTTCTACCCCCAGTGTACCTCACTAATATACCTTCTACCCCCAGTGTAACTCACGAATATACCTTCTACCCCCAGTGTAACTCACTAATATACCTTCCACACCCAGTGTAACCCACTAATATACCTTCTACCCCCAGTGTACCTCACTAATATACCTTCTACCCCCAGTGTAACTCACTAATATACCTTCTACCCCCAGTGTACCTCACTAATATACCTTCTACCCCCAGTGTAACTCACTAATATACCTTCTACCCCCAGTGTAACTCACCAATATACCTTCTACCCCCAGTGTAACCCACTAATATACCTTCCACACCCAGTGTAACCCACTAATATACCTTCTACACCCAGTGTAACCCACTAATATACCTTCTGCACCCAGTGTAACTCACTAATATACCTTCTACACCCAGTGTAACTCACTAATATACCTTCTACACCCAGTGTAACTCACTAATATACCTTCTACACCCAGTGTAACCCACTAATATACCTTCTACACCCAGTGTAACTCACTAATATACCTTCTACACCCAGTGTAACTCACTAATATACCTTCTACACCCAGTGTAACCCACTAATATACCTTCTACACCCAGTGTAACCCACTAATATACCTTCTACACCCAGTGTAACCCACTAATATACCTTCTACCCCCAGTGTAACCCACTAATATACCTTCTACCTCCAGTGTAACCCACTAATATACCTTCTACACCCAGTGTAACCCACTAATATACCTTCTACACCCAGTGTAACCCACTAATATACCTTCTACACCCAGTGTAACCCACTAATATACCTTCTACACCCAGTGTAACTCACTAATATACCTTCTACCCCCAGTGTAACCCACTAATATACCTTCTACACCCAGTGTAACCCACTAATATACCTTCTACACCCAGTGTAACCCACTAATATACCTTCTACCCCCAGTGTAACCCACTAATATACCTTCTACACCCAGTGTAACCCACTAATATACCTTCTACACCCAGTGTAACTGACTAATATACCTTCTACACCCATTGTAACTCACTAATATACCTTCCACACCCAGTGTAACTCACTAATATACCTTCTACTCCCAGTGTAACTCACTAATATACCTTCTACCCCCAGTGTAACTCACTAATATACCTTCTACACCCAGTGTAACTGACTAATATACCTTCTACCCCCAGTGTAACCCACTAATATACCTTCTACACCCAGTGTAACTCACTAATATACCTTCCACACCCAGTGTAACCCACTAATATACCTTCTACACCCAGTGTAACCCACTAATATACCTTCTACTCCCAGTGTAACTCATTAATATACCTTCTACCCCCAGTGTAACTCACTAATATACCTTCTACTCCCAGTGTAACCCACTAATATACCTTCTACTCCCAGTGTAACTCACTAATATACCTTCTACCCCCAGTGTAACTCACTAATATACCTTCTACTCCCAGTGTAACTCACTAATATACCTTCTCCTCCCAGTGTAACCCACTAATATACCTTCTACACCCAGTGTAACCCACTGATATACCTTCTACCCCCAGTGTAACCCACTAATATACCTTCTACCCCCAGTGTAACCCACTAATATACCTTCCACACCCAGTGTAACTCACTAATATACCTTCTACACCCAGTGTAACCCACTAATATACCTTCTACCCCCAGTGTAACCCACTAATATACCTTCCACACCCAGTGTAACTCACTAATATACCTTCTACTCCCAGTGTAACTCACTAATATACCTTCTACACCCAGTGTAAATCACTAATATACCTTCCACACCCAGTGTAACTCACTAATATACCTTCTACTCCCAGTGTAACTCACTAATATACCTTCTACCCCCAGTGTAACCCACTAATATACCTTCTACACCCAGTGTAACTCACTAATATACCTTCTACCCCCAGTGCAACCCACTAATATACCTTCTACACCCAGTGTAACCCACTAATATACCTTCTACACCCAGTGTAACCCACTAATATACCTTCTACACCCAGTGTAACCCACTAATATACCTTCTACACCCAGTGTAACTCACTAATATACCTTCCACACCCAGTGTAACTCACTAATATACCTTCCACATCCAGTGTAACCCACTAATATACCTTCCACACCCAGTGTAACTCACTAATATACCTTCCACACCCAGTGTAACTCACTAATATACCTTCTACACCCAGTGTAACCCACCAATATACCTTCTACCCCCAGTGTAACCAACTAATATACCTTCCACACCCAGTGTAACTCACTAATATACCTTCTACACCCAGTGTAACCCACTAATATACCTTCCACACCCAGTGTAACTCACTAATATACCTTCTACACCCAGTGTAAATCACTAATATACCTTCTACACCCAGTGTAAATCACTAATATACCTTCTACACCCAGTGTAAATCACTAATATACCTTCTACACCCAGTGTAAATCACTAATATACCTTCTACACCCAGTGTAACTCACTAATATACCTTCCACACCCAGTGTAACTCACTAATATACCTTCTACACCCAGTGTAACCCACTAATATACCTTCCACACCCAGTGTAACTCACTAATATACCTTCTACTCCCAGTGTAACTCACTAATATACCTTCTACTCCCAGTGTAACTCACTAATATACCTTCTACCCCCAGTGTAACCCACTAATATACCTTCTACACCCAGTGTAACCCACTAATATACCTTCCACACCCAGTGTAACTCACTAATATACCTTCTACACCCAGTGTAACTCACTCATATACCTTCCACACCCAGTGTAACTCACTAATTTCCCTTCTACTCCCAGTGTAACTCACTAATATACCTTCTACCCCCAGTGTAACCCACTAATATACCTTCTACACCCAGTGTAACTCACTAATATACCTTCTACCCCCAGTGTAACCCACTAATATACCTTCTACTCCCAGTGTAACTCACTAATATACCTTCTACCCCCAGTGTAACTCACTAATATACCTTCTACACCCAGTGTAACCCACTAATATACCTTCTACCCCCAGTGTCACCCAATAATATACCTTCTACCCCCAGTGTAACTCACTAATATACCTTCTACCCTCAGTGTAACCCACTAATATACCTTCTACACCCAGTGTAACTCACTAATATACCTTCCACACCCAGTGTAACCCACTAATATACCTTCTACACCCAGTGTAACCCACTAATATACCTTCTACACCCAGTGTAACCCACTAATATGCCTTCTACACCCAGTGCAACTCACTAATATACCTTCCACACCCAGTGTAACCCACTAATATACCTTCTACCCCCAGTGTAACCCACTAATATACCTTCTACACCCAGTGTAACCCACTAATATACCTTCTACACCCAGTGTAACCCACTAATATACCTTCGACCCCCAGTGTAACCCACTCATATACCTTCTACCCCCAGTGTAACCCACTAATATACCTTCTACACCCAGTGTAACCCACTAATATACCTTCTACCCCAGTGTAACCCACTAATATACCTTCTACACCCAGTGTAACCCACTAATATACCTTCTACCCCCAGTGTAACCCACTAATATACCTTCTACACCCAGTGTAACCCACTAATATACCTTCTACACCCAGTGT
The DNA here is from genome assembly GCF_035084215.1 of Heptranchias perlo. Classification (NCBI taxonomy): domain Eukaryota; kingdom Metazoa; phylum Chordata; class Chondrichthyes; order Hexanchiformes; family Hexanchidae; genus Heptranchias; species Heptranchias perlo. Next base: position 208,393 of record NW_027138990.1, on the reverse strand, counting down.
AACCCACTAATATACCTTCTACACCCAGTGTAACCCACTAATATACCTTCTACACCCAGTGTAACTCACTAATATACCTTCCACACCCAGTGTAACTCACTAATATACCTTCTACTCCCAGTGTAACTCACTAATATACCTTCTACCCCCAGTGTAACTCACTAATATACCTTCTACTCCCAATGTAACTCACTAATATACCTTCTACTCCCAGTGTAACCCACTAATATACCTTCTACACCCAGTGTAACCCACTAATATACCTTCCACACCCAGTGTAACTCACTAATATACCTTCTACTCCCAGTGTAACTCACTAATATACCTTCTACACCCAGTGTAAATCACTAATATACCTTCCACACCCAGTGTAACTCACTAATATACCTTCTACTCCCAGTGTAACTCACTAATATACCTTCTACCCCCAGTGTAACCCACTAATATACCTTCTACACCCAGTGTAACTCACTAATATACCTTCTACCCCCAGTGCAACCCACTAATATACCTTCTACACCCAGTGTAACCCACTAATATACCTTCTACACCCAGTGTAGCCCACTAATATACCTTCTACACCCAGTGTAACCCACTAATATACCTTCTACACCCAGTGTAACTCACTAAAATACCTTCCACACCCAGTGTAACTCACTAATATACCTTCTACTCCCAGTGTAACTCACTAATATACCTTCTACCCCCAGTGTAACTCAATAATATACCTTCTACTCCCAGTGTAACTCACTAATATACCTTCTACTCCCAGTGTAACCCACTAATATACCTTCTACACCCAGTGTAACCCACTAATATACCTTCTACTCCCAGTGTAACCCACTAATATACCTTCTACACCCAGTGTAACTCACTAATATACCTTCTACTCCCAGTGTAACCCACTAATATACCTTCTACACCCAGTGTAACCCACTAATATACCTTCTACACCCAGTGTAACCCACTAATATACCTTCTACACCCAGTGTAACTCACTAATATACCTTCCACACCCAGTGTAACTCACTAATATACCTTCTACTCCCAGTGTAACTCACTAATATACCTTCTACCCCCAGTGTAACTCAATAATATACCTTCTACTCCCAGTGTAACTCACTAATATACCTTCTACTCCCAGTGTAACCCACTAATATACCTTCTACACCCATTGTAACCCACTAATATACCTTCTACACCCAGTGTAACCCACTAATATACCTTCTACCCCCAGTGTAACCCACTAATATACCTTCTACTCCCAGTGTAACTCACTAATATACCTTCTACACCCAGTGTAACTCACTAATATACCTTCTACCCCCAGTGTAACTCATTAATATACCTTCTACACCCAGTGTAACCCACTAATATACCTTCTACCCCCAGTGTAACTCACTAATATACCTTCCACACCCAGTGTAACCCACTAATATACCTTCCACACCCAGTGTAACTCACTAATATACCTTCTACACCCAGTGTAACCCACTAATATACCTTCCACACCCAGTGTAACTCACTAATATACCTTCCACACCCAGTGTAACTCACTGATATACCTTCTACACCCAGTGTAACCCACTGATATACCTTCTACCCCCAGTGTAACCCACTAATATACCTTCCACACCCAGTGTAACTCACTAATATACCTTCTACACCCAGTGTAACCCACTAATATACCTTCCACACCCAGTGTAACTCACAAATATACCTTCTACTCCCAGTGTAACTCACTAATATACCTTCTACACCCAGTGTAACTCACTCATATACCTTCCACACCCAGTGTAACTCACTAATTTCCCTTCTACTCCCAGTGTAACTCACTAATATACCTTCTACCCCCCAATGTAACCCACTAATATACCTTCTACACCCAGTGTAACTCACTAATATACCTTCTACCCCCAGTGTAACCCACTAATATACCTTCTACTCCCAGTGTAACTCACTAATATACCTTCTACCCCCAGTGTAACTCACTAATATACCTTCTACACCCAGTGTAACTGACTAATATACCTTCTACCCCCAGTGTCACCCACTAATATACCTTCTACCCCCAGTGTAACGCACTAATATACCTTCTACCCCCAGTGTAACCCACTAATATACCTTCTACACCCAGTGTAACTCACTAATATACCTTCTACACCCAGTGTAACTCACTAATATACCTTCTACACCCAGTGTAACCCACTAATATACCTTCTACCCCCAGTGTAACTCACTAATATACCTTCTACACCCAGTGTAACCCACTAATATACCTTCCACACCCAGTGTAACTCACTGATATGCCTTCTGCACCCAGTGTAACCAACTAATATACCTTCTACACCCAGTGTAACCCACTAATATACCTTCTACACCCAGTGTAACCCACTAATATACCTTCTACACCCAGTGTAACCCACTAATATACCTTCTACACCCAGTGTAACCCACTAATATACCTTCTACCCCTAGTGTAACCCACTAATATACCTTCTACACCCAGTGTAACTCACTAATATACCTTCCACACCCAGTGTAACCCACTAATATACCTTCTACACCCAGTGTAACCCACTAATATACCTTCTACCCCCAGTGTAACTCACTAATATACCTTCTACACCCAGTGTAACTCACTAATATACCTTCCACACCCAGTGTAACCCACTAATATACCTTCTACACCCAGTGTAACCCACTAATATACCTTCTACACCCAGTGTAACCCACTAATATACCTTCTACACCCAGTGTAACCCACTAATATACCTTCCACACCCAGTGTAACCCACTAATATACCTTCTACACCCAGTGTAACCCACTAATATACCTTCTACACCCAGTGTAACCCACTAATATACCTTCTACACCCAGTGTAACTCACTAATATACCTTCTACCCCCAGTGTAACCCACTAATATACCTTCTACACCCAGTGTAACCCACTAATATACCTTCTACCCCAGTGTAACCCACTAATATACCTTCTACCCCCAGTGTAACCCACTAATATACCTTCTACCCCCAGTGTAACCCACCAATATACCTTCTACCCGCAGTGTAACTCACTAATATACCTTCTACACCCAGTGTAACTCACTAATATACCTTCTACACCCAGTGTAACCCACTAATATACCTTCTACCCCCAGTGTAACCCAATAATATACCTTCTACACCCAGTGTAACCCACTAATATACCTTCTACACACAGTGTAACTCACTAATATACCTTCTACACCCAGTGTAACTCACTAATATACCTTCTACACCCAGTGTAACCCACTAATATACCTTCTACACCCAGTGTAACTCACTAATATACCTTCTACACCCAGTGTAACCCACTAATATACCTTCTACACCCAGTGTAACCCACTAATATACCTTCTACACCCAGTGTAACCCACTAATATACCTTCTACACCCAGTGTAACCCACTAATATACCTTCTACCCCCAGTGTAACCCACTAATATACCTTCTACACCCAGTGTAACCCACTAATATACCTTCTACCCCCAGTGTAACCCACTAATATACCTTCTACCCCCAGTGTAACCCACTAATATACCTTCTACACCCAGTGTAACCCACTAATATACCTTCTACATCCAGTGTAACCCACTAATATACCTTCTACCCCCAGTGTAACCCACTAATATACCTTCTACACCCAGTGTAACCCACTAATATACCTTCTACCCCCAGTGTAACCCACTAATATACCTTCTACCCCCAGTGTAACCCACTAATATACCTTCTACCCCAGTGTAACCCACTAATATACCTTCTGCACCCAGTGTAACCTACTAATATACCTTCTACCCCAGTGTAACCCACTAATATACCTTCTACACCCAGTGTAACCCACTAATATACCTTCTACACCCAGTGTAACCCACTAATATACCTTCTACCCCCAGTGTAACCCACTAATATACCTCCTACACCCAGTGTAACCCACTAATACACCTTCTACCCCCAGTGTAACCCACGAATATACCTTCTACCCCCAGTGTAACCCACTAATATACCTTCTACCCCCAGTGTAACCCACTAATATACCTTCTACCCCCAGTGTAACCCACTAATATACCTTCCACACCCAGTGTAACCCACTAATATACCTTCGACACCCAGTGTAACCCACTAATATACCTTCCACACCCAGTGTAACCCACTAATATACCTTCTACACCCAGTGTAACCCACTAATATACCTTCTACCCCCAGTGTAACCCACTAATATACCTTCTACCCCCAGTGTAACCCACTAATATACCTTCTACACCCAGTGTAACTGACTAATATACCTTCCACACCCAGTGTAACCCACTAATATACCTTCTACACCCAGTGTAACAGACTAATATACCTTCTACACCCAGTGTAACCCACTAATATACCTTCTACACCCAGTGTAACTCACTAATATACCTTCTACACCCAGTGTAACCCACTAATATACCTTCTACACCCAGTGTAACCCACTAATATACCTTCTACACCCAGTGTAACTCACTAATATACCTTCTACACCCAGTGTAACCCACTAATATACCTTCTACACCCAGTGTAACTCACTAATATACCTTCTACCCCCAGTGTAACTCACTAATATACCTTCTACCCCCAGTGTAACCCACTAATATACCTTCTACACCCAGTGTAACTCACTAATATACCTTCGACACCCAGTGTAACTCACTAATATACCTTCTACCCCCAGTGTAACCCACTAATATACCTTCTACCCCCAGTGTAAACCACTAATATACCTTCTACACCCAGTGTAACTCACTTATATACCTTCTACACCCAGTGTAACTCACTAATATACCTTCTACACCCAGTGTAACCCACTAATATACCTTCTACCCCCAGTGTAGCCCACTAATATACCTTCTACCCCCAGTGTAACCCACTAATATCCCTTCTACCCCCAGTGTAACCCACTAATATACCTTCTACCCCCAGTGTAACCCACTAATATACCTTCTACACCCAGTGTAACTCACTAATATACCTTCTACACCCAGTGTAACCCACTAATATACCTTCCACACCCAGTGTAACCCACTAATATACCTTCTACCCCCAGTGTAACCCACTAATATACCTTCTACCCCAGTGTAACCCACTAATATACCTTCTACCCCCAGTATAACCCACTAATATACCTTCTACCCCAGTGTAACCCACTAATATACCTTCTACACCCAGTGTAACCCACTAATATACCTTCTACCCCCAGTGTAACCCACTAATATACCTTCTACCCCCAGTGTAACCCACTAATATACCTTCCACACCCAGTGTAACTCACTAATATACCTTCTACACCCAGTGTAACTCACTAATATACCTTCTACACCCAGTGTCACCCACTAATATACCTTCTACACCCAGTGTAACCCACTAATATACCTTCCACACCCAGTGTAACCCACTAATATACCTTCTACACCCAGTGTAACCCACTAATATACCTTCTACACCCAGTGTAACCCACTAATATACCTTCTACACCCAGTGTAACCCACTAATATACCTTCTACCCCCAGTGTAACCCACTAATATACCTTCTACACCCAGTATAACCCACTAATATACCTTCTACACCCAGTGTAACCCACTAATATACCTTCTACCCCCAGTGTAACTCACTAATATACCTTCTACCCCCAGTGTAACCCACTAATATACCTTCCACACCCAGTGTAACCCACTAATATACCTTCTACACCCAGTGTAACCCACTAATATACCTTCTACCCCCAGTGTAACCCACTAATATACCTTCTACACCCAGTGTAACTCACTAATATACCTTCTACACCCAGTGTAACTCACTAATATACCTTCTACCCCCAGTGTAACTCACTAATATACCTTCTACCCCCAGTATAACCCACTAATATACCTTCCACACCCAGTGTAACTCACTAATATACCTTCCACACCCAGTGTAACCCACTAATATACCTTCTACACCCAGTGTAACCCACGAATATACCTTCTACCCCCAGTATAACCCACTAATATACCTTCTACTCCCAGTGTAACCCACTAATATACCTTCTACCCCCAGTATAACCCACTAATATACCTTCTACTCCCAGTGTAACCCACTAATATACCTTCTACACCCAGTATAACCCACTAATATACCTTCTACCCCCAGTGTAACCCACTAATATACCTTCTACCCCCAGTGTAACCCACTAATATACCTTCTACCCCCAGTGTAACCCACTAATATACCTTCCACACCCAGTGTAACCCACTAATATACCTTCTACACCCAGTGTAACCCACTAATATACCTTCTACCCCCAGTGTAACTCACTAATATACCTTCTACACCCAGTGTAACCCACTAATATACCTTCTACCCCCAGTGTAACTCACTAATATACCTTCTACACCCAGTGTAACCCACTTATATACCTTCTACCCCCAGTGTAACCCACTAATATACCTTCTACCCCCAGTGTAACCCACTAATATACCTTCTACACCCAGTGTCACCCACTAATATACCTTCTACACCCAGTGTAACCCACTAATATACCTTCTACCCCCAGTGTAACCCACTAATATACCTTCTACCCCCAGTGTAACCCACTAATATACCTTCCACACCCAGTGTAACTCACTAATATACCTTCTACACCCAGTGTAACCCACTAATATACCTTCTGCACCCAGTGTAACTCACTAATATACCTTCTACACCCAGTGTAACCCACTAATATACCTTCTACCCCCAGTGTAACCCACTAATATACCTTCTACACCCAGTGTAACTCACTAATATACCTTCTACCCCCAGTGTAACCCACTAATATACCTTCTACACCCAGTGTAACTCACTAATATACCTTCTACACCCAGTGTCACCCACTAATATACCTTCTACACCCAGTGTAACCCACTAATATACCTTCTACCCCCAGTGTAACCCACTAATATACCTTCTACACCCAGTGTAACCCACTAATATACCTTCCACACCCAGTGTAACCCACGAATATACCTTCTACCCCCAGTGTAACTCACTAATATACCTTCTACACCCAGTGTAACCCACTAATATACCTTCTACCCCCAGTGTAACCCACTAATATATCTTCTACACCCAGTGTAACCCACTAATATACCTTCTACACCCAGTGTAACTCACTAATATACCTTCTACACCCAGTGTAACCCACTAATATACCTTCTACCCCCAGTGTAACCCACTAATATACCTTCTACACCCAGTGTAACCCACTAATATACCTTCTACACCCAGTGTAACCCACTAATATACCTTCGACACCCAGTGTAACCCACTAATATACCTTCTACACCCAGTGTAACCCACTAATATACCTTCGACACCCAGTGTAACCCACTAATATACCTTCTACACCCAGTGTAACCCACTAATATACCTTCCACACCCAGTGTAACCCACGAATATACCTTCTACCCCCAGTGTAACCCACTAATATACCTTCTACACCCAGTGTAACTCACTAATATACCTTCTACCCCCAGTGTAACCCACTAATATACCTGCTACCCCCAGTGTAACCCACTAATATACCTTCTACCCCCAGTGTAACCCACTAATATACCTTCTACACCCAGTGTAACTCACTAATGTCCCTTCCACACCCAGTGTAACCCACTAATATACCTTCTACTCCCAGTGTAACTCACTAATATACCTTCTACACCCAGTGTAACCCACTAATATACCTTCTACACCCAGTGTAACCCACTAATATACCTTCTACCCCCAGTGTAACTCACTAATGTCCCTTCCACACCCAGTGTAACCCACTAATATACCTTCTACCCCCAGTGTAACCCACTAATATACCTTCTACACCCAGTGTAACTCACTAATATACCTTCTACACCCAGTGTAACCCACTAATATACCTTCTGCACCCAGTGTAACTCACTAATATACCTTCTACACCCAGTGTAACCCACTAATATACCTTCTACACCCAGTGTCACCCACTAATATACCTTCTACACCCAGTGTAACCCACTAATATACCTTCTACCCCCAGTGTAACCCACTAATATACCTTCTACACCCAGTGTAACCCACTAATATACCTTCCACACCCAGTGTAACCCACGAATATACCTTCTACCCCCAGTGTAACTCACTAATATACCTTCTACACCCAGTGTAACCCACTAATATACCTTCTACCCCCAGTGTAACCCACTAATATACCTTCTACCCCCAGTGTAACTCACTAATATACCTTCCACACCCAGTGTAACCCACTAATATACCTTCTACACCCAGTGTAACTCACTAATATACCTTCTACACCCAGTGTAACCCACTAATATACCTTCTACCCCCAGTGTAACCCACTAATATACCTTCTACACCCAGTGTCACCCACTAATATACCTTCTACACCCAGTGTAACCCACTAATATACCTTCTACCCCCAGTGTAACCCACTAATATACCTTCTACACCCAGTGTAACCCACTAATATACCTTCTACACCCAGTGTAACCCACTAATATACCTTCTACCCCCAGTGTAACCCACTAATATACCTTCTACCCCCAGTGTAACCCACTAATATACCTTCTACACCCAGTGTAACTCACTAATGTCCCTTCCACACCCAGTGTAACCCACTAATATACCTTCTACCCCCAGTGTAACCCTCTAATATACCTTCTACACCCAGTGTAACCCACTAATATACCTTCTACCCCCAGTGTAACCCACTAATATACCTTCTACACCCAGTGTAACTCACTAATGTCCCTTCTACACCCAGTGTAACCCACTAATATACCTTCTACCCCCAGTGTAACCCACTAATATACCTTCTACACCCAGTGTAACCCACTAATATACCTTCTACACCCAGTGTAACCCACTAATATACCTTCTACACCCAGTGTAACCCACTAATATACCTTCTACACCCAGTGTAACCCACGAATATACCTTCTACCCCCAGTGTAACCCACTAATATACCTTCTACCCCCAGTGTAACCCACTAATATACCTTCCACACCCAGTGTAACCCACTAATATACCTTCCACACCCAGTGTAACCCACTAATATACCTTCTACACCCAGTGTAACCCACTAATATACCTTCTACACCCAGTGTAACCCACTAATATACCTTCTACACCCAGTGTAACCCACTAATATACCTTCTACACCCAGTGTAACCCACTAATATACATTCTGCACCCAGTGTAACCCTCTAATATACCTTCTACCCCCAGTGTAACCCACTAATATACCTTCTACCCCCAGTGTAACCCACTAATATACCTTCTACACCCAGTGTAACCCACTAATATACCTTCTACACCCAGTGTAACCCACTAATATACCTTCTACACCCAGTGTAACCCACCAATATACCTTCTACACCCAGTGTAACCCACTAATATACCTTCTACACCCAGTGTAACCCACTAATATACCTTCTACACCCAGTGTAACTCACTAATATACCTTCTACACCCAGTGTAACCCACTAATATACCTTCTGCACCCAGTGTAACCCACTAATATACCTTCTACCCCCAGTGTAACCCACTAATATACCTTCTACCCCCAGTGTAACCCACTAATATACCTTCTACACCCAGTGTAACCCACTAATATACCTTCTACCCCCAGTGTAACCCACTAATATACCTTCTACACCCAGTGTAACTCACTAATATACCTTCTACCCCCAGTGTAACCCACTAATATACCTTCTACCCCCAGTGTCACCCACTAATATACCTCGACCCCCAGTGTAACCCTCTAATATACCTTCCACACCCAGTGTAACCCACTAATATACCTTCTACACCCAGTGTATCCCACTAATATACCTTCTACACCCAGTGTAACTCACTAATATACCTTCTACACCCAGTGTAACCCACTAATATACCTTCCACACCCAGTGTAACCTACTAATATACCTTCTACCCCCAGTGTAACCCACTAATATACCTTCTACACCCAGTGTAACCCACTAATATACCTTCTACACCCAGTGTAACCCACTAATATACCTTCTACACCCAGTGTAACCCACTAATATACCTTCTACCCCCAGTGTAACCCACTAATATACCTTCTACCCCCAGTGTAACTCACTAATATACCTTCTACACCCAGTTTAACCCACTAATATACCTTCTACACCCAGTGTAACCCACTAATATACCTTCTACACCCAGTGTAACTCACTAATATACCTTCTACACCCAGTGTAACTCACTAATATACCTTCTACACCCAGTGTAACTCACTAATATACCTTCTACACCCAGTGTAACCCACTAATATACCTTCTACACCCAGTGTAACCCACTAATATCCCTTCTACCCCCAGTGTAACCCACTAATATACCTTCAACCCCCAGTATAACCCACTGATATACCTTCTACCCCAGTGTAACCCACTAATATACCTTGTACACCCAGTGTAACCCACTAATATACCTTCTACACCCAGTGTAACTCACTAATATCCCTTCTACCCCCAGTGTAACCCACTAATATACCTTCTACCCCCAGTGTAACCCACTAATATACCTTCTACCCCCAGTGTCACCCACTAATATACCTTCTACCCCCAGTGTAACTCACTAATATACCTTCTACACCCAGTGTAACTCACTAATATACCTTCTACACCCAGTGTAACCCACTAATATACCTTCTACCCCCAGTGTCACCCACTAATATACCTTCTACCCCCAGTGTAACTCACTAATATACCTTCTACACCCAGTGTAACTCACTAATATACCTTCTACCCCCAGTGTCACCCACTAATATACCTTCTACCCCCAGTGTAACTCACTAATATACCTTCTACACCCAGTGTAACTCACTAATATACCTTCTACACCCAGTGTAACTCACTAATATACCTTCTACACCCAGTGTAACCCACTAATGTACCTTCTACCCCCAGTGTAACTCACTAATATACCTTCTACACCCAGTGTAACTCACTAATATACCTTCTACCCCCAGTGTAACTCACTAATATACCTTCTACCCCCAGTGTAACCCACTAATATACCTTCTACACCCAGTGTAACTCACTAATATACCTTCTACCCCCAGTGTAACTCACTAATATACCTTCTACCCCCAGTGTAACTCACTAATATACCTTCTACACCCAGTGTCACCCACTAATATACCTTCTACCCCCAGTGTAACCCACTAATATACCTTCTACCCCCAGTGTCACCCACTAATATACCTTCTACCCCCAGTGTAATCCACTAATATACCTTCTACCCCCAGTGTCACCCACTAATATACCTTCTACCCCCAGTGTAACTCACTAATATACCTTCTACCCCCAGTGTAACTCACTAATATACCTTCTACCCCCAGTGTCACCCACTAATATACCTTCTACCCCCAGTGTAACTCACTAATATACCTTCTATCCCCAGTGTAACTCACTAATATACCTTCTACACCCAGTGTAACTCACTAATATACCTTCTACACCCAGTGTAACCCACTAATATACCTTCTACACCCAGTGTAACCCACTAATATACCTTCTACACCCAGTGTAACCCACTAATATACCTTCTACACCCAGTGTAACCCACTAATATACCTTCTACACCCAGTGTAACCCACTAATATACCTTCTACCCCCAGTGTAACCCACTAATATACCTTCTACACCCAGTGTAACCCACAAATATACCTTCTACACCCAGTGTAACCCACTAATATACCTTCTACACCCAGTGTAACTCACTAATATACCTTCTACACCCAGTGTAACCCACTAATATACCTTCTACACCCAGTGTAACCCACTAATATACCTTCTACCCCCAGTGTAACCCACTAATATACCTTCTGCACCCAGTGTAACTCACTAATATACCTTCTACCCCCAGTGTAACCCACTAATATACCTTCTACACCCAGTGTAACCCACTAATATACCTTCTACACCCAGTGTAACCCACTAATATACCTTCTACCCCCAGTGTAACTCACTAATATACCTTCTACACCCAGTGTAACTCACTAATATACCTTCTACACCCAGTGTAACCCACTAATATACCTTCTGCCCCCTGTGTAACCCACTGATATACCTTCTACACCCAGTGTAACCCACTAATATACCTTCCACACCCAGTGTAACCCACTAATATACCTTCTACCCCCAGTGTAACCCACTAATATACCTTCTACCCCCAGTGTAACCCACTAATATACCTTCTACACCCAGTGTAACCCACTAATATACCTTCCACACCCAGTGTAACCCACGAATATACCTTCTACACCCAGTGTAACCCACTAATATACCTTCTACACCCAGTGTAACCCACTAATATACCTTCTACCCCCAGTGTCACCCACTAATATACCTTCTACACCCAGTGTAACCCACTAATATACCTTCTACACCCAGTGTAACCCACTAATATACCTTCTACCCCCAGTGTCACCCACTAATATACCTTCTACCCCCAGTGTAACCCACTAATATACCTTCTACCCCCAGTGTAACCCACTAATATACCTTCTACACCCAGTGTAACTCACTAATATACCTTCTACACCCAGTGTAACTCACTAATATACCTTCTACCCCCAGTGTAACCCACTAATATACCTTCTACACCCAGTGTAACTCACTAATATACCTTCTACACCCAGTGTAACTCACGAATATACCTTCTACCCCCAGTCTAACCCACTAATATACCTTCTACCCCCAGTGTAACCCACTAATATACCTTCTACACCCAGTGTAACTCACTAATATACCTTCTACACCCAGTGTAACTCACGAATATACCTTCTACCCCCAGTGTAACCCACTAATATACCTTCTACCCCCAGTGTAACCCACTAATATACCTTCTACCCCCAGTGTAACCCACTCATATACCTTCTACCCCCAGTGTAACCCACTAATATACCTTCTACCCCCAGTGTAACCCACTAATATACCTTCTACACCCAGTGTAACTCACTAATATACCTTCTACACCCAGTGTCACCCACTAATATACCTTCTACCCCCTGTGTAACCCACTAATATACCTTCTACACCCAGTGTAACCCACTAATATACCTTCTACACCCAGTGTCACCCACTAATATACCTTCCACACCCAGTGTAACTCACTAATATACCTTCTACCCCCAGTGTAACCCACTAATATACCTTCTACCCCCAGTGTAACCCACTAATATACCTTCCACACCCAGTGTAACCCACTAATATACCTTCCACACCCAGTGTAACTCACTAATATACCTTCTACACCCAGTATAACCCACTAATATACCTTCTACCCCCAGTGTAACCCACTAATATACCTTCTACCCCCAGTGTAACCCACTAATATACATTCTACACCCAGTGTAACCCACTAATATACCTTCTACCCCCAGTGTCACCCACTAATATACCTTCTACCCCCAGTGTAACTCACTAATATACCTTCTACACCCAGTGTAACTCACTCATATACCTTCTACACCCAGTGTAACTCACGAATATACCTTCTACCCCCAGTGTAACTCACTAATATACCTTCTACACCCAGTGTCACCCACTAATATACCTTCCACACCCAGTGTAACCCACTAATATACCTTCTACACCCAGTGTAACTCACTAATATACCTTCTACACCCAGTGTAACTCACTAATATACCTTCTACACCCAGTGTAACCCACTAATATACCTTCTACCCCCAGTGTAACCCACTAATATACCTTCTACGCCCAGTGTAACCCACTAATATACCTTCTACACCCAGTGTAACCCACTAATATACCTTCTACACCCAGTGTCACCCACTAATATACCTTCCACACCCAGTGTAACCCACTAATATACCTTCTACACCCTGTGTAACCCACTAATATACCATCTACCCCCAGTGTAACCCACTAATATACCTTCCACACCCAGTGTCACCCACTAATATACCTTCCACACCCAGTGTAACCCACTAATATACCTTCTACCCCCAGTGTAACCCACTAATATACCTTCCACACCCAGTGTAACCCACTAATATACCTTCTACACCCAGTATAACCCACTAATATACCTTCTACCCCCAGTGTAACCCACTAATATACCTTCTACCCCCAGTGTAACCCACTAATATACCTTCTACACCCAGTGTAACCCACTAATATACCTTCTACCCCCAGTGTCACCCACTAATATACCTTCTACCCCCAGTGTAACTCACTAATATACCTTCTACACCCAGTGTAACTCACTAATATACCTTCTACACCCAGTGTAACTCACTAATATACCTTCTACCCCCAGTGTAACTCACTAATATACCTTCTACACCCAGTGTCACCCACTAATATACCTTCCACACCCAGTGTAACTCACTAATATACCTTCTACACCCAGTGTAACCCACTAATATACCTTCTACCCCCAGTGTAACCCACTAATATACCTTCTACCCCCAGTGTCACCCACTAATATACCTTCTCCCCCCAGTGTAACTCACTAATATACCTTCTACCCCCAGTGTAACTCACTAATATACCTTCTACCCCCAGTGTAACTCACTAATATACCTTCTACCCCCAGTGTAACTCACTAATATACCTTCTACCCCCAGTGTAACCCACTAATATACCTTCTACACCCAGTGTAACTCACTAATATACCTTCTACCCCCAGTGTACCTCACTAATATACCTTCTACCCCCAGTGTAACCCACTAATATCCCTTCTACCCCCAGTGTCACCCACTAATATACCTTCTACCCCCAGTGTCACCCACTAATATACCTTCTACCCCCAGTGTCACCCACTAATATACCTTCTACCCCCAGTGTCACCCACTAATATACCTTCTACCCCCAGTGTAACTCACTAATATACCTTCTACACCCAGTGTAACTCACTAATATACCTTCTACCCCCAGTGTAACTCACTAATATACCTTCTGCACCCAGTGTCACCCACTAATATACCTTCTACACCCAGTGTAACTCACTAATATACCTTCTACCCCCAGTGTCACCCACTAATATACCTTCTACCCCCAGTGTAACTCACTAATATACCTTCTACACCCAGTGTAACTCACTAATATACCTTCTACCCCCAGTGTAACTCACTAATATACCTTCTACCCCCAGTGTAACCCACTAATATACCTTCTACACCCAGTGTAACCCACTAATATACCTTCTACCCCCAGTGTAACCCACTAATATACCTTCTACCCCCAGTGTCACTCACTAATATACCTTCTACCCCCAGTGTCACCCACTAATATACCTTCTACCCCCAGTGTCACCCACTAATATACCTTCTACCCCCAGTGTAACTCACTGATATACCTTCTATCCCCAGTGTAACTCACTAATATACCTTCTACACCCAGTGCAACCCACTAATATACCTTCTACACCCAGTGTAACTCACTAATATACCTTCTACCCCCAGTGTCACCCACTAATATACCTTCTACACCCAGTGTAACTCACTAATATACCTTCTATACCCAGTGTAACCCACTAATATACCTTCTCCCCCCAGTGTAACCCACTAATATACCTTCTACACCCAGTGTAACCCACTAATATACCTTCTACACCCAGTGTAACCCACTAATATACCTTCTACCCCCAGTGTAACCCACTAATATACCTTCTGCACCCAGTGTAACTCACTAATATACCTTCTACCCCCAGTGTAACCCACTAATATACCTTCTACACCCAGTGTAACCCACTAATATACCTTCTACCCCCAGTGTAACCCACTAATATACCTTCTACCCCCAGTGTAACCCACTAATATACCTTCTACACCCAGTGTAACCCACTAATATACCTTCTACCCCCAGTGTAACCCACTAATATACCTTCTACCCCCAGTGTAACCCACTAATATACCTTCTACACCCAGTGTAACCCACTAATATACCTTCTACCCCCAGTGTCACCCACTAATATACCTTCTACCCCCAGTGTAACTCACTAATATACCTTCTACACCCAGTGTAACTCACTAATATACCTTCTACACCCAGTGTCACCCACTAATATACCTTCTACCCCCAGTGTAACCCACTAATATACCTTCTACACCCAGTGTAACCCACTAATATACCTTCTACACCCAGTTTAACCCACTAATATAACTTCTACCCCCAGTGTAACCCACTAATATACCTTCTGCACCCAGTGTAACTCACTAATATACCTTCTACCCCCAGTGTAACCCACTAATATACCTTCTGCACCCAGTGTAACTCACTAACATACCTTCTACACCCAGTGTAACTCACTAATATACCTTCTACCCCCAGTGTAACCCACTAATATACCTTCCACACCCAGTGTAACCCACTAATATACCTTCTACCCCCAGTGTAACTCACTAATATACCTTCTACACCCAGTGTAACCCACTAATATACCTTCTACACCCAGTGTAACCCACTAATATACCTTCTACACCCAGTGTAACCCACTAATATACCTTCTACACCCAGTGTAACCCACTAATATACCTTCTGCACCCAGTGTAACCCACTAATATACCTTCTACACCCAGTGTCACCCACTAATATACCTTCTACACCCAGTGTAACCCACTAATATACCTTCCACACCCAGTGTAACCCACTAATATACCTTCTACACCCAGTGTAACTCACTAATATACCTTCTACCCCCAGTGTAACCCACTAATATACCTTCTACACCCAGTGTAACCCACTAATATACCTTCTACACCCAGTGTAACCCACTAATATACCTTCTACCCCCAGTGTAACCCACTAATATACCTTCTGCCCCCAGTGTCACCCACTAATATACCTTCTACCCCCAGTGTCACCCACTAATATACCTTCTACACCCAGTGTAACCCACTAATATACCTTCTACACCCAGTGTCACCCACTAATATACCTTCTACACCCAGTGTAACCCACTAATATACCTTCCACACCCAGTGTAACCCACTAATATACCTTCCACACCCAGTGTAACCCACTAATATACCTTCCACACCCAGTGTAACCCACTAATATACCTTCTACCCCCAGTGTAACCCACTAATATACCTTCTACACCCAGTGTAACCCACTAATATACCTTCTACACCCAGTGTAACCCACTAATATACCTTCTACACCCAGTGTAACCCACTAATATACCTTCTACACCCAGTGTAACCCACTAATATACCTTCCACACCCAGTGCAACCCACTAATATACCTTCTACACCCAGTGTAACCCACTAATATACCTTCTACCCCCAGTGTAACTCACTAATATACCTTCTACACCCAGTGTAACCCACTAATATACCTTCCACACCCAGTGTAACCCACTAATATACCTTCTACACCCAGTGTAACCCACTAATATACCTTCTACCCCCAGTGTAACTCACTAATATACCTTCCACACCCAGTGTAACCCACTAATATACCTTCTACACCCAGTGTAACCCACTAATATACCTTCCACACCCAGTGTAACGCACTAATATACCTTCTACCCCCAGTGTAACTCACTAATATACCTTCCACACCCAGTGTCACCCACTAATATACCTTCTACCCCCAGTGTAACCCACTAATATACCTTCTACACCCAGTGTAACTCACTAATATACCTTCTACCCCCAGTATAACCCACTAATATACCTTCTACCCCAGTGTAACCCACTAATATACCTTCTACCCCCAGTGTAACCCACTAATATACCATCTACACCCAGTGTCACCCACTAATATACCTTCTACACCCAGTGTAACCCACTAATATACCTTCTACCCCCAGTGTAACCCACTAATATACCATCTACACCCAGTGTCACCCACTAATATACCTTCTACCCCCAGTGTAACCCACTAATATACCATCTACCCCCAGTGTAACCCACTAATATACCTTCTACACCCAGTGTAACCCACTAATATACCTTCTACTCCCAGTGTAACTCACTAATATACCTTCTACACCCAGTGTAACCCACTAATATACCTTCTACCCCCAGTGTAACCCACTAATATACCATCTACCCCCAGTGTAACCCACTAATATACCTTGTACCCCCAGTGTAACCCACTAATATACCTTCTACACCCAGTGTAACTCACTAATATACCTTCTACACCCAGTGTAACCCACTAATATACCTTCCACACCCAGTGTAACCCACTAATATACCATCCACACCCAGTGTAACCCACTAATATACCATCTACACCCAGTGTAACCCACTAATATTCCATCCACACCCAGTGTAACCCACTAATATACCTTCTACACCCAGTGTCACCCACTAATATACCTTCTACACCCAGTGTAACCCACTAATATACCTTCTACACCCAGTGTAACCCACTAATATACCTTCTACACCCAGTGTAACCCACTAATATACCTTCTACACCCAGTGTAACCCACTAATATACCTTCTACCCCCAGTGTAACCCACTAATATACCTTCCACACCCAGTGTAACCCACTAATATACCTTCTACACCCAGTGTAACCCACTAATATACCTTCTACACCCAGTGTAACCCACTAATATACCTTCTACACCCAGTGTAACCCACTAATATACCTTCTACACCCAGTGTAACCCACTAATATACCTTCTACACCCAGTGTAACCCACTAATATACCTTCTACCCCCAGTGTAACCCACTAATATACCTTCTGCACCCAGTGTAACCCACTAATATACCTTCTACCCCCAGTGTAACTCACTAATATACCTTCTACACCCAGTGTAACCCACTAATATACCTTCTACACCCAGTGTAACCCACTAATATACCTTCTACCCCCAGTGTAACCCACTAATATACCTTCTACCCCCAGTGTAACCCACTAATATACCTTCTACCCCCAGTGTAACCCACAAATATACCTTCTACCCCCAGTGTAACCCACTAATATACCTTCTACCCCCAGTGTAACCCACTAATATACCTTCTACACCCAGTGTAACCCACTAATATACCTTCTACACCCAGTGTAACCCACTAATGTACCTTCTACCCCCAGTGTAACCCACTAATATACCTTCTACACCCAGTGTAACTCACTAATATACCTTCTGCACCCAGTGTAACCCACTAATATACCTTCTACCCCCAGTGTAACTCACTAATATACCTTCTACACCCAGTGTAACCCACTAATATACCTTCTACACCCAGTGTAACCCACTAATATACCTTCTACCCCCAGTGTAACCCACTAATATACCTTCTACACCCAGTGTAACCCACTAATATACCTTCTACACCCAGTGTCACCCACTAATATACCTTCTACCCCCAGTGTAACCCACTAATATACCTTCCACACCCAGTGTAACCCACTAATATACCTTCTACACCCAGTGTAACCCACTAATATACCTTCTACACCCAGTGTAACCCACTAATATACCTTCTACCCCCAGTGTAACCCACTAATATACCTTCTACACCCAGTGTAACCCACTAATATACCTTCTACCCCCAGTGTAACCCACTAATATACCTTCTACACCCAGTGTAACCCACTAATATACCTTCTACCCCCAGTGTAACTCACTAATATACCTTCTACACCCAGTGTAACTCACTAATATACCTTCTGCACCCAGTGTAACCCACTAATATACCTTCTACACCCAGTGTAACCCACTAATATACCTTCTACACCCAGTGCAACTCACTAATATACCTTCTACACCCAGTGTAACCCACTAATATACCTTCTACACCCAGTGTAACTCACTAATATACCTTCTGCACCCAGTGTAACCCACTAATATACCTTCTACCCCCAGTGTAACCCACTAATATACCTTCTACACCCAGTGTAACTCACTAATATACCTTCTACACCCAGTGTAACTCACTAATATACCTTCTACCCCAGTGTAACCCACTAATATACCTTCTACCCCCAGTGTAACCCACTAATATACCTTCTACCCCCACTGTAACTCACTAATATACCTTCTACCCCCAGTGTAACTCACTAATATACCTTCTACACCCAGTGTAACCCACGAATATACCTTCTGCCCCCAGTGTAACCCACTAATATACCTTCCACACCCAGTGTAACTCACTAATATACCTTCTACACCCAGTGTAACCCACTAATATACCTTCTGCACCCAGTGTAACTCACTAACATACCTTCCACACCCAGTGTAACCCACTAATATACCTTCTACCCCCAGTGTAACCCACTAATATACCTTCTACCCCCAGTGTAACCCACTAATATACCTTCTACCCCCAGTGTAACCCACTAATATACCTTCTACACCCAGTGTAACCCACTAATATACCTTCTACACCCAGTGTAACTCACTAATATACCTTCTACACCCAGTGTAACTCACTAATATACCTTCTACACCCAGTGTAACCCACTAATATACCTTCTACACCCAGTGTAACCCACTAATATACCTTCTACACCCAGTGTAACCCACTAATATACCTTCTACACCCAGTGTAACCCACTAATATACCTTCTACCCCCAGTGTAACCCACTAATATACCTTCTACACCCAGTGTAACCCACTAATATACCTTCTACCCCCAGTGTAACTCACTAATATACCTTCTACCCCCAGTGTAACTCACTAATATACCTTCTACACCCAGTGTAACCCACTAATATACCTTCTACACCCAGTGTAACTCACTAATATACCTTCTACCCCCAGTGTAACTCACTAATATACCTTCTACACCCAGTGTAACCCACTAATATACCTTCTACACCCAGTGTAACTCACTAATATACCTTCTACACCCAGTGTAACCCACTAATATACCTTCTACACCCAGTGTAACTCACGAATATACCTTCTACCCCCAGTGTAACTCACTAATATACCTTCTACACCCAGTGTAACCCACTAATATACCTTCTACACCCAGTGTAACCCACTAATATACCTTCTACCCCCAGTGTCACTCACTAATATACCTTCTACCCCCAGTGTAACTCACTAATATACCTTCTACACCCAGTGTAACCCACTAATATACCTTCTACACCCAGTGTAACTCACTAATATACCTTCCACACCCAGTGTAACCCACTAATATACCTTCTACACCCAGTGTAACTCACTAATATACCTTCTACACCCAGTGTAACTCACTAATATACCTTCTACACGCAGTGTAACTCACTAATATACCTTCTACACCCAGTGTAACCCACTAATATACCTTCTACACCCAGTGTAACCCACTAATATACCTTCTACACCCAGTGTAACTCACTAATATACCTTCTACCCCCAGTGTAACCCACTAATATACCTTCTACACCCAGTGTAACTCACTAATATACCTTCTACCCCCAGTGTAACCCACTAATATACATTCTACCCCCAGTGTAACCCACTAATATACCTTCTACACCCAGTGTAACTCACTAATATACCTTCTACTCCCAGTGTAACCCACTAATATACCTTCTACCCCCAGTGTAACTCACTAATATACCTTCTACACCCAGTGTAACCCACTAATATACCTTCTACTCCCAGTGTAACCCACTAATATACCTTCTACACCCAGTGTAACCCACTAATATACCTTCTACACCCAGTGCAACCCACGAATATACCTTCTACTCCCAGTGTAACCCACTAATATACCTTCTACACCCAGTGTAACTCACTAATATACCTTCTACACCCAGTGTAACCCACTAATATACCTTCTACACCCAGTGTAACCCACTAATATACCTTCCACACCCAGTGTAACCCACTAATTTACCTTCTACACCCAGTGTAACCCACTAATATACCTTCTACACCCAGTGTAACCCACTAATATACCTTCTACCCCAGTGTAACCCACTAATATACCTTCTACACCCAGTGTAACCCACTAATATACCTTCTACCCCCAGTGTAACCCACTAATATACCTTCTACACCCAGTGTAACCCACTAATATACCTTCTACACCCAGTGTAACTCACTAATATACCTTCTACACCCAGTGTAACCCACTAATATACCTTTTACACCCAGTGTAACCCACTAATATACCTTCGACACCCAGTGTAACTCACTAATATACCTTCTACCCCCAGTGTAACCCACTAATATACCTTCCACACCCAGTGTAACCCACTAATATACCTTCTACCCCCAGTGTAACTCACTAATATACCTTCTACACCCAGTGTAACCCACTAATATACCTTCTACCCCCAGTGTAACCCACTAATATACCTTCTACACCCAGTGTAACCCACTAATATACCTTCTACACCCAGTGTAACCCACTAATATACCTTCTACCTCCAGTGTAACCCACTAATATACCTTCTACACCCAGTGTAACCCACTAATATACCTTCGACACCCAGTGTAACCCGCTAATATACCTTCTGCACCCAGTGTAACCCACTAATATACCTTCTACCCCCAGTGTAACCCACTAATATACCTTCCACACCCAGTGTAACCCACTAATATACCTTCTACCCCCAGTGTAACTCACTAATATACCTTCTACACCCAGTGTAACCCACTAATATACCTTCTACCTCCAGTGTAACCCACTAATATACCTTCTACCCCCAGTGCAACTCACTAATATACCTTCTACACCCAGTGTAACCCACTAATATACCTTCTACACCCAGTGTAACTCACTAATATACCTTCCACACCCAGTGTAACCCACTAATATACCTTCTACACCCAGTGTAACTCACTAATATACCTTCTACACCCAGTGTAACTCACTAATATACCTTCTACACGCAGTGTAACTCACTAATATACCTTCTACACCCAGTGTAACCCACTAATATACCTTCTACCCCCAGTGTAACCCACTAATATACCTTCTACCCCCAGTGTAACTCACTAATATACGTTCTACACCCAGTGTAACCCACTAATATACCTTCTACACCCAGTGTAACTCACTAATATACCTTCTACCCCCAGTGTAACCCACTAATATACCTTCTACACCCAGTGTAACTCACTAATATTCCTTCTACCCCCAGTGTAACCCACTAATATACCTTCTACCCCCAGTGTAACCCACTAATATACCTTCTACACCCAGTGTAACTCACTAATATACCTTCTACACCCAGTGTAACCCACTAATATACCTTCTACCCCAGTGTAACCCACTAATATACCTTCCACACCCAGTGTAACCCACTAATATACCTTCCACACCCAGTGTAACCCACTAATTTCCTTCTGCACCCAGTGTAACCCACTAATATACCTTCTACCCCCAGTGTAACCCACTAATATACCTTCTACCCCCAGTGTAACTCACTAATATACCTTCTACCTCCACTGTAACCCACTAATATACCTTCTACACCCAGTGTAACCCACTAATATACCTTCTACCCCCAGTGTAACTCACTAATATACCTTCTACCCCCACTGTAACCCACTAATATACCTTCTACCCCCACTGTAACCCACTAATATACCTTCTACCCCCACTGTAACCCACTAATATACCTTCTACACCCAGTGTAACTCACTAATATACCTTCTACACCCAGTGTAACCCACTAATATACCTTCTACCCCCACTGTAACCCACTAATATACCTTCTACACCCAGTGTAACTCACTAATATACCTTCTACACCCAGTGTAACCCACTAATATACCTTCTACCCCCAGTGTAACCCACTAATATACCTTCTACACCCAGTGGAACTCACTAATATACCTTCTACACCCAGTGTAACCCACTAATATACCTTCTACCCCAGTGTAACCCACTAATATGCCTTCCACACCCAGTGTAACCCACTAATTTCCTTCTGCACCCAGTGTAACCCACTAATATACCTTCTACACCCAGTGTAACTCACTAATATACCTTCTACCCCCAGTGTAACCCACTAATATACCTTCTACCCCCAGTGTAACCCACTAATATACCTTCTACACCCAGTGTAACTCACTAATATACCTTCTATCCCCAGTGTAACCCACTAATATACCTTCTACACCCAGTGTAACCCACTAATATACCTTCTACACCCAGTGTAACCCACTAATATACCTTCTACCCCAGTGTAACCCACTAATATACCTTCTACACCCAGTGTAACCCACTAATATACCTTCTACACCCAGTGTAACTCACTAATATACCTTCTACACCCAGTGTAACCCACTAATATACCTTCTACACCCAGTGTAACCCACTAATATACCTTCTACCCCCAGTGTAACCCATTAATATACCTTCCACACCCAGTGTAACCCACTAATATACCTTCTACCCCCAGTGTAACTCACTAATATACCTTCTACACCCAGTGTAACCCACTAATATACCTTCTACCCCCAGTGTAACCCACTAATATACCTTCTACACCCAGTGTAACCCACTAATATACCTTCTACACCCAGTGTAACCCACTAATATACCTTCTACCTCCAGTGTAACCCACTAATATACCTTCTACCCCCAGTGTAACTCACTATTATACCTTCTACACCCAGTGTAACCCACTAATATACCTTCTACCCCCAGTGTAACCCACTAATATACCTTCTACACCCAGTGTAACCCACTAATATACCTTCTACACCCAGTGCAACCCACTAATATACCTTCTACCTCCAGTGTAACCCACTAATATACCTTCTACACCCAGTGTAACCCACTAATATACCTTCGACACCCAGTGTAACCCGCTAATATACCTTCTGCACCCAGTGTAACCCACTAATATACCTTCTACCCCCAGTGTAACCCACTAATATACCTTCTACCCCCAGTGTAAACCACTAATATACCTTCCACACCCAGTGTAACCCACTAATATACCTTCTACCCCCAGTGTAACTCACTAATATACCTTCTACACCCAGTGTAACCCACTAATATACCTTCTACCTCCAGTGCAACCCACTAATATACCTTCTACACCCAGTGTAACCCACTAATATACCTTCTACACCCAGTGTAACCCACTAATATACCTTCTACACCCAGTGTAACCCACTAATATACCTTCTACACCCAGTGTAACCCACTAATATACCTTCTACACCCAGTGTAACTCACTAATATACCTTCTACACCCAGTGTAACCCACTAATATACCTTCCACACCCAGTGTAACCCACTAATATACCTTCGACACCCAGTGTAACCCACTAATTTCCTTCTGCACCCAGTGTAACTCACTAATATACCTTCTGCACCCAGTGTAACCCACTAATATACCTTCTACACCCAGTGTACCTCACTAATCTACCTTTTACACCCAGTGTAACCCACTAATATACCTTCGACACCCAGTGTAACCCACTAATTTCCTTCTGCACCCAGTGTAACCCACGAATATACCTTCTGCACCCAGTGTAACCCACTAATTTCCTTCTGCACCCAGTTTAACTCACTAATATACCTTCCACCCCCAGTGTAACTCACTAATATACCTTCCACCCCCAGTGTAACCCACTAATATACCTTCGACACCCAGTGTAACCCACTAATTTCCTTCTGCACCCAGTGTAACCCACTAATATACCTTCTGCACCCAGTGTAACCCACTAATTTCCTTCTGCACCCAGTGTAACCCACTAATATACCTTCTACACCCAGTGTAACCCACTAATATACCTTCTACACCCAGTGTAACCCACTAATATACCTTCTACACCCAGTGTAACTCACTAATATACCTTCTACACCCAGTGTAACCCACTAATATACCTTCTACACCCAGTGTAACTGACTAATATACCTTCCACACCCAGTGTAACCCACTAATATACCTTCTGCACCCAGTGTACCTCACTAATATACCTTCCACACCCAGTGTACCTCACTAATATACCTTCTACACCCAGTGAAACTCACTAATATACCTTCTCCACCCAGTGTAACCCACTAATATACCTTCTACACCCAGTGTAACCCACTAATATACCTTCTACCCCCAGTGTAACCCACTAATATACCTTCTACACCCAGTGTAACCCACTAATATACCTTCTACACCCAGTGTACCTCATTAATATACCTTCTACACCCAGTGTATCCCACTAATATACCTTCTGCACCCAGTGTAACCCACTAATATACCTTCTACCCCCAGTGTAACCCACTAATATACCTTCTACACCCAGTGTAACCCACTAATATACCTTCTGCACCCAGTGTACCTCACTAATATACCTTCTACACCCAGTGTAACCCACTAATATACCTTCTACACCCAGTGTAACCCACTAATATACCTTCTGCACCCAGTGTAACCCACTAATATACCTTCTACACCCAGTGTAACCCACTAATATACCTTCTACACCCAGTGTAACCCACTAATATACCTTCTACACCCAGTGTAACCCACTAATATACCTTCTACCCCAGTGTAACTCACTAAAGTACCTTCTACCCCCAGTGTAACTCACTAATATACCTTCTACACCCAGTGTAACCCACTAATATACCTTCTACACCCAGTGTAACTCACTAATATACCTTCTACACCCAGTGTAACTCACTAATATACCTTCTACACCCAGTGTAACCCACTAATATACCTTCTACACCCAGTGTAACCCACTAATATACCTTCTACCCCCAGTGTAACTCACTAATATACCTTCTACCCCCACTGTAACCCACTAATATACCTTCTGCACCCAGTGTAACCCACTAATATAACTTCTACCCCCACTGTAACCCACCAATATACCTTCTACACCCAGTGTAACTCACTAATATACCTTCTACACCCAGTGTAACTCACTAATATACCTTCTACCCCCAGTGTAACCCACTAATATACCTTCTACACCCAGTGTAACCCACTAATATACCTTCTACACCCAGTGTAACCCGCTAATATACCTTCTACACCCAGTGTAACCCACTAATATACCTTCTACCCCCAGTGTAACCCACTAATATACCTTCTACACCCAGTGTAACCCACTAATATACCTTCTACACCCAGTGTAACCCACCAATATACCTTCTACACCCAGTGTAACTCACTAATATACCTTCTACACCCAGTGTAACTCACTAATATACCTTCTACCCCCAGTGTAACCCACTAATATACCTTCTACACCCAGTGTAACCCACTAATATACCTTCTACACCCAGTGTAACCCACTAATATACCTTCTACACCCAGTGTAACTCACTAATATACCTTCTACACCCAGTGTAACCCACTAATATACCTTCTACACCCAGTGTAACTCACTAATATACCTTCTACCCCCAGTGTAACCCACTAATATACCTTCTACACCCAGTGTAACCCACTAATATACCTTCTACACCCAGTGTAACCCACTAATATACCTTCTACACCCAGTGTCACTCACTAATATACCTTCTACCCCCAGTGTAACCCACTAATATACCTTCTACACCCAGTGTAACCCACTAATATACCTTCTACCCCCAGTGTAACCCACTAATATACCTTCTACACCCAGTGTAACTCACTAATATACCTTCCACACCCAGTGTAACCCACTAATATACCTTCTACACCCAGTGTAACCCACTAATATACCTTCTACACCCAGTGTAACCCACTAATATACCTTCTACACCCAGTGTAACTCACTAATATACCTTCTACACCCAGTGTAACCCACTAATATACCTTCTACACCCAGTGTAACCCACTAATATACCTTCTACACCCAGTGTAACCCACTAATATACCTTCGACACCCAGTGTAACCCACTAATATACCTTCTACCCCCAGTGTAACCCACTAATATACCTTCTACACCCAGTGTAACCCACTAATATACCTTCCACACCCAGTGTAACCCACTAATATACCTTCCACACCCAGTGTAACCCACTAATTTCCTTCTGCACCCAGTGTAACCCACTAATATACCTTCTACACCCAGTGTAACTCACTAATATACCTTCTACCCCCAGTGTAACCCACAAATATACCTTCTACCCCAGTGTAACCCACTAATATACCTTCTACACCCAGTGTAACCCACTAATATACCTTCTACACCCAGTGTAACTCACTAATATACCTTCTACCCCCAGTGTAACCCACTAATATACCTTCTACACCCAGTGTAACCCACTAATATACCTTCTACACCCAGTGTAACTCACTAATATACCTTCTATCCCCAGTGTAACCCACTAATATACCTTCTACACCCAGTGTAACCCACTAATATACCTTCTACCCCAGTGTAACCCACTAATATACCTTCTACACCCAGTGTAACCCACTAATATACCTTCTACACCCAGTGTAACTCACTAATATACCTTCTACCCCCAGTGTAACCCACTAATATACCTTCTACACCCAGTGTAACCCACTAATATACCTTCTACACCCAGTGCAACCCACTAATATACCTTCTACACCCAGTGTAACCCACTAATATACCTTCTACACCCAGTGTAACCCACTAATATACCTTCTACACCCAGTGTAACCCACTAATATACCTTCTACCCCCAGTATAACCCACTAATATACCTTCTACCCCCAGTGTAACCCACTAATATACCTTCTACACCCAGTGTAACCCACTAATATACCTTCTACACCCAGTGTAACTCACTAATATACCTTCTACCCCCAGTGTAACCCACTAATATACCTTCTACACCCAGTGTAACCCACTAATATACCTTCTACACCCAGTGCAACCCACTAATATACCTTCTACACCCAGTGTAACCCACTAATATACCTTCTACACCCAGTGTAACCCACTAATATACCTTCTACACCCAGTGTAACCCACTAATATACCTTCTACCCCAGTGTAACCCACTAATATACCTTCTACACCCAGTGTAACCCACTAATATACCTTCTGCACCCAGTGTAACTCACTAATATACCTTCTACCCCCAGTGTAACCCACTAATATACCTTCTACACCCAGTGTAACCCACTAATATACCTTCTACACCCAGTGCAACCCACTAATATACCTTCTACACCCAGTGTAACCCACTAATATACCTTCTACACCCAGCGTAACCCACTAATATACCTTCTACCCCCAGTGTAACCCACTAATATACCTTCCACACCCAGTGTAACCCACTAATATACCTTCTACACCCAGTGCAACCCACTAATATACCTTCTACCCCCAGTGTAACCCACTAATATACCTTCTACACCCAGTGTAACCCACTAATATACCTTCTACCCCCAGTGTAACCCACTAATATACCTTCTACACCCAGTGTAACTCACTAATATACCTTCTACACCCAGTGTAACCCACTAATATACCTTCTACACCCAGTGTAACCCACTAATATACCTTCTACACCCAGTGTAACCCACTAATATACCTTCTACCCCCAGTGTAACCCACTAATATACCTTCTACACCCAGTGTAACCCACTAATATACCTTCTACACCCAGTGTAACTCACTAATATACCTTCTACACCCAGTGTAACCCACTAATATACCTTCTACACCCAGTGTAACCCACCAATATACCTTCTACACCCAGTGCAACCCACTAATATACCTTCTACCCCCAGTGTAACCCACTAATATACCTTCTACACCCAGTGTAACCCACTAATATACCTTCTACCCCCAGTGTCACCCACTAATATACCTTCTACACCCAGTGTAACCCACTAATATACCTTCTGCACCCAGTGTAACCCACTAATATACCTTCTACCCCCAGTGTAACCCACTAATATACCTTCTACACCCAGTGTAACCCACTAATATACCTTCTACACCCAGTGTAACTCACTAATATACCTTCTACACCCAGTGTAACCCACTAATATACCTTCTACACCCAGTGTAACCCACTAATATACCTTCTACACCCAGTGCAACCCACTAATATACCTTCTACCCCCAGTGTAACCCACTAATATACCTTCTACACCCAGTGTAACCCACTAATATACCTTCTGCACCCAGTGTAACCCACTAATATACCTTCTACACCCAGTGCAACCCACTAATATACCTTCTACACCCAGTGTAACCCACTAATATACCTTCTACACCCAGTGCAACCCACTAATATACCTTCTACCCCCAGTGTAACCCACTAATATACCTTCCACACCCAGTGTAACCCACTAATATACCTTCTACCCCCAGTGTAACCCACTAATATACCTTCTACACCCAGTGTAACCCACTAATATACCTTCTACACCCAGTGTAACCCACTAATATACCTTCTACCTCCAGTGTAACCCACTAATATACCTTCTACACCCAGTGTAACTCACTAATATACCTTCTACACCCAGTGTAACCCACTAATATACCTTCTACACCCACTGTAACTCACTAATATACCTTCTACACCCAGTGTAACCCACTAATATACCTTCGACACCCAGTGTAACCCGCTAATATACCTTCTGCACCCAGTGTAACCCACTAATATACCTTCTACCCCCAGTGTAACCCACTAATATACCTTCTGCACCCAGTGTAACCCGCTAATATACCTTCTGCACCCAGTGTAACCCACTAATATACCTTCTGCACCCAGTGTAACCCGCTAATATACCTTCTGCACCCAGTGTAACCCACTAATATACCTTCTACACCCAGTGTAACCCACTAATATACCTTCTACACCCAGTGCAACCCACTAATATACCTTCTACCCCCAGTGTAACCCACTAATATACCTTCTACCCCCAGTGTAACCCACTAATATACCTTCTACACCCAGTGTAACCCACTAATATACCTTCTACACCCAGTGTAACCCACTAATATACCTTCTACACCCAGTGTAACCCACTAATATACCTTCTACACCCACTGTAACCCACTAATATACCTTCTACACCCAGTGTAACCCACTAATATACCTTCTACACCCAGTGTAACCCGCTAATATACCTTCTGCACCCAGTGTAACCCACTAATATACCTTCTACACCCAGTGTAACCCACTGATATACCTTCTACCCCCAGTGTAACCCACTAATATACCTTCTACACCCAGTGTAACCCGCTAATATACCTTCTGCACCCAGTGTAACCCACTAATATACCTTCTACACCCAGTGTAACCCACTGATATACCTTCTACCCCCAGTGTAACCCACTAATATACCTTCTAAACCCAGTGTAACCCACTAATATACCTTCCACACCCAGTGTAACCCACTAATTTCCTTCTGCACCCAGTGTAACCCACTAATATACCTTCTACACCCAGTGTAACCCACTAATATACCTTCTACACCCAGTGTAACCCACTAATATACCTTCTACACCCAGTGTAACTCACTAATATACCTTCTACACCCAGTGTAACCCACTAATATACCTTCTACACCCAGTGTAACTGACTAATATACCTTCTACACCCAGTGTAACCCACTAATATACCTTCTACACCCAGTGTACCTCACTAATATACCTTCTACACCCAGTGTAACCCACTAATATACCTTCTACACCCAGTGTAACCCACTAATATACCTTCTACACCCAGTGTAACCCACTAATATACCTTCTACACCCAGTGTAACCCACTAATATACCTTCTACACCCAGTGTAACTGACTAATATACCTTCTACACCCAGTGTAACCCACTAATATACCTTCTACACCCAGTGTACCTCACTAATATACCTTCTACACCCAGTGTAACCCACTAATATACCTTCTACACCCAGTGTAACCCACTAATATACCTTCTACACCCAGTGTAACTGACTAATATACCTTCTACACCCAGTGTAACTCACTAATATACCTTCTACACCCAGTGTAACCCACTAATATACCTTCTGCACCCAGTGTAACCCACTAATATACCTTCTACACCCAGTGTAACCCACTAATATACCTTCTACACCCAGTGTAACTGACTAATATACCTTCTACACCCAGTGTAACCCACTAATATACCTTCTGCACCCAGTGTAACCCACTAATATACCTTCTACACCCAGTGTAACTCACTAATATACCTTCTACACCCAGTGTAACCCACTAATATACCTTCTACACCCAGTGTAACCCACTAATATACCTTCTACCCCCAGTGTAACCCACTAATATACCTTCTACACCCAGTGTAACCCACTAATATACCTTCTACACCCAGTGTAACCCACTAATATACCTTCCACACCCAGTGTAACCCACTAATTTCCTTCTGCACCCAGTGTAACCCACTAATATACCTTCTACACCCAGTGTAACTCACTAATATACCTTCTACCCCCAGTGTAACCCACTAATATACCTTCTACCCCCAGTGTAACCCACTAATATACCTTCTACACCCAGTGTAACTCACCAATATACCTTCTATCCCCAGTGTAACCCACTAATATACCTTCTACACCCAGTGTAACCCACTAATATACCTTCTACCCCAGTGTAACCCACTAATATACCTTCTACACCCAGTGTAACCCACTAATATACCTTCTACACCCAGTGTAACTCACTAATATACCTTCTACACCCAGTGTAACCCACTAATATACCTTCTACCCCCAGTGTAACCCACTAATATACCTTCTACCCCCAGTGTAACCCACTAATATACCTTCTACACCCAGTGTAACCCACTAATATACCTTCTACACCCAGTGCAACCCACTAATATACCTTCTACCCCCAGTGTAACCCACTAATATACCTTCCACACCCAGTGTAACCCACTAATATACCTTCTACACCCAGTGCAACCCACTAATATACCTTCTACCCCCAGTGTAACCCACTAATATACCTTCTACACCCAGTGTAACCCACTAATATACCTTCTACCCCCAGTGTAACCCACTAATATACCTTCTACACCCAGTGTAACCCACTAATATACCTTCTACACCCAGTGTAACCCACTAATATACCTTCTACCCCCAGTGTAACCCACTAATATACCTTCTACACCCAGTGTAACCCACTAATATACCTTCTACACCCAGTGTAACTCACTAAGATACCTTCTACACCCAGTGTAACCCACTAATATACCTTCTACACCCAGTGTAACCCACTAATATACCTTCTACACCCAGTGCAACCCACTAATATACCTTCTACCCCCAGTGTAACCCACTAATATACCTTCCACACCCAGTGTAACCCACTAATATACCTTCTACCCCCAGTGTAACCCACTAATATACCTTCTACACCCAGTGTAACCCACTAATATACCTTCTACACCCAGTGTAACCCACTAATATACCTTCTACCTCCAGTGTAACCCACTAATATACCTTCTACACCCAGTGTAACCCACTAATATACCTTCTACACCCAGTGTAACTCACTAATATACCTTCTACACCCAGTGTAACCCACTAATATACCTTCTACACCCACTGTAACTCACTAATATACCTTCTACACCCAGTGTAACCCACTAATATACCTTCGACACCCAGTGTAACCCGCTAATATACCTTCTGCACCCAGTGTAACCCACTAATATACCTTCTACCCCCAGTGTAACCCTCTAATATACCTTCTGCACCCAGTGTAACCCGCTAATATACCTTCTGCACCCAGTGTAACCCACTAATATACCTTCTGCACCCAGTGTAACCCGCTAATATACCTTCTGCACCCAGTGTAACCCACTAATATACCTTCTACCTCCAGTGTAACCCACTAATATACCTTCTACACCCAGTGTAACCCACTAATATACCTTCTACACCCAGTGTAACCCACTAATATACCTTCTACCCCCAGTGTAACCCACTAATATACCTTCTACCCCCAGTGTAACCCACTAATATACCTTCTACACCCAGTGTAACCCACTAATATACCTTCTACACCCAGTGTAACCCACTAATATACCTTCTACACCCAGTGTAACCCACTAATATACCTTCTACACCCAGTGTAACCCACTAATATACCTTCTACACCCAGTGTAACCCACTAATACACCTTCTACACCCAGTGTAACCTGCTAATATACCTTCTGCACCCAGTGTAACCCACTAATATACCTTCTACACCCAGTGTAACCCACTGATATACCTTCTACCCCCAGTGTAACCCACTAATATACCTTCTACACCCAGTGTTACCCGCTAATATACCTTCTGCACCCAGTGTAACCCACTAATATACCTTCTACACCCAGTGTAACCCACTGATATACCTTCTACCCCCAGTGTAACCCACTAATATACCTTCTACACCCAGTGTAACCCACTAATATACCTTCCACACCCAGTGTAACCCACTAATTTCCTTCTGCACCCAGTGTAACCCACTAATATACCTTCTACACCCAGTGTAACCCACTAATATACCTTCTACACCCAGTGTAACCCACTAATATACCTTCTACACCCAGTGTAACTCACTAATATACCTTCTACACCCAGTGTAACCCACTAATATACCTTCTACACCCAGTGTAACTGACTAATATACCTTCTACACCCAGGGTAACCCACTAATATACCTTCTACACCCAGTGTACCTCACTAATATACCTTCTACACCCAGTGTAACCCACTAATATACCTTCTACACCCAGTGTAACTGACTAATATACCTTCTACACCCAGTGTAACCCACTAATATACCTTCTACACCCAGTGTAACTGACTAATATACCTTCTACACCCAGTGTAACCCACTAATATACCTTCTGCACCCAGTGTAACCCACTAATATACCTTCTACACCCAGTGTAACTCACTAATATACCTTCTACACCCAGTGTAACCCACTAATATACCTTCTACACCCAGTGTAACCCACTAATATACCTTCTACCCCCAGTGTAACCCACTAATATACCTTCTACACCCAGTGTAACCCACTAATATAACTTCTACACCCAGTGTACCTCACTAATATACCTTCTACCCCCAGTGTAACCCACTAATATACCTTCTACACCCAGTGTAACCCACTAATATACCTTCTGCACCCAGTGTAACCCACTAATATACCTTCTACACCCAGTGTAACCCACTAATATACCTTCTACCCCCAGTGTAACTCACTAATATACCTTCTACCCCCAGTGTAACTCACTGATATACCTTCTACACCCAGTGTAACCCACTAATATACCTTCTACCCCCAGTGTAACCCACTAATATCCCTTCTACACCCAGTGTAACCCACTAATATTCCTTCTACACCCAGTGTACCTCACTAATATACCTTCTACACCCAGTGTAACCCACTAATATACCTTCTACACCCAGTGTAACCCACTAATATACCTACTACACCCAGTGTAACCCACTAATATACCTTCTACCCCCAGTGTAACCCACTAATATACCTTCTACACCCAGTGTAACTCACTAATATACCTTCTACACCCAGTGTAACCCACTAATATACCTTCCACACCCAGTGTAACCCACTAATATACCTTCTACCCCCAGTGTAACCCACTAATATACCTTCTACACCCAGTGTAACCCACTAATAT
Organism: Heptranchias perlo; assembly: GCF_035084215.1. Classification (NCBI taxonomy): domain Eukaryota; kingdom Metazoa; phylum Chordata; class Chondrichthyes; order Hexanchiformes; family Hexanchidae; genus Heptranchias; species Heptranchias perlo. The sequence goes on along the minus strand of NW_027138990.1, from coordinate 172,851 downwards.
ACCGTCTACACCCAGTGTAACCCACTAATATACCTTCTACCCCCAGTGTAACCCACTAATATACCTTCTACCCCCAGTGTAACCCACTAATATACCTTCTACACCCAGTGTAACTCACTAATATACCTTCTGCACCCAGTGTAACCCACTAATATACCTTCTACCCCCAGTGTAACCCACTAATATACCTTCTACACCCAGTGTAACCCACTAATATACCTTCTACACCCAGTGTAACCCACTAATATACCTTCTACACCCAGTGTAACTCACTAATATACCTTCTACACCCAGTGTAACTCACTAAAGTACCTTCTACCCCCAGTGTAACTCACTAATATACCTTCTACACCCAGTGTAACCCACTAATATACCTTCTACACCCAGTGTAACTCACTAATATACCTTCTACACCCAGTGTAACCCACTAATATACCTTCTACACCCAGTGTAACTCACTAATATACCTTCTACACCCAGTGTAACCCACTAATATACCTTCTACACCCAGTGTAACTCACTAATATACCTTCTACACCCAGTGTAACTCACTAATATACCTTCAACACCCAGTGTAACCCACTAATATACCTTCTACACCCAGTGTAACTCACTAATATACCTTCTACACCCAGTGTAACTCACTAATATACCTTCTACACCCAGTGTAACCCACTAATATACCTTCTACACCCAGTGTAACCCACTAATATACCTTCTGCACCCAGTGTAACCCACTAATATACCTTCCACACCCAGTGTAACCCACTAATATACCTTCTACCCCCCAGTGTAACTCACTAATATACCTTCTAAACCCAGTGTAACCCACTAATATACCTTCTACACCCAGTGTAACCCACTAATATACCTTCTACCCCCAGTGTAACTCACTAATATACCTTCTACCCCCAGTGTAACCCACTAATATACCTTCTACACCCAGTGTAACCCACTAATATACCTTCTACACCCAGTGTAACCCACTAATATACCTTCTACACCCAGTGTAACCCACTAATATACCTTCTACACCCAGTGTAACCCACTAATATACCTTCTACACCCAGTGTAACCCACTAATATACCTTCTACACCCAGTGTAACCCACTAATATACCTTCTACCTCCAGTGTAACCCACTAATATACCTTCTACACCCAGTGTAACCCACTAATATACCTTCTACCCCCAGTGTAACCCACTAATATACCTTCTACCCCCAGTGTAACCCACTAATATACCTTCTACCTCCAGTGTAACCCACTAATATACCTTCTACACCCAGTGTAACCCACTAATATACCTTCCACACCCAGTGTAACCCACTAATATACCTTCTACACCCAGTGTAACCCACTAATATACCTTCTACACCCAGTGTAACTCACTAATATACCTTCTACACCCAGTGTAACCCACTAATATACCTTCTACACCCAGTGTACCTCACTAATATACCTTCTACACCCAGTGTACCTCACTAATATACCTTCTACACCCAGTGTAACTCACTAATATACCTTCTACACCCAGTGTAACCCACTAATATACCTTCTACACCCAGTGTAACCCACTAATATACCTTCTACCCCCAGTGTAACCCACTAATATACCTTCTACACCCAGTGTAACCCACTAATATACCTTCTACACCCAGTGTACCTCACTAATATACCTTCTACACCCAGTGTAACCCACTAATATACCTTCTACCCCCAGTGTAACCCACTAATATCCCTTCTACACCCAGTGTAACCCACTAATATACCTTCTACACCCAGTGTAACCCACTAATATACCTTCTACACCCAGTGTAACCCACTAATATACCTTCTACCCCCAGTGTAACCCACTAATATACCTTCTACACCCAGTGTAACCCACTAATATACCTTCTACACCCAGTGTAACCCACTAATATACCTTCTGCACCCAGTGTAACCCACTAATATACCTTCTACACCCAGTGTAACCCACTAATATACCTTCTACCCCCAGTGTAACCCATTAATATACCTTCTACACCCAGTGTAACTCACTAATATACCTTCTACCCCCAGTGTAACCCACTAATATACCTTCTACACCCAGTGTAACTCACTAATAAACCTTCTACCCCCAGTGTAACCCACTAATATACCTTCTACACCCAGTGTAACCCACTAACATACCTTCTACACCCAGTGTAACCCACTAATATACCTTCTACACCCAGTGTAACCCACTAATATACCTTCTACACCCAGTGTAACTCACTAATATCCCTTCTACCCCCAGTGTAACCCACTAATATACCTTCTCCACCCAGTGTAACCCACTAATATACCTTCTACCCCCAGTGTAACCCACTAATATACCTTCTACACCCAGTGTAACCCACTAATATACCTTCTACACCCAGTGTAACCCACTAATATACCTTCTACACCCAGTGTAACCCACTAATATACCTTCTCCACCCAGTGTAACCCACTAATATACCTTCTACCCCCAGTGTAACCCACTAATATACCTTCTACACCCAGTGTAACCCACTAATATACCTTCTACACCCAGTGTAACTCACTAAAGTACCTTCTACCCCCAGTGTAACTCACTAATATACCTTCTACACCCAGTGTAACCCACTAATATACCTTCTACACCCAGTGTAACTCATTAATATACCTTCTACACCCAGTGTAACTCACTAATATACCTTCTACACCCAGTGTAACCCACTAATATACCGTCTACACCCAGTGTAACTCACTAATATACCTTCTACACCCAGTGTAACTCACTAATATACCTTCTACACCCAGTGTAACCCACTAATATACCTTCTACACCCAGTGTAACCCACTAATATACCTTCTGCACCCAGTGTAACCCACTAATATACCTTCCACACCCAGTGTAACCCACTAATATACCTTCTACCCCCAGTGTAACTCACTAATATACCTTCTAAACCCAGTGTAACCCACTAATATACCTTCTACACCCAGTGTAACTCACTGATATACCTTCTACCCCCAGTGTAACCCACTAATATACCTTCCACACCCAGTGTAACCCACTAATATACCTTCTACACCCAGTGTAACCCACTAATATACCTTCTACACCCAGTGTAACCCACTAATATACCTTCTACACCCAGTGTAACCCACTAATATACCTTCTACACCCAGTGTAACCCACTAATATACCTTCTACACCCAGTGTAACCCACTAATATACCTTCTACACCCAGTGTAACCCACTAATATACCTTCTACACCCAGTGTAACCCACTAATATACCTTCTACACCCAGTGTAACCCACTAATATACCTTCTACCTACAGTGTAACCCACTAATATACCTTCTACACCCAGTGTAACTCACTAATATACCTTCTACACCCAGTGTAACCCACTAATATACCTTCTACCCCCAGTGTAACCCACTAATATACCTTCTACCTCCAGTGTAACCCACTAATATACCTTATACACCCAGTGTAACCCACTAATATACCTTCTACCCCCTGTGTAACCCACTAATATACCTTCTACACCCAGTGTAACCCACTAATATACCTTCTACACCCAGTGTAACCCACTAATATACCTTCTACACCCAGTGTAACTCACTAATATACCTTCTACCTCCAGTGTAACCCACTAATATACCTTCTACACCCAGTGTAACTCACTAATACACCTTCTACACCCAGTGTAACCCACTAATATCCCTTCTACACCCAGTGTAACTCACTAATATACCTTCTACACCCAGTGTAACTCACCAATATACCTTCTACACCCAGTGTAACTCACTAATATACCTTCTACACCCAGTGTAACCCACTAATATACCTTCTACCTCCAGTGTAACCCACTAATATACCTTCTACACCCAGTGTAACCCACTAATATACCTTCTACCCCCAGTGTAACCCACTAATATACCTTCTACCCCCAGTGTAACCCACTAATATACCTTCTACACCCAGTGTAACCCACTAATATACCTTCTACACCCAGTGCAACCCACTAATATACCTTCTACCCCCAGTGTAACCCACTAATATACCTTCCACACCCAGTGTAACCCACTAATATACCTTCTACACCCAGTGCAACCCACTAATATACCTTCTACCCCCAGTGTAACCCACTAATATACCTTCTACACCCAGTGTAACCCACTAATATACCTTCTACCCCCAGTGTAACCCACTAATATACCTTCTACACCCAGTGTAACCCACTAATATACCTTCTACACCCAGTGTAACCCACTAATATACCTTCTACCCCCAGTGTAACCCACTAATATACCTTCTACACCCAGTGTAACCCACTAATATACCTTCTACACCCAGTGTAACTCACTAAGATACCTTCTACACCCAGTGTAACCCACTAATATACCTTCTACACCCAGTGTAACCCACTAATATACCTTCTACACCCAGTGCAACCCACTAATATACCTTCTACCCCCAGTGTAACCCACTAATATACCTTCCACACCCAGTGTAACCCACTAATATACCTTCTACCCCCAGTGTAACCCACTAATATACCTTCTACACCCAGTGTAACCCACTAATATACCTTCTACACCCAGTGTAACCCACTAATATACCTTCTACCTCCAGTGTAACCCACTAATATACCTTCTACACCCAGTGTAACCCACTAATATACCTTCTACACCCAGTGTAACTCACTAATATACCTTCTACACCCAGTGTAACCCACTAATATACCTTCTACACCCACTGTAACTCACTAATATACCTTCTACACCCAGTGTAACCCACTAATATACCTTCGACACCCAGTGTAACCCGCTAATATACCTTCTGCACCCAGTGTAACCCACTAATATACCTTCTACCCCCAGTGTAACCCTCTAATATACCTTCTGCACCCAGTGTAACCCGCTAATATACCTTCTGCACCCAGTGTAACCCACTAATATACCTTCTGCACCCAGTGTAACCCGCTAATATACCTTCTGCACCCAGTGTAACCCACTAATATACCTTCTACCTCCAGTGTAACCCACTAATATACCTTCTACACCCAGTGTAATCCACTAATATACCTTCTACACCCAGTGTAACCCACTAATATACCTTCTACCCCCAGTGTAACCCACTAATATACCTTCTACCCCCAGTGTAACCCACTAATATACCTTCTACACCCAGTGTAACCCACTAATATACCTTCTACACCCAGTGTAACCCACTAATATACCTTCTACACCCAGTGTAACCCACTAATATACCTTCTACACCCAGTGTAACCCACTAATATACCTTCTACACCCAGTGTAACCCACTAATACACCTTCTACACCCAGTGTAACCTGCTAATATACCTTCTGCACCCAGTGTAACCCACTAATATACCTTCTACACCCAGTGTAACCCACTGATATACCTTCTACCCCCAGTGTAACCCACTAATATACCTTCTACACCCAGTGTTACCCGCTAATATACCTTCTGCACCCAGTGTAACCCACTAATATACCTTCTACACCCAGTGTAACCCACTGATATACCTTCTACCCCCAGTGTAACCCACTAATATACCTTCTACACCCAGTGTAACCCACTAATATACCTTCCACACCCAGTGTAACCCACTAATTTCCTTCTGCACCCAGTGTAACCCACTAATATACCTTCTACACCCAGTGTAACCCACTAATATACCTTCTACACCCAGTGTAACCCACTAATATACCTTCTACACCCAGTGTAACTCACTAATATACCTTCTACACCCAGTGTAACCCACTAATATACCTTCTACACCCAGTGTAACTGACTAATATACCTTCTACACCCAGGGTAACCCACTAATATACCTTCTACACCCAGTGTACCTCACTAATATACCTTCTACACCCAGTGTAACCCACTAATATACCTTCTACACCCAGTGTAACTGACTAATATACCTTCTACACCCAGTGTAACCCACTAATATACCTTCTACACCCAGTGTAACTGACTAATATACCTTCTACACCCAGTGTAACCCACTAATATACCTTCTGCACCCAGTGTAACCCACTAATATACCTTCTACACCCAGTGTAACTCACTAATATACCTTCTACACCCAGTGTAACCCACTAATATACCTTCTACACCCAGTGTAACCCACTAATATACCTTCTACCCCCAGTGTAACCCACTAATATACCTTCTACACCCAGTGTAACCCACTAATATACCTTCTACACCCAGTGTACCTCACTAATATACCTTCTACCCCCAGTGTAACCCACTAATATACCTTCTACACCCAGTGTAACCCACTAATATACCTTCTGCACCCTGTGTAACCCACTAATATACCTTCTACACCCAGTGTAACCCACTAATATACCTTCTACCCCCAGTGTAACTCACTAATATACCTTCTACCCCCAGTGTAACTCACTGATATACCTTCTACACCCAGTGTAACCCACTAATATACCTTCTACCCCCAGTGTAACCCACTAATATCCCTTCTACACCCAGTGTAACCCACTAATATTCCTTCTACACCCAGTGTACCTCACTAATATACCTTCTACACCCAGTGTAACCCACTAATATACCTTCTACACCCAGTGTAACCCACTAATATACCTACTACACCCAGTGTAACCCACTAATATACCTTCTACCCCCAGTGTAACCCACTAATTTACCTTCTACACCCAGTGTAACTCACTAATATACCTTCTACACCCAGTGTAACCCACTAATATACCTTCCACACCCAGTGTAACCCACTAATATACCTTCTACCCCCAGTGTAACCCACTAATATACCTTCTACACCCAGTGTAACCCACTAATATACCTTCTACACCCAGTGTAACCCACTAATATACCTTCTACCCCCAGTGTAACCCACTAATATACCTTCTACCCCCAGTGTAACCCACTAATATACCTTCTACACCCAGTGTAACTCACTAATATACCTTCTGCACCCAGTGTAACCCACTAATATACCTTCTACCCCCAGTGTAACCCACTAATATACCTTCTACACCCAGTGTAACCCACTAATATACCTTCTACACCCAGTGTAACCCACTAATATACCTTCTACACCCAGTGTAACTCACTAACATACCTTCTACACCCAGTGTAACTCACTAAAGTACCTTCTACCCCCAGTGTAACTCACTAATATACCTTCTACACCCAGTGTAACCCACTAATATACCTTCTACACCCAGTGTAACTCACTAATATACCTTCTACACCCAGTGTAACCCACTAATATACCTTCTACACCCAGTGTAACTCACTAATATACCTTCTACACCCAGTGTAACCCACTAATATACCTTCTACACCCAGTGTAACTCACTAATATACCTTCTACACCCAGTGTAACTCACTAATATACCTTCAACACCCAGTGTAACCCACTAATATACCTTCTACACCCAGTGTAACTCACTAATATACCTTCTACACCCAGTGTAACTCACTAATATACCTTCTACACCCAGTGTAACCCACTAATATACCTTCTGCACCCAGTGTAACCCACTAATATACCTTCTGCACCCAGTGTAACCCACTAATATACCTTCCACACCCAGTGTAACCCACTAATATACCTTCTACCCCCCAGTGTAACTCACTAATATACCTTCTAAACCCAGTGTAACCCACTAATATACCTTCTACACCCAGTGTAACCCACTAATATACCTTCTACCCCCAGTGTAACTCACTAATATACCTTCTACCCCCAGTGTAACCCACTAATATACCTTCTACACCCAGTGTAACCCACTAATATACCTTCTACACCCAGTGTAACCCACTAATATACCTTCTACACCCAGTGTAACCCACTAATATACCTTCTACACCCAGTGTAACCCACTAATATACCTTCTACACCCAGTGTAACCCACTAATATACCTTCTACACCCAGTGTAACCCACTAATATACCTTCTACCTCCAGTGTAACCCACTAATATACCTTCTACACCCAGTGTAACCCACTAATATACCTTCTACCCCCAGTGTAACCCACTAATATACCTTCTACCCCCAGTGTAACCCACTAATATACCTTCTACCTCCAGTGTAACCCACTAATATACCTTCTACACCCAGTGTAACCCACTAATATACCTTCCACACCCAGTGTAACCCACTAATATACCTTCTACACCCAGTGTAACCCACTAATATACCTTCTACACCCAGTGTAACTCACTAATATACCTTCTACACCCAGTGTAACCCACTAATATACCTTCTACACCCAGTGTACCTCACTAATATACCTTCTACACCCAGTGTACCTCACTAATATACCTTCTACACCCAGTGTAACTCACTAATATACCTTCTACACCCAGTGTAACCCACTAATATACCTTCTACACCCAGTGTAACCCACTAATATACCTTCTACCCCCAGTGTAACCCACTAATATACCTTCTACACCCAGTGTAACCCACTAATATACCTTCTACACCCAGTGTACCTCACTAATATACCTTCTACACCCAGTGTAACCCACTAATATACCTTCTACCCCCAGTGTAACCCACTAATATCCCTTCTACACCCAGTGTAACCCACTAATATACCTTCTACACCCAGTGTAACCCACTAATATACCTTCTACACCCAGTGTAACCCACTAATATACCTTCTACCCCCAGTGTAACCCACTAATATACCTTCTACACCCAGTGTAACCCACTAATATACCTTCTACACCCAGTGTAACCCACTAATATACCTTCTGCACCCAGTGTAACCCACTAATATACCTTCTACACCCAGTGTAACCCACTAATATACCTTCTACCCCCAGTGTAACCCATTAATATACCTTCTACACCCAGTGTAACTCACTAATATACCTTCTACCCCCAGTGTAACCCACTAATATACCTTCTACACCCAGTGTAACTCACTAATATACCTTCTACCCCCAGTGTAACCCACTAATATACCTTCTACACCCAGTGTAACCCACTAATATACCTTCTACACCCAGTGTAACCCACTAATATACCTTCTACACCCAGTGTAACCCACTAATATACCTTCTACACCCAGTGTAACTCACTAATATCCCTTCTACCCCCAGTGTAACCCACTAATATACCTTCTCCACCCAGTGTAACCCACTAATATACCTTCTACCCCCAGTGTAACCCACTAATATACCTTCTACACCCAGTGTAACCCACTAATATACCTTCTACACCCAGTGTAACCCACTAATATACCTTCTACACCCAGTGTAACCCACTAATATACCTTCTCCACCCAGTGTAACCCACTAATATACCTTCTACCCCCAGTGTAACCCACTAATATACCTTCTACACCCAGTGTAACCCACTAATATACCTTCTACACCCAGTGTAACTCACTAAAGTACCTTCTACCCCCAGTGTAACTCACTAATATACCTTCTACACCCAGTGTAACCCACTAATATACCTTCTACACCCAGTGTAACTCATTAATATACCTTCTACACCCAGTGTAACTCACTAACATACCTTCTACACCCAGTGTAACCCACTAATATACCGTCTGCACCCAGTGTAACTCACTAATATACCTTCTACACCCAGTGTAACTCACTAATATACCTTCTACACCCAGTGTAACCCACTAATATACCTTCTACACCCAGTGTAACCCACTAATATACCTTCTGCACCCAGTGTAACCCACTAATATACCTTCCACACCCAGTGTAACCCACTAATATACCTTCTACCCCCAGTGTAACTCACTAATATACCTTCTAAACCCAGTGTAACCCACTAATATACCTTCTACACCCAGTGTAACTCACTGATATACCTTCTACCCCCAGTGTAACCCACTAATATACCTTCCACACCCAGTGTAACCCACTAATATACCTTCTACACCCAGTGTAACCCACTAATATACCTTCTACACCCAGTGTAACCCACTAATATACCTTCTACACCCAGTGTAACCCACTAATATACCTTCTACACCCAGTGTAACCCACTAATATACCTTCTACACCCAGTGTAACCCACTAATATACCTTCTACACCCAGTGTAACCCACTAATATACCTTCTACACCCAGTGTAACCCACTAATATACCTTCTACACCCAGTGTAACCCACTAATATACCTTCTACCTCCAGTGTAACCCACTAATATACCTTCTACACCCAGTGTAACTCACTAATATACCTTCTACACCCAGTGTAACCCACTAATATACCTTCTACCCCCAGTGTAACCCACTAATATACCTTCTACCTCCAGTGTAACCCACTAATATACCTTATACACCCAGTGTAACCCACTAATATACCTTCTACCCCCTGTGTAACCCACTAATATACCTTCTACACCCAGTGTAACCCACTAATATACCTTCTACACCCAGTGTAACCCACTAATATACCTTCTACACCCAGTGTAACTCACTAATATACCTTCTACCTCCAGTGTAACCCACTAATATACCTTCTACACCCAGTGTAACTCACTAATACACCTTCTACACCCAGTGTAACCCACTAATATACCTTCTACACCCAGTGTAACTCACTAATATACCTTCTACACCCAGTGTAACTCACCAATATACCTTCTACACCCAGTGTAACTCACTAATATACCTTCTACACCCAGTGTAACCCACTAATATACCTTCTACCTCCAGTGTAACCCACTAATATACCTTCTACACCCAGTGTAACCCACTAATATACCTTCTACACCCAGTGTAACCCACTAATATACCTTCTACACCCAGTGTAACCCACTAATATACCTTCTACACCCAGTGTAACCCACTAATATACCTTCTACACCCAGTGTAACTCACTAATATACCTTCTACCTCCAGTGTAACCCACTAATATACCTTCTACACCCAGTGTAACTCACTAATACACCTTCTACACCCAGTGTAACCCACTAATATACCTTCTACACCCAGTGTAACTCACTAATATACCTTCTACACCCAGTGTAACTCACCAATATACCTTCTACACCCAGTGTAACTCACTAATATACCTTCTACCCCCAGTGTAACCCACTAATATACCTTCTACCTCCAGTGTAACCCACTAATATACCTTCTACACCCAGTGTAACCCACTAATATACCTTCTACACCCAGTGTAACTCACTAATATACCTTCTACACCCAGTGTAACTCACCAATATACCTTCTACACCCAGTGTAACTCACTAATATACCTTCTACACCCAGTGTAACCCACTAATATACCTTCTACCCCCAGTGTAACCCACTAATATACCTTCTACCTCCAGTGTAACTCACTAATATACCTTCTACACCCAGTGTAACCCACTAATATACCTTCTACACCCAGTGTAACCCACTAATATACCTTCCACACCCAGTGTAACCCACGAATATACCTTCTACACCCAGTGTAACCCACTAATATACCTTCTACCCCCAGTGTAACTCACTAATATACCTTCTACCCCCAGTGTAACCCACTAATATACCTTCTACACCCAGTGTAACCCACTAATATACCTTCTACCCCCAGTGCAACCCACTAATATACCTTCCACACCCAGTGTAACCCACTAATATACCTTCCACACCCAGTGTAACCCACTAATATAGCTTCCACACCCAGTGTAACCCACTAATATACCTTCTACACCCAGTGTAACCCACTAATATACCTTCTACCCCCAGTGTAACTCACTAATATACCTTCTACCCCCAGTGTAACCCACTAATATACCTTCTACACCCAGTGTAACCCACTAATATACCTTCTACCCCCAGTGCAACCCACCAATATACCTTCTACCCCAGTGTAACCCACTAATATACCTTCTACACCCAGTGTAACCCACTAATATACCTTCTACCCCCAGTGCAACCCACTAATATACCTTCTACCCCAGTGTAACCCACTAATATACCTTCTACACCCAGTGTAACTCACTAATATACCTTCCACACCCAGTGTAACCCACTAATATACCTTCCACACCCAGTGTAACCCACTAATATAGCTTCCACACCCAGTGTAACCCACTAATATACCTTCTACACCCAGTGTAACCCACTAATATACCTTCTACCCCCAGTGAAACCCACTGATATACCTTCTACCCCCAGTGTAACCCACTCATATACCTTCTACACCCAGTGTAACCCACTAATATACCTTCTACACCCAGTGTAACCCACTAATATACCTTCTACCCCCAGTGAAACCCACTAATATACCTTCTACCCCCAGTGTAACCCACTAATATACCTTCTACCCCCAGTGTAACCCACTAATATACCTTCTACCCCCAGTGTAACCCACTAATATACCTTCTACACCCAGTGTAACCCACTAATATACCTTCCACACCCAGTGTAACCCACTAATATACCTTCTACCCCCAGTGTAACCCACTAATATACCTTCTACACCCAGTGTAACTCACTAATATACCTTCTACACCCAGTGTAACCCACTAATATACCTTCTACCCCCAGTGTAACCCACTAATATACCTTCTACACCCAGTGTAACCCACTAATATACCTTCTACACCCAGTGTAACCCACTAATATACCTTCTACCCCCAGTGTAACCCACTAATATACCTTCTACACCCAGTGTAACCCACTAATATACCTTCTACCCCCAGTGTAACTCACTAATATACCTTCTACACCCAGTGTAACTCACTAATATACCTTCTACACCCAGTGTAACCCACTAATATACCTTCTACACCCAGTGTAACCCACTAATATACCTTCTACCCCCAGTGTAACCCACTAATATACCTTCCACACCCACTGTAACCCACTAATATACCTTCTACCCCCAGTGTAACTCACTAATATACCTTCTACCCCCAGTGTAACCCACTAATATACCTTCTACCCCCAGTGTAACCCACTAATATCCCTTCTACCCCCAGTGTAACCCACTAATATACCTTCTACCCCCAGTGTAACCCACTAATATACCTTCTACCCCAGTGTAACTCACTAATATACCTTCTACCCCCAGTGTAACTCACAAATATACCTTCTACCCCAGTGTAACTCACTAATATACCTTCTACCCCCAGTGTAACTCACTAATATACCTTCCACACCCAGTGTAACCCACTAATATACCTTCTACCCCAGTGTAACTCACTAATATACCTTCTACCCCCAGTGTAACTCACTAATATACCTTCCACACCCAGTGTAACCCACTAATATACCTTCTACACCCAGTGTAACCCACTAATATACCTTCTACCCCCAGTGTAACCCACTAATATACCTTCTACCCCCAGTGTAACCCACTAATATACCTTCTACCCCCAGTGTAACCCACTAATATACCTTCTACCCCAGTGTAACTCACTAATATACCTTCCACACCCAGTGTAACCCACTAATATACCTTCCACACCCACTGTAACCCACTAATATACCTTCTACCCCCAGTGTAACCCACTAATATACCTTCCACACCCAGTGTAACCCACTAATATACCTTCTACCCCCAGTGTAACCCACTAATATACCTTCTACCCCCAGTGTAACCCACTAATATACCTTCTACCCCCAATGTAACCCACTAATATACCTTCTACACCCAGTGTAACTCACTAATATACCTTCTACACCCAGTGTAACCCACTAATATACCTTCTACCCCCAGTGTAACCCACTAATATACCTTCCACACCCAGTGTAACCCACTAATATACCTTCTACACCCAGTGTAACTCACTAATATACCTTCTACACCCAGTGTAACCCACTAATATACCTTCTACACCCAGTGTAACCCACTAATATACCTTCTACACCCAGTGTAACTCACTAATATACCTTCTACCCCCAGTGTAACCCACTAATATACCTTCTACACCCAGTGTAACCCACTAATATACCTTCTACCCCCAGTGTAACCCACTAATATACCTTCTACCCCCAGTGTAACCCACTAATATACCTTCTACACCCAGTGTAACCCACTAATATACCTTCTACACCCAGTGTAACTCACTAATATACCTTCCACAACCAGTGTAACCCACTAATATACCTTCTACACCCAGTGTAACCCACTGATATACCTTCTACACCCAGTGCAACCCACTAATATACCTTCTACACCCAGTGTAACCCACTAATATACCTTCTACCCCCAGTGTAACTCACTAATATATCTTCTACCCCCAGTGTAACCCACTAATATACCTTCTACACCCAGTGTAACCCACTAATATACCTTCTACACCCAGTGTAACTCACTAATATACCTTCTACACCCAGTGTAACCCACGAATATACCTTCTACCCCCAGTGTAACCCACTAATATACCTTCTACACCCAGTGTAACCCACTAATATACCTTCTACACCCAGTGTAACCCACTAATATACCTTCTACACCCAGTGTAACCCACTAATATACCTTCTACACCCAGTGTAACTCACTAATATACCTTCTACACCCAGTGTAACCCACTGATATACCTTCTACACCCAGTGTAACCCACTAATATACCTTCCACACCCAGTGCAACCCACTAATATACCTTCTACCCCCAGTGTAACCCACTAATATACCTTCTACACCCAGTGTAACTCACTAATATACCTTCTACACCCAGTGTAACCCACTGATATACCTTCTACACCCAGTGTAACCCACTAATATACCTTCCACACCCAGTGCAACCCACTAATATACCTTCTACCCCCAGTGTAACCCACTAATATACCTTCTACCCCCAGTGTAACCCACTAATATACCTTCTACACCCAGTGTAACCCACTAATATACCTTCCACACCCAGTGTAACTCACTAATATACCTTCGACACCCAGTGTAACCCACTAATATACCTTCTACACCCAGTGTAACCCTCTTATATACCTTCTACACCCAGTGTAACCCACTAATATACCTTCTACACCCAGTGTAACCCACTAATATACCTTCTACACCCAGTGTAACCCTCTAATATACCTGCTACACCCAGTGTAACCCACTAATATACCTTCTACACCCAGTGTAACCCACTAATATACCTTCTACACCCAGTGTAACCCACTAATATACCTTCTACACCCAGTGTAACCCACTAATATACCTTCTACTCCCAGTGTAACTCACTAATATACCTTCTACCCCCAGTGTAACCCACTAATATACCTTCTACACCCAGTGTAACTCACTAATATACCTTCTACCCCCAGTGTAACCCACTAATATACCTTCTACACCCAGTGTAACCCACTAATATACCTTCTACACCCAGTGTAACCCACTAATATACCTTCTACACCCAGTGTAACCCACTAATATACCTTCTACACCCAGTGTAACCCACTAATATACCTTCTACACCCAGTGTAACCCACTAATATACCTTCTACACCCAGTGTAACCCACTAATATCCCTTCTACACCCAGTGTAACCCACTAATATACCTTCTACACCCAGTGTAACCCACTAATATCCCTTCTACACCCAGTGTAACCCACTAATATACCTTCCACACCCAGTGCAACCCACTAATATACCTTCTCCCCGCAGTGTAACCCACTAATATACCTTCTACACCCAGTGTAACCCACTAATATACCTTCTACACCCAGTGTAACCCACTAATATACCTTCTACACCCAGTGTAACTCACTAATATACCTTCTACCTCCAGTGTAACCCACTAATATACCTTCTACACCCAGTGTAACTCACTAATACACCTTCTACACCCAGTGTAACCCACTAATATACCTTCTACACCCAGTGTAACTCACTAATATACCTTCTACACCCAGTGTAACTCACCAATATACCTTCTACACCCAGTGTAACTCACTAATATACCTTCTACCCCCAGTGTAACCCACTAATATACCTTCTACCTCCAGTGTAACCCACTAATATACCTTCTACACCCAGTGTAACCCACTAATATACCTTCTACACCCAGTGTAACTCACTAATATACCTTCTACACCCAGTGTAACTCACCAATATACCTTCTACACCCAGTGTAACTCACTAATATACCTTCTACACCCAGTGTAACCCACTAATATACCTTCTACCCCCAGTGTAACCCACTAATATACCTTCTACCTCCAGTGTAACTCACTAATATACCTTCTACACCCAGTGTAACCCACTAATATACCTTCTACACCCAGTGTAACCCACTAATATACCTTCCACACCCAGTGTAACCCACTAATATACCTTCTACACCCAGTGTAACCCACTAATATACCTTCTACCCCCAGTGTAACTCACTAATATACCTTCTACCCCCAGTGTAACCCACTAATATACCTTCTACACCCAGTGTAACCCACTAATATACCTTCTACCCCCAGTGCAACCCACTAATATACCTTCTACCCCCAGTGTAACTCACTAATATACCTTCTACCCCCAGTGTAACCCACTAATATACCTTCTACACCCAGTGTAACCCACTAATATACCTTCTACCCCCAGTGCAACCCACCAATATACCTTCTACCCCAGTGTAACCCACTAATATACCTTCTACACCCAGTGTAACCCACTAATATACCTTCTACCCCCAGTGCAACCCACTAATATACCTTCTACCCCAGTGTAACCCACTAATATACCTTCTACACCCAGTGTAACTCACTAATATACCTTCTACACCCAGTGTAACCCACTGATATACCTTCTACACCCAGTGTAACCCACTAATATACCTTCCACACCCAGTGCAACCCACTAATATACCTTCTACCCCCAGTGTAACCCACTAATATACCTTCTACCCCCAGTGTAACCCACTAATATACCTTCTACACCCAGTGTAACCCACTAATATACCTTCCACACCCAGTGTAACTCACTAATATACCTTCGACACCCAGTGTAACCCACTAATATACCTTCTACACCCAGTGTAACCCTCTTATATACCTTCTACACCCAGTGTAACCCACTAATATACCTTCTACACCCAGTGTAACCCACTAATATACCTTCTACACCCAGTGTAACCCTCTAATATACCTGCTACACCCAGTGTAACCCACTAATATACCTTCTACACCCAGTGTAACCCACTAATATACCTTCTACACCCAGTGTAACCCACTAATATACCTTCTACACCCAGTGTAACCCACTAATATACCTTCTACTCCCAGTGTAACTCACTAATATACCTTCTACCCCCAGTGTAACCCACTAATATACCTTCTACACCCAGTGTAACTCACTAATATACCTTCTACCCCCAGTGTAACCCACTAATATACCTTCTACACCCAGTGTAACCCACTAATATACCTTCTACACCCAGTGTAACCCACTAATATACCTTCTACACCCAGTGTAACCCACTAATATACCTTCTACACCCAGTGTAACCCACTAATATACCTTCTACACCCAGTGTAACCCACTAATATACCTTCTACACCCAGTGTAACCCACTAATATCCCTTCTACACCCAGTGTAACCCACTAATATACCTTCTACACCCAGTGTAACCCACTAATATCCCTTCTACACCCAGTGTAACCCACTAATATACCTTCCACACCCAGTGCAACCCACTAATATACCTTCTCCCCGCAGTGTAACCCACTAATATACCTTCTACACCCAGTGTAACCCACTAATATACCTTCTACACCCAGTGTAACCCACTAATATACCTTCTACACCCAGTGTAACTCACTAATATACCTTCTACCTCCAGTGTAACCCACTAATATACCTTCTACACCCAGTGTAACTCACTAATACACCTTCTACACCCAGTGTAACCCACTAATATACCTTCTACACCCAGTGTAACTCACTAATATACCTTCTACACCCAGTGTAACTCACCAATATACCTTCTACACCCAGTGTAACTCACTAATATACCTTCTACCCCCAGTGTAACCCACTAATATACCTTCTACCTCCAGTGTAACCCACTAATATACCTTCTACACCCAGTGTAACCCACTAATATACCTTCTACACCCAGTGTAACTCACTAATATACCTTCTACACCCAGTGTAACTCACCAATATACCTTCTACACCCAGTGTAACTCACTAATATACCTTCTACACCCAGTGTAACCCACTAATATACCTTCTACCCCCAGTGTAACCCACTAATATACCTTCTACCTCCAGTGTAACTCACTAATATACCTTCTACACCCAGTGTAACCCACTAATATACCTTCTACACCCAGTGTAACCCACTAATATACCTTCCACACCCAGTGTAACCCACTAATATACCTTCTACACCCAGTGTAACCCACTAATATACCTTCTACCCCCAGTGTAACTCACTAATATACCTTCTACCCCCAGTGTAACCCACTAATATACCTTCTACACCCAGTGTAACCCACTAATATACCTTCTACCCCCAGTGCAACCCACTAATATACCTTCTACCCCCAGTGTAACTCACTAATATACCTTCTACCCCCAGTGTAACCCACTAATATACCTTCTACACCCAGTGTAACCCACTAATATACCTTCTACCCCCAGTGCAACCCACCAATATACCTTCTACCCCAGTGTAACCCACTAATATACCTTCTACACCCAGTGTAACCCACTAATATACCTTCTACCCCCAGTGCAACCCACTAATATACCTTCTACCCCAGTGTAACCCACTAATATACCTTCTACACCCAGTGTAACTCACTAATATACCTTCCACACCCAGTGTAACCCACTAATATACCTTCCACACCCAGTGTAACCCACTAATATAGCTTCCACACCCAGTGTAACCCACTAATATACCTTCTACACCCAGTGTAACCCACTAATATACCTTCTACCCCCAGTGAAACCCACTAATATACCTTCTACCCCCAGTGTAACCCACTCATATACCTTCTACACCCAGTGTAACCCACTAATATACCTTCTACACCCAGTGTAACCCACTAATATACCTTCTACCCCCAGTGAAACCCACTAATATACCTTCTACCCCCAGTGTAACCCACTAATATACCTTCTACCCCCAGTGTAACCCACTAATATACCTTCTACCCCCAGTGTAACCCACTAATATACCTTCTACACCCAGTGTAACCCACTAATATACCTTCCACACCCAGTGTAACCCACTAATATACCTTCTACCCCCAGTGTAACCCACTAATATACCTTCTACACCCAGTGTAACTCACTAATATACCTTCTACACCCAGTGTAACCCACTAATATACCTTCTACCCCCAGTGTAACCCACTAATATACCTTCTACACCCAGTGTAACCCACTAATATACCTTCTACACCCAGTGTAACCCACTAATATACCTTCTACCCCCAGTGTAACCCACTAATATACCTTCTACACCCAGTGTAACCCACTAATATACCTTCTACCCCCAGTGTAACTCACTAATATACCTTCTACACCCAGTGTAACTCACTAATATACCTTCTACACCCAGTGTAACCCACTAATATACCTTCTACACCCAGTGTAACCCACTAATATACCTTCTACCCCCAGTGTAACCCACTAATATACCTTCCACACCCACTGTAACCCACTAATATACCTTCTACCCCCAGTGTAACTCACTAATATACCTTCTACCCCCAGTGTAACCCACTAATATACCTTCTACCCCCAGTGTAACCCACTAATATCCCTTCTACCCCCAGTGTAACCCACTAATATACCTTCTACCCCCAGTGTAACCCACTAATATACCTTCTACCCCAGTGTAACTCACTAATATACCTTCTACCCCCAGTGTAACTCACAAATATACCTTCTACCCCAGTGTAACTCACTAATATACCTTCTACCCCCAGTGTAACTCACTAATATACCTTCCACACCCAGTGTAACCCACTAATATACCTTCTACCCCAGTGTAACTCACTAATATACCTTCTACCCCCAGTGTAACTCACTAATATACCTTCCACACCCAGTGTAACCCACTAATATACCTTCTACACCCAGTGTAACCCACTAATATACCTTCTACCCCCAGTGTAACCCACTAATATACCTTCTACCCCCAGTGTAACCCACTAATATACCTTCTACCCCCAGTGTAACCCACTAATATACCTTCTACCCCAGTGTAACTCACTAATATACCTTCCACACCCAGTGTAACCCACTAATATACCTTCCACACCCACTGTAACCCACTAATATACCTTCTACCCCCAGTGTAACCCACTAATATACCTTCCACACCCAGTGTAACCCACTAATATACCTTCTACCCCCAGTGTAACCCACTAATATACCTTCTACCCCCAGTGTAACCCACTAATATACCTTCTACCCCCAATGTAACCCACTAATATACCTTCTACACCCAGTGTAACTCACTAATATACCTTCTACACCCAGTGTAACCCACTAATATACCTTCTACCCCCAGTGTAACCCACTAATATACCTTCTACACCCAGTGTAACCCACTGATATACCTTCTACACCCAGTGTAACTCACTAATATACCTTCTACACCCAGTGTAACCCACTAATATACCTTCTACACCCAGTGTAACCCACTAATATACCTTCTACACCCAGTGTAACTCACTAATATACCTTCTACCCCCAGTGTAACCCACTAATATACCTTCTACACCCAGTGTAACCCACTAATATACCTTCTACCCCCAGTGTAACCCACTAATATACCTTCGACCCCCAGTGTAACCCACTAATATACCTTCTACACCCAGTGTAACCCACTAATATACCTTCTACACCCAGTGTAACTCACTAATATACCTTCCACACCCAGTGTAACCCACTAATATACCTTCTACACCCAGTGTAACCCACTGATATACCTTCTACACCCAGTGCAACCCACTAATATACCTTCTACACCCAGTGTAACCCACTAATATACCTTCTACCCCCAGTGTAACTCACTAATATATCTTCTACCCCCAGTGTAACCCACTAATATACCTTCTACACCCAGTGTAACCCACTAATATACCTTCTACACCCAGTGTAACTCACTAATATACCTTCTACACCCAGTGTAACCCACGAATATACCTTCTACCCCCAGTGTAACCCACTAATATACCTTCTACACCCAGTGTAACCCACTAATATACCTTCTACACCCAGTGTAACCCACTAATATACCTTCTACACCCAGTGTAACCCACTAATATACCTTCTACACCCAGTGTAACTCACTAATATACCTTCTACACCCAGTGTAACCCACTGATATACCTTCTACACCCAGTGTAACCCACTAATATACCTTCCACACCCAGTGCAACCCACTAAT
Organism: Heptranchias perlo; assembly: GCF_035084215.1. Classification (NCBI taxonomy): domain Eukaryota; kingdom Metazoa; phylum Chordata; class Chondrichthyes; order Hexanchiformes; family Hexanchidae; genus Heptranchias; species Heptranchias perlo. Next base: position 151,507 of record NW_027138990.1, on the reverse strand, counting down.
ATACCTTCTACCCCCAGTGTAACCCACTAATATACCTTCTACACCCAGTGTAACTCACTAATATACCTTCTACACCCAGTGTAACCCACTGATATACCTTCTACACCCAGTGTAACCCACTAATATACCTTCCACACCCAGTGCAACCCACTAATATACCTTCTACCCCCAGTGTAACCCACTAATATACCTTCTACCCCCAGTGTAACCCACTAATATACCTTCTACACCCAGTGTAACCCACTAATATACCTTCCACACCCAGTGTAACTCACTAATATACCTTCGACACCCAGTGTAACCCACTAATATACCTTCTACACCCAGTGTAACCCTCTTATATACCTTCTACACCCAGTGTAACCCACTAATATACCTTCTACACCCAGTGTAACCCACTAATATACCTTCTACACCCAGTGTAACCCTCTAATATACCTGCTACACCCAGTGTAACCCACTAATATACCTTCTACACCCAGTGTAACCCACTAATATACCTTCTACACCCAGTGTAACCCACTAATATACCTTCTACACCCAGTGTAACCCACTAATATACCTTCTACTCCCAGTGTAACTCACTAATATACCTTCTACCCCCAGTGTAACCCACTAATATACCTTCTACACCCAGTGTAACTCACTAATATACCTTCTACCCCCAGTGTAACCCACTAATATACCTTCTACACCCAGTGTAACCCACTAATATACCTTCTACACCCAGTGTAACCCACTAATATACCTTCTACACCCAGTGTAACCCACTAATATACCTTCTACACCCAGTGTAACCCACTAATATCCCTTCTACACCCAGTGTAACTCACTAATATACCTTCTACCCCCAGTGTAACTCACTAATATACCTTCTACTCCCAGTGTAACCCACTAATATACCTTCTACACCCAGTGTAACCCACTAATATACCTTCTACACCCAGTGTAACCCACCAATATACCTTCTACACCCAGTGTAACCCACTAATATACCTTCCACACCCAGTGTAACCCACTAATATACCTTCTACACCCAGTGTAACTCACTAATATATCCTCCACACCCAGTGTAACTCACTAATATACCTTCTACACCCAGTGTAACCCACTAATATACCTTCTACACCCAGTGTAACCCACTAATATACCTTCTACCCCCAGTGTAACCCACTAATATACCTTCTACACCCAGTGCAACCCACTAACATACCTTCTACACCCAGTGTAACCCACTAATATACCTTCTACCCCCAGTGCAACTCACTAATATACCGTCTACACCCAGTGTAACCCACTAATATACCTTCTACACCCAGTGTAACTCACTAATATACCTTCTACACCCAGTGTAACCCACTAATATACCTTCTACACCCAGTGTAACTCACTAATATACCTTCAACCCCCAGTGTAACCCACTAATATACCTTCTACCCCCAGTGTAACCCACGAATATACCTTCTACACCCAGTGCAACCCACTAATATATCTTCTACACCCAGTGTAACCCACTAATATACCTTCTACCCCCAGTGTAACTCACTAATATATCTTCTACCCCCAGTGTAACCCACTAATATACCTTCTACACCCAGTGTAACCCAATAATATACCTTCTACACCCAGTGTAACTCACTAATATACCTTCTACACCCAGTGTAACTCACTAATATACCTTCAACCCCCAGTGTAACTCACTAATATACCTTCTACACCCAGTGTAACCCACTAATATACCTTCTACCCCCAGTGTAACCCACTAATATACCTTCTACACCCAGTGTAACCCACTAATATACCTTCTACACCCAGTGTAACCCACCAATATACCTTCTACACCCAGTGTAACCCACTAATATACCTTCTACACCCAGTGTAACCCACCAATATACCTTCTACACCCAGTGTAACCCACTAATATACCTTCTACACCCAGTGTAACCCACCAATATACCTTCTACACCCAGTGTAACCCACCAATATACCTTCTACACCCAGTGTAACCCACCAATATACCTTCTACACCCAGTGTAACCCACTAATATACCTTCTACACCCAGTGTAACCCACTAATATACCTTCTACACCCAGTGTAACCCACTAATATACCTTCTACACCCAGTGTAACCCACTAATATACCTTCTACACCCAGTGTAACCCACTAATATACCTTCTACACCCAGTGTAACCCACTAATATACCTTCTACACCCAGTGTAACCCACCAATATACCTTCTACACCCAGTGTAACCCACTAATATACCTTCTACACCCAGTGTAACCCACTAATATACCTTCTACCCCCAGTGTGACCCACTAATATACCTTCTACACCCAGTGCAACCCACTAATATACCTTCTACCCCCAGTGTAACTCACTAATATACCTTCTACACCCAATGTAACCCACGAATATACCTTCTACCCCCAGTGTAACCCACTAATATACCTTCTACACCCAGTGTAACTCACTAATATACCTTCTACACCCAGTGTAACCCACTAATATACCTTCTACACCCAGTGTAACCCACTAATATACCTTCTACACCCAGTGTAACTCACTAATATACCTTCTACACCCAGTGTAACCCACTGATATACCTTCTACCCCCAGTGTAACCCACTAATATACCTTCTACACCCAGTGTAACCCACTAATATACCTTCCACACCCAGTGCAACCCACTAATATACCTTCTACCCCCAGTGTAACCCACTAATATACCTTCTACACCCAGTGTAACTCACTAATATACCTTCTACACCCAGTGTAACCCACTGATATACCTTCTACACCCAGTGTAACCCACTAATATACCTTCCACACCCAGTGCAACCCACTAATATACCTTCTACCCCCAGTGTAACCCACTAATATACCTTCTACCCCCAGTGTAACCCACTAATATACCTTCTACACCCAGTGTAACCCACTAATATACCTTCCACACCCAGTGTAACTCACTAATATACCTTCGACACCCAGTGTAACCCACTAATATACCTTCGACACCCAGTGTAACCCTCTTATATACCTTCTACACCCAGTGTAACCCACTAATATACCTTCTACACCCAGTGTAACCCACTAATATACCTTCTACACCCAGTGTAACCCTCTAATATACCTGCTACACCCAGTGTAACCCACTAATATACCTTCTACACCCAGTGTAACCCACTAATATACCTTCTACACCCAGTGTAACCCACTAATATACCTTCTACACCCAGTGTAACCCACTAATATACCTTCTACTCCCAGTGTAACTCACTAATATACCTTCTACCCCCAGTGTAACCCACTAATATACCTTCTACCCCCAGTGCAACTCACTAATATACCGTCTACACCCAGTGTAACCCACTAATATACCTTCTACACCCAGTGTAACTCACTAATATACCTTCTACACCCAGTGTAACCCACTAATATACCTTCCACACCCAGTGTAACTCACTAATATACCTTCAACCCCCAGTGTAACCCACTAATATACCTTCTACCCCCAGTGTAACCCACGAATATACCTTCTACACCCAGTGCAACCCACTAATATATCTTCTACACCCAGTGTAACCCACTAATATACCTTCTACCCCCAGTGTAACTCACTAATATATCTTCTACCCCCAGTGTAACCCACTAATATACCTTCTACACCCAGTGTAACCCAATAATATACCTTCTACACCCAGTGTAACTCACTAATATACCTTCTACACCCAGTGTAACTCACTAATATACCTTCAACCCCCAGTGTAACTCACTAATATACCTTCTACACCCAGTGTAACCCACTAATATACCTTCTACCCCCAGTGTAACCCACTAATATACCTTCTACACCCAGTGTAACCCACTAATATACCTTCTACACCCAGTGTAACCCACCAATATACCTTCTACACCCAGTGTAACCCACTAATATACCTTCTACACCCAGTGTAACCCACCAATATACCTTCTACACCCAGTGTAACCCACTAATATACCTTCTACACCCAGTGTAACCCACCAATATACCTTCTACACCCAGTGTAACCCACCAATATACCTTCTACACCCAGTGTAACCCACCAATATACCTTCTACACCCAGTGTAACCCACTAATATACCTTCTACACCCAGTGTAACCCACTAATATACCTTCTACACCCAGTGTAACCCACTAATATACCTTCTACACCCAGTGTAACCCACTAATATACCTTCTACACCCAGTGTAACCCACTAATATACCTTCTACACCCAGTGTAACCCACTAATATACCTTCTACACCCAGTGTAACCCACCAATATACCTTCTACACCCAGTGTAACCCACTAATATACCTTCTACACCCAGTGTAACCCACTAATATACCTTCTACCCCCAGTGTGACCCACTAATATACCTTCTACACCCAGTGCAACCCACTAATATACCTTCTACCCCCAGTGTAACTCACTAATATACCTTCTACACCCAATGTAACCCACGAATATACCTTCTACCCCCAGTGTAACCCACTAATATACCTTCTACACCCAGTGTAACTCACTAATATACCTTCTACACCCAGTGTAACCCACTAATATACCTTCTACACCCAGTGTAACCCACTAATATACCTTCTACACCCAGTGTAACTCACTAATATACCTTCTACACCCAGTGTAACCCACTGATATACCTTCTACCCCCAGTGTAACCCACTAATATACCTTCTACACCCAGTGTAACCCACTAATATACCTTCCACACCCAGTGCAACCCACTAATATACCTTCTACCCCCAGTGTAACCCACTAATATACCTTCTACACCCAGTGTAACTCACTAATATACCTTCTACACCCAGTGTAACCCACTGATATACCTTCTACACCCAGTGTAACCCACTAATATACCTTCCACACCCAGTGCAACCCACTAATATACCTTCTACCCCCAGTGTAACCCACTAATATACCTTCTACCCCCAGTGTAACCCACTAATATACCTTCTACACCCAGTGTAACTCACTAATATACCTTCTACCCCCAGTGTAACCCACTAATATACCTTCTACACCCAGTGTAACTCACTAATATACCTTCTACCCCCAGTGTAACTCACTAATATACCTTCTACTCCCAGTGTAACCCACTAATATACCTTCTACACCCAGTGTAACCCACTAATATACCTTCTACACCCAGTGTAACCCACCAATATACCTTCTACACCCAGTGTAACCCACTAATATACCTTCCACACCCAGTGTAACCCACTAATATACCTTCTACACCCAGTGTTACTCACTAATATACCTTCCACACCCAGTGTAACTCACTAATATACCTTCTACACCCAGTGTAACCCACTAATATACCTTCTACACCCAGTGTAACCCACTAATATACCTTCTACCCCCAGTGTAACCCACTAATATACCTTCTACACCCAGTGCAACCCACTAATATACCTTCTACACCCAGTGTAACCCACTAATATACCTTCTACCCCCAGTGTAACTCACTAATATATCTTCTACCCCCAGTGTAACCCACTAATATACCTTCTACACCCAGTGTAACCCACTAATATACCTTCTACACCCAGTGTAACCCACTAATATACCTTCTACACCCAGTGTAACCCACCAATATACCTTCTACACCCAGTGTAACCCACTAATATACCTTCTACACCCAGTGTAACCCACTAATATACCTTCTACACCCAGTGTAACCCACTAATATACCTTCCACACCCAGTGCAACCCACTAATATACCTTCTACCCCCAGTGTAACCCACTAATATACCTTCTACACCCAGTGTAACTCACTAATATACCTTCTACACCCAGTGTAACCCACTGATATACCTTCTACACCCAGTGTAACCCACTAATATACCTTCCACACCCAGTGCAACCCACTAATATACCTTCTACCCCCAGTGTAACCCACTAATATACCTTCTACCCCCAGTGTAACCCACTAATATACCTTCTACACCCAGTGTAACTCACTAATATACCTTCTACCCCCAGTGTAACCCACTAATATACCTTCTACACCCAGTGTAACTCACTAATATACCTTCTACCCCCAGTGTAACTCACTAATATACCTTCTACTCCCAGTGTAACCCACTAATATACCTTCTACACCCAGTGTAACCCACTAATATACCTTCTACACCCAGTGTAACCCACCAATATACCTTCTACACCCAGTGTAACCCACTAATATACCTTCCACACCCAGTGTAACCCACTAATATACCTTCTACACCCAGTGTAACTCACTAATATACCTTCCACACCCAGTGTAACTCACTAATATACCTTCTACACCCAGTGTAACCCACTAATATACCTTCTACACCCAGTGTAACCCACTAATATACCTTCTACCCCCAGTGTAACCCACTAATATACCTTCTACACCCAGTGCAACCCACTAATATACCTTCTACACCCAGTGTAACCCACTAATATACCTTCTACCCCCAGTGTAACTCACTAATATATCTTCTACCCCCAGTGTAACCCACTAATATACCTTCTACACCCAGTGTAACCCACTAATATACCTTCAACACCCAGTGTAACCCACTAATATACCTTCTACACCCAGTGTAACCCACCAATATACCTTCTACACCCAGTGTAACCCACTAATATACCTTCTACACCCAGTGTAACCCACTAATATACCTTCTACACCCAGTGTAACCCAGTAATATACCTTCTACCCCCAGTGTAACCCACTAATATACCTTCTACACCCAGTGCAACCCACTAATATACCTTCTCCCCCCAGTGTAACCCACTAATATACCTTCTACACCCAGTGTAACCCACTAATATACCTTCTACACCCAGTGCAACCCACTAATATACCTTCTACACCCAGTGTAACCCACTAATATACCTTCTACCCCCAGTGTAACCCACTAATATACCTTCTACACCCAGTGTAACTCACTAATATACCTTCTACCCCCAGTGTAACTCACTAATATACCTTCTACCCCCAGTGTAACTCACTAATATATCTTCTACCCCCAGTGTAACCCACTAATATACCTTCTACACCCAGTGTAACCCACTAATATACCTTCCACACCCAGTGTAACCCACTAATATACCTTCTACACCCGGTGTAACCCACTAATATACCTTCTACCCCCAGTGTAACCCACTAATATACCTTCTACACCCAGTGTAACCCACTAATATACCTTCTACACGCAGTGTAACCCACTAATATACCTTCTACACCCAGTGTAACCCACTAATATACCTTCTACACCCAGTGTAACCCACTAATATACCTTCTACACCCAGTGTAACCCACTAATATACCTTCTACACCCAGTGTAACCCACGAATATACCTTCTACACCCAGTGTAACCCACCAATATACCTTCCACACCCAGTGTAACCCACTAATATACCTTCTACACCCAGTGTAACCCACTAATATACCTTCCACACCCAGTGTAACCCACTAATATACCTTCTACACCCAGTGTAACCCACTAATATACCTTCTACACCCAGTGTAACCCACTAATATACCTTCTACCCCCAGTGTAACTCTCTAATATACCTTCCACACCCAGTGTAACTCACTAATATCCCTTCTACACCCAGTGTAACCCACTAATATACCTTCTACACCCAGTGTAACTCACTAATATACCTTCTACACCCAGTGTAACCCACTAATATACCTTCTACCCCCAGTGTAACCCACTAATATACCTTCTACACCCAGTGTAACCCACTAATATACCTTCCACACCCAGTGTAACCCACTAATATACCTTCTACACCCAGTGTAACCCACTAATATACCTTCTACCCCCACTGTAACCCACTAATATACCTTCTACCCCCAGTGTAACCCACTAATATACCTTCTACCCCCAGTGTAACCCACTAATATACCTTCTACCCCCAGTGTAACCCACTAATATACCTTCTACCCCCAGTGTAACCCACTAATATACCTTCTACACCCAGTGTAACCCACTAATATACCTTCTACACCCAGTGCAACCCACTAATATACCTTCTACACCCAGTGTAACCCACTAATATACCTTCTACACCCAGTATAACTCACTAATATACCTTCCACACCCAGTGTAACTCACTAATATACCTTCTACCCCCAGTGTAACTCACTAATATACCTTCTACACCCAGTGTAACCCACTAATATACCTTCTACACCCAGTGTAACCCACTGATATACCTTCTACTCCCAGTGTAACCCACTAATATACCTTCTACACCCAGTGTAACCCACTGATATACCTTCTACTCCCAGTGTAACCCACTAATATACCTTCTACACCCAGTGTAACCCACTGATATACCTTCTACCCCCAGTGTAACCCACTAATATACCTTCTACACCCAGTGTAACCCACTGATATACCTTCTACACCCAGTGTAACCCACTAATATACCTTCCACACCCAGTGCAACCCACTAATATACCTTCTACCCCCAGTGTAACCCACTAATATACCTTCTACACCCAGTGTAACTCACTAATATACCTTCTACACCCAGTGTAACCCACTGATATACCTTCTACACCCAGTGTAACCCACTAATATACCTTCCACACCCAGTGCAACCCACTAATATACCTTCTCCCCCCAGTGTAACCCACTAATATACCTTCTACCCCCAGTGTAACCCACTAATATACCTTCTACACCCAGTGTAACTCACTAATACACCTTCGACACCCAGTGTAACCCACTAATATACCTTCTACACCCAGTGTAACCCACTTATATACCTTCTACACCCAGTGTAACCCACTAATATACCTTCTACACCCAGTGTAACCCACTAATATACCTTCTACACCCAGTGTAACCCACTAATATACCTTCTACCCCCAGTGTAACCCACTAATATACCTTCTACACCCAGTGTAACCCACTAATATACCTTCTACACCCAGTGTAACCCACTAATATACCTTCTACACCCAGTGTAACCCACTAATATACCTTCTACCCCCAGTGTAACCCACTAATATACCTTCTACTCCCAGTGTAACTCACTAATATACCTTCTACCCCCAGTGTAACCCACTAATATACCTTCTACACCCAGTGTAACTCACTAATATACCTTCTACCCCCAGTGTAACCCACTAATATACCTTCTACACCCAGTGTAACTCACTAATATACCTTCTACCCCCAGTGTAACTCACTAATATACCTTCTACCCCCAGTGTAACTCACTAATATACCTTCTACCCCCAGTGTAACTCACTAATATACCTTCTACACCCAGTGTAACCCACTAATATACCTTCTACTCCCAGTGTAACCCACTAATATACCTTCTACACCCAGTGTAACTCACTAATATACCTTCTACACCCAGTGTAACCCACTAATATACCTTCTACCCCCAGTGTAACTCACTAATATACCTTCTACCCCCAGTGTAACTCACTAATATACCTTCTACCCCCAGTGTAACTCACTAATATACCTTCTACACCCAGTGTAACCCACTAATATACCTTCTACACCCAGTGTAACCCACTAATATACCTTCTACTCCCAGTGTAACCCACTAATATACCTTCTACACCCAGTGTAACCCACTAATATACCTTCTACACCCAGTGTAACCCACTAATATACCTTCTACACCCAGTGTAACCCACTAATATACCTTCTACACCCAGTGTAACTCACTAATATACCTTCTACCCCCAGTGTAACTCACTAATATACCTTCTACTCCCAGTGTAACCCACTAATATACCTTCCACACCCAGTGTAACCCACTAATATACCTTCTACACCCAGTGTAACCCACTAATATACCTTCTACACCCAGTGTAACCCACTAATATACCTTCTACACCCAGTGTAACTCACTAATATACCTTCTATCCCCAGTGTAACCCACTAATATACCTTCTACACCCAGTGTAACTCACTAATATACCTTCTTCCCCCAGTGTAACTCACTAATATACCTTCTACACCCAGTGTAACCCACTAATATACCTTCTACACCCAGTGTAACCCACTAATATACCTTCTACACCCAGTGTAACCCACTAATATACCTTCTACACCCAGTGTAACCCACTAATATACCTTCTACACCCAGTGTAACCCACTAATATACCTTCTACACCCAGTGTAACCCACTAATATACCTTCTACACCCAGTGTAACCCACTAATATACCTTCTACACCCAGTGTAACCCACTAATATACCTTCGACACCCAGTGTAACCCACTAATATACCTTCTACACCCAGTGTAACCCACTAATATACCTTCTACACCCAGTGTAACTCACTAATATACCTTCTACACCCAGTGTAACCCACTAATATACCTTCTACACCCAGTGTAACCCACTAATATACCTTCTACACCCAGTGTAACCCACTAATATACCTTCTACACCCAGTGTAACCCACTAATATACCTTCTACACCCAGTGTAACCCACTAATATACCTTCTACCCCCAGTGTAACCCACTAATATACCTTCTACCCCCAGTGTAACCCACTAATATACCTTCTGCACCCAGTGTAACTCACTAATATACCTTCTACACCCAGTGTAACCCACTAATATACCTTCTACCCCCAGTGTAACCCACTAATATACCTTCTACCCCCAGTGTAACCCACTAATATACCTTCTACACCCAGTGTAACTCACTAATATACCTTCTACACCCAGTGTAACCCACTAATATACCTTCTACCCCCAGTGTAACTCACTAATATACCTTCTACCCCCAGTGTAACCCACTAATATACCTTCTACACCCAGTGCAACCCACTAATATACCTTCTACACCCAGTGTAACCCACTAATATACCTTCTACCCCCAGTGTAACTCACTAATATATCTTCTACCCCCAGTGTAACCCACTAATATACCTTCTACACCCAGTGTAACCCACTAATATACCTTCTACTCCCAGTGTAACCCACTAATATACCTTCTACACCCAGTGTAACCCACTAATATACCTTCTACACCCAGTGTAACCCACTAATATACCTTCTACACCCAGTGTAACCCACTAATATACCTTCTACACCCAGTGTAACCCACTAATATACCTTCTACACCCAGTGTAACCCACTAATATACCTTCTACCCCCAGTGTAACCCACTAATATATCTTCTACCCCCAGTGTAACCCACTAATATACCTTCTACACCCAGTGTAACCCACTAATATACCTTCTACCCCCAGTGTAACCCACTAATATACCTTCTACACCCAGTGTAACCCACTAATATACCTTCTACACCCAGTGTAACCCACTAATATACCTTCTGCACCCAGTGTAACCCACTAATATACCTTCTACCCCCAGTGTAACCCACTAATATACCTTCTACACCCAGTGTAACCCACTAATATACCTTCTACCCCCAGTGTAACCCACGAATATACCTTCTACACCCAGTGTAACCCACTAATATACCTTCTACCCCCAGTGTAACCCACTAATATACCTTCTACCCCCAGTGTAACCCACTAATATACCTTCTACCCCCAGTGTAACCCACTAATATACCTTCTACCCCCAGTGTAACCCACTAATATACCTTCTACACCCAGTGTAACCCACTAATATACCTTCTACACCCAGTGTAACCCACTGATATACCTTCTACCCCCAGTGTAACTCACTAATATACCTTCTACACCCAGTATAACCCACTAATATCCCTTCTACCCCCAGTGTAACCCACTAATATACCTTCTACCCCCAGTGTAACCCACTAATATACCTTCTACACCCAGTGTAACCCACTAATATACCTTCCACACCCAGTGTAACCCACTAATATACCTTCTACCCCCAGTGTAACTCACTAATATACCTTCCACACCCAGTGTAACCCACTGATATACCTTCTACCCCCAGTGTAACTCACTAATATACCTTCTACCCCCAGTGTAACCCACTAATATACCTTCTACACCCAGTGTAACCCACTAATATACCTTCTACACCCAGTGTAACCCACTAATATACCTTCTACTCCCAGTGTAACTCACTAATATACCTTCTACACCCAGTGTAACCCACTAATATACCTTCTACCCCCAGTGTAACCCACTAATATACCTTCTACACCCAGTGTAACCCACTAATATACCTTCTACCCCCAGTGTAACCCACTAATATACCTTCTACACCCAGTGTAACCCACTAATATACCTTCCACACCCAGTGTAACCCACTAATATACCTTCTACCCCCAGTGTAACCCACTAATATACCTTCTACACCCAGTGTAACCCACTAATATACCTTCTACACCCAGTGTAACCCACTAATATACCTTCTACTCCCAGTGTAACTCACTAATATACCTTCTACACCCAGTGTAACCCACTAATATACCTTCTACCCCCAGTGTAACCCACTAATATACCTTCTACACCCAGTGTAACCCACTAATATACCTTCTACCCCCAGTGTAACCCACTAATATACCTTCTACACCCAGTGTAACCCACTAATATACCTTCCACACCCAGTGTAACCCACTAATATACCTTCTACACCCAGTGTAACCCACTAATATACCTTCTACCCCCAGTGTAACCCACGAATATACCTTCTACACCCTGTGTAACCCACGAATATACCTTCTACACCCAGTGTAACTCACTAATATACCTTCTACACCCAGTGTAACCCACTAATATACCTTCTACACCCAGTGTAACCCACTAATATACCTTCTACACCCAGTGTAACCCACTAATATACCTTCTACACCCAGTGTAACCCACTAATATACCTTCTACACCCAGTGTAACCCACTAATATACCTTCTACCCCCAGTGTAACCCACTAATATACCTTCTACCCCCAGTGTAACCCACTAATATACCTTCTGCACCCAGTGTAACTCACTAATATACCTTCTACACCCAGTGTAACCCACTAATATACCTTCTACCCCCAGTGTAACCCACTAATATACCTTCTACCCCCAGTGTAACCCACTAATATACCTTCTACACCCAGTGTAACTCACTAATATACCTTCTACACCCAGTGTAACCCACTAATATACCTTCTACCCCCAGTGTAACTCACTAATATACCTTCTACCCCCAGTGTAACCCACTAATATACCTTCTACACCCAGTGCAACCCACTAATATACCTTCTACACCCAGTGTAACCCACTAATATACCTTCTACCCCCAGTGTAACTCACTAATATATCTTCTACCCCCAGTGTAACCCACTAATATACCTTCTACACCCAGTGTAACCCACTAATATACCTTCTACTCCCAGTGTAACCCACTAATATACCTTCTACACCCAGTGTAACCCACTAATATACCTTCTACACCCAGTGTAACCCACTAATATACCTTCTACACCCAGTGTAACCCACTAATATACCTTCTACACCCAGTGTAACCCACTAATATACCTTCTACACCCAGTGTAACCCACTAATATACCTTCTACCCCCAGTGTAACCCACTAATATATCTTCTACCCCCAGTGTAACCCACTAATATACCTTCTACACCCAGTGTAACCCACTAATATACCTTCTACCCCCAGTGTAACCCACTAATATACCTTCTACACCCAGTGTAACCCACTAATATACCTTCTACACCCAGTGTAACCCACTAATATACCTTCTGCACCCAGTGTAACCCACTAATATACCTTCTACCCCCAGTGTAACCCACTAATATACCTTCTACACCCAGTGTAACCCACTAATATACCTTCTACCCCCAGTGTAACCCACGAATATACCTTCTACACCCAGTGTAACCCACTAATATACCTTCTACCCCCAGTGTAACCCACTAATATACCTTCTACCCCCAGTGTAACCCACTAATATACCTTCTACCCCCAGTGTAACCCACTAATATACCTTCTACCCCCAGTGTAACCCACTAATATACCTTCTACACCCAGTGTAACCCACTAATATACCTTCTACACCCAGTGTAACCCACTGATATACCTTCTACCCCCAGTGTAACTCACTAATATACCTTCTACACCCAGTATAACCCACTAATATCCCTTCTACCCCCAGTGTAACCCACTAATATACCTTCTACCCCCAGTGTAACCCACTAATATACCTTCTACACCCAGTGTAACCCACTAATATACCTTCCACACCCAGTGTAACCCACTAATATACCTTCTACCCCCAGTGTAACTCACTAATATACCTTCCACACCCAGTGTAACCCACTGATATACCTTCTACCCCCAGTGTAACTCACTAATATACCTTCTACCCCCAGTGTAACCCACTAATATACCTTCTACACCCAGTGTAACCCACTAATATACCTTCTACACCCAGTGTAACCCACTAATATACCTTCTACTCCCAGTGTAACTCACTAATATACCTTCTACACCCAGTGTAACCCACTAATATACCTTCTACCCCCAGTGTAACCCACTAATATACCTTCTACACCCAGTGTAACCCACTAATATACCTTCTACCCCCAGTGTAACCCACTAATATACCTTCTACACCCAGTGTAACCCACTAATATACCTTCCACACCCAGTGTAACCCACTAATATACCTTCTACACCCAGTGTAACCCACTAATATACCTTCTACCCCCAGTGTAACCCACGAATATACCTTCTACACCCTGTGTAACCCACGAATATACCTTCTACACCCAGTGTAACCCACTAATATACCTTCTACACCCAGTGTAACCCACTAATATACCTTCTACACCCAGTGTAACCCACTAATATACCTTCCACACCCAGTGTAACCCACTAATATACCTTCTACCCCCAGTGTAACCCACTAATATACCTTCTACACCCAGTGTAACCCACTAATATACCTTCTACACCCAGTGTAACCCACTAATATACCTTCTACACCCAGTGTAACCCACTAATATACCTTCTACACCCAGTGTAACCCACTAATATACCTTCTACACCCAGTGTAACCCACTAATATACCTTCTACCCCCAGTGTAACCCACTAATATACCTTCTACACCCAGTGTAACCCACTAATATACCTTCTACACCCAGTGTAACCCACTAATATACCTTCTACCCCAGTGTAACTCACTAAAGTACCTTCTACCCCCCTCACTCTCACACTCTGATCCACCCACACCCCTCACTGTAATGGATTTTGAAATGTATTGTTGTTTTTCAGGGATTGCTTGGTGCAGTGGGTCTGAGTGGCGACACTGGACTTAAGGGATGGAAGGTAAGTTATTGGTCTCGGCCGATGTTCTTCTCCACATCAGACTCCTACCACTCTAATTCTCTCTTCCCCCCCATCCCCCCTCCCACTCCTCGCTGTCCTCTCTCCCTCGTGGGCATCAAGCCTCTCTTTAAAGTGTCGATGCTCTCTCTGTTTGGCAGTGAGTTCCACATTCTCGCAGCTCCTAACTTATTTTTTTGTTCTGTTTGTGACTTTCTTTTTGTGAACATCCCCTCGTTCTGTACTCACCACAAGTGGACACAGTTTCTGCTCATCCAACCTATCGATCCCTTCTTCATTTTATAAGAACATAAGAACATATGAAATAGGAGCAGACGTAGGCCAATCGGCCCCTCGAGCCTGCTCCGCCATTCAATATGATCATGGCTGATCTGATCCTAACCTCAAATCTAAATTCATGTCCAATTTCCTGCCCGCTCCCCGTAACCCCTAATTCCCTTTACTTCTAGGAAACTGTCTATTTCTGTTTTAAATTTATTTAATGACGTAGCTTCCACAGCTTCCTGGGGCAGCAAATTCCACAGACCTACCACCCTCTGAGTGAAGAAGTTTCTCCTCATCTCAGTTTTGAAAGAGCAGCCCCTTATTCTAAGATTATGCCCCCTAGTTCTAGTTTCACCCATCTTTGGGAACATCCTTACCGCATCCACCCGATCAAGCCCCTTCACAATCTTATATGTTTCAATAAGATCGCCTCTCATTCTTCTGAACTCCAATGAGTTGAGTCCCAATAAGTTTGACTTATAGGGAGAGGTTAGACAGACTGGGACTTTTCTCCCTGGAGAGTAGGAGGTTAAGGGGTGATCTTATAGAAGTCTATAAAATAATGAGGGGCATAGATAAGGTCGATAGTCAAAATCTTTTCCCAAAGGTAGGGGAGTCTATAACGAGGGGGCATAGATTTAAGGTGAGAGGGGAGAGATACAAAAGGGTCCAGAGGGGCAATTTTTTCACTCAAAGGGTGGTGAGTGTCTGGAACGAGCTGCCAGAGGCAGTCGTAGAGGCGGGTACAATTTTGTCTTTTAAAAAGCATTTGGACAGTTACATGGGTAAGATGGGTATCGAGGGATATGGGCCAAGTGCAGGCAATTGGGACTAGCTTAGTGGTATAAACTGGGCGACATGGACATGTTGGGCCAAAGGGCCTGTTTCCATGTTGTAACTTCTATGATTCTATGATTCTATGAATCTACTCAACCTCTCCTCATATGTCCGCCCCCTCATCCCCGGGATTAACCGAGTGAACCTTCTTTGTACTGCCTCGAGAGCAAGTATGTCTTTTCTTAAGTATGGAGACCAAAACTGTATGCAGTATTCCAGGTGCGGTCTCACCAATACCTTATATAACTGCAGCAATACCTCCCTGTTTTTATATTCTATCCCCCTAGCAATAAAAGCCAACATTCCATTGGCCTTCTTGATCACCTGCTGCACCTGCATACTGACTTTTTGATTTTCTTGCACTAGGACCCCCAGATCCCTTTGTACTGCAGTACTTTCCAGTTTCTCGCCATTGAGATAATAACTTGCTCTCCGATTTTCCCTGCCAAAGTGCATAACCTCACATTTTCCAATATTGTATTGCATCTGCCAAATCTCCGCCCACTCACCCAGCCTGTCTATATCCCCTTGTAGGTTTTTTATGTCCTCCTCACTCTCTACTTTCCCTCCCATCTTTGTATCATCTGCAAACTTTGATATGTTACACTTGGTCCTCTCCTCCAAATCGTTAATATAGATTGTAAAGAGTTGGGGACCCAGCACCGACCTCTGCGGAACACCACTGGCTACTGGTTGCCAGTCCGAGAATGAACCATTTATCCCAACTCTCTGCTTCCTGTTAGATAACCAATCCTCCACCCATGCCAGAATATTACCCCCAATCCAGTGATTCTTTATCTTGAGCAATAATCTTTTATGTGGCACCTTGTCGAATGCCTTCTGGAAGTCTAAATACACTACATCCACTGGTTCCCCTTTATCCACCCTGTACGTTATGTCCTCAAAGAACTCAAGCAAATTTGTCAGACATGACTTCCCCTTCGTAAAGCCATGCTGACTTTGTCCTATTAAATTATGTTTATCCAAATGTTCTGCTACTGTCTCCTTAATAATAGACTCCAAAATTTACCCACCACAGATGTTAGGCTAACTGGTCTATAATTTCCAGCCTTCTGCCTACTACCCTTTTTAAATAAGGGTGTTACATTAGCAGTTTTCCAATCTGCCGGGACCTTTGCTGAGTCCAGAGAATTTTGGAAAACTATCACCAAAGCATCCACAATCCCTACTGCCACTTCCCTCAAGACCCTAGGATGTGAGCCATCAGGTCCAGGGGATTTATCCGCCTCGAGTCCCATTAATTTACTGAGTACCAATTCCTTAGTGATTTTAATCGTATTTAGCTCCTCCCCCCCGAGAGTCCCCTGTTTGTCCAGTGTTGGGATATTCTTAGTGTCCTCTACTGTAAAGACTGAAACAAAATATTTGTTCAGCATTTTTGCCATCTCCATGTTTCCCACCATTAATTTCCCGGTCTCATCCTCTAAGGGACCTACGTTTGCCTTAGCCACCCTTTTTCTTTTTATATAACTATAGAAACTCTTGCTATCTGTTTTTATATTTTTTGCTCATTTATTTTCATAATCTATCTTCCCTTTCTTAATCAATCAGGTCTCCTCTTCCTCTTCTGTTCTCAGATGGGCCAATCGCCTGATCCTGGGCCCGTATCTCACAGAGAGTCGGGTGAGACGGGAGGTGGTTGCACTCTATTCTGGTCAGTGGGTGGCTGTGTCTCCCCAGGGGTCGGGGTGAACGTTAGATTGAGGTGACATGTAGCTTGTCCTAATAATGTCCCATCTGCCGATAGCCTGTCTGCAGCACAGTACAAGATTCTCTAATCGAGCGTGGGAGTGACCAGTCTCGACCAGCCGTCCTGGACCATTCTGCTCGTGGCCTTGGTTCCAATTATATGGCAGTGCTGGAGGAGACCGATGTCAGTCCCCCTCTGTGCTGCCACTCGATGCCAATGATACGCCATCGTCAGTGCCAGTGGGAATGGTCACGCTGCTTGGTGTGGCCCTGATAGGAGATCCATCATGTAGCCGGGTGGTGAGGACTACATCTTGGTACATGGGCTGCTATCCAGGTATCATCCTAATAGAATCATACAGCACGGAAGGAGGCCATTCGGCCCATCGTGCCTGTGCTGGCTCTTTGAAAGAGCTATCCAATTAGTCCCACTCCCCTGCTCTTTCCCCACAGCCCTGTAAATTTTTCCTTTTCAAGTATTTCAGATGAGATGGTAAACCGAGGCCCCGTCTGCCCCCTCAGGCGGACGTAAAAGATCCCTTGGCTACTATTTTGAAGAAGAGCAGGGGAGTTTTCCCCAGTGTCCTGGGGCCAATATTTATCCCTCAACCAACATCACTAAAACAGATTATCTGGTCATTATCACATTGCTGTTTGTGGGATCTTTCTGTGTGTGAATTGCCTGTTTTGTTTCCTATATTACAACAGTGATTACACTTCAAAACTACTTCATTGGCTGGAAAGTGCTTTGGGACGTCCTGAGGCCGTGAAAGGTGCTGAATAAATGGGAATCCTTCCTTTATTTATTTTTCCAATTCCCTTTTGAAAGTTATTATTGAATCTGCCTCATCCCAGATTCCAGATCATCACAACTCGCTGTGTAAACAGATCCTCCTCATCTCCTGTCTGCTTCTTTTGCCGATCACCTTCAGTCCGTGACCTCTGGTTACCGACCCTCCTGCCACTGCAATCAGTTCCTCCTTGAACACCTCTCTCAATTCTCCCCCGAACCCGCCAATCTGTTCTGCCAACACCAGTACAGGGAAGCTCATCCACTGGATGTTCACATCGTCCTGGACACAGAGTGGAGTTGACTGAGAGTGGGGGAGGTTGAGGCTTGTGTATGGGGCACGTGTGAGGGTCGGGAGGGGGTGCGGAGAGGGGTCACTGTCTGACGGAGGAACAGGCCGGGCTCAGCTGTAACACTGAGGGTCTCTCTCTGCTTGACTCTGGTGTAGGGCGCCAGCGGTGAGAACGGGCTGAGGGGCCAGAGAGGGCCGAGGGGCGTACCCGGAGATCCTGGAGCCATCGGTCCCACAGGCCTCGCCGGGCCTCCGGGGCGAGAGGTGAGTGTCCATCTGGTACTGAGGGGGAATTGTCGGCCGTTACAGAACCTCAGGCGGCCTGTCGGCCCTCTCTTTAAAAGACCCCTCCCCTCCCCCACCCCCCAGGGGAGGGCTGAGCGTGAGACCCCTCCCCCCACAGGGGAGGGCTGAGCGTGAGACCCCTCCCCCCACAGGGGAGGGCTGAGCGTGAGACCCCTCCCCCCCCAGGGGAGGGCTGAGCGTGAGACCCCTCCCCCCCCAGGGGAGGGCTGAGCGTGAGACCCCTCCCCCCCCAGGGGAGGGCTGAGCGTGAGACCCCTCCCCCCCCAGGGGAGGTCTGAGCGTGAGACCCCTCCCCCCCAGGGGAGGGCTGAGCGTGAGACCCCTCCCCCCACCCAGGGGAGGTCTGAGCGTGAGACCCCTCCCCCCACCCAGGGGAGGTCTGAGCGTGAGACCCCTCCCCCCACCCAGGGGAGGTCTGAGCGTGAGACCCCTCCCCCCCAGGGGAGGTCTGAGCGTGAGACCCCTCCCCCCCCCCCAGGGGAGGGCTGAGCGTGAGACCCCTCCCCCCCAGGAGAGGTCTGAGCGTGAGACCCCTCCCCCCTCCCCCCCAGGAGAGGGCTGAGGGTGAGACCCCTCCCCCCACCCAGGGGAGGGCTGAGCGTGAGACCCCTCCCCCCCAGGAGAGGTCTGAGCGTGAGACCCCTCCCCCCCCCACCAGGGGAGGGCTGAGCGTGAGACCCCTCCCCCCCCAGGAGAGGTCTGAGCGTGAGACCCCTCCCCCCCAGGAGAGGGTGAGTGTGAGACCCCTCCCCCCCCAGGAGAGGTCTGAGCGTGAGACCCCTCCCCCCCCCAGGAGAGGGTGAGTGTGAGACCCCTCCCCCCCCCAGGAGAGGGTGAGTGTGAGACCCCTCCCCCCCCAGGAGAGGGTGAGTGTGAGACCCCTCCCCCCCCCAGGAGAGGGTGAGTGTGAGACCCCTCCCCCCCCAGGAGAGGGTGAGTGTGAGACCCTGTTGCCGCCATGTCTGAATCCGCTGATCTGTTCTGCTTTCTTCCTCCCCCAGGGATTTGCGGGAGCTCCGGGAGTCCGAGGACAGCATGGAGCTGATGGACTGAAGGTAATAAAACCCCACACCCCTCCTCAACCTCAACCAGAGTGCACCCCCCCCGCCACGGGGTCAGAGTGCACACCACCACCCCCTCCACTCGGGATCAGAATACACCACCCGACCCCCCCCTCGGGGTCAGAGTACACACCCGGCCCCCCCCTGTCTAACCCGTGCTGTGTGAGGGGATATTTCCCCCTGCTCCCACAGGTGAACACTGCAATGGGCCTGAATGGAGCTGGGGGATGAGTCAGTCTGCAGCCAACTGCGACTGTCCCAGCCTCGTGAGAGGTGACTGCAGGAATCCTTGCAGCAGACGGCACTGTCCGACCCTGCCTCGCTGCTCGCTGGGACCCCACATAACAACACAGGCAAATCATGGAGTAGACAGGCTGGCCCATCGAGCCTGTCCCATTCAGTCACATTACAATAGAACACCAAGAGACTCAATTCCCCATCCCCCAACTCCAGGCATGGAATCCCCCGGGAGATGGGGAAAAATAAACCAAAACAATTCCAGCAAATTCAACTCCGGCCCCCAAAGGCAAATCAAGATCCAGGAAATGACCGGGACTGTAAGATACGTTAACCAATACCCCACTGACCTCCTGTACCCAGTGATATCAGACTCACCCAATACCCCACCCACCTCCTGTACCCTGTGATATCAGACTCACCCAATACCCCACCCACCTCCTGGACCCAGTGATATCTGACTCACCCAATACCCCACCCACCTCCTGCACCCAGTGATATCAGACTCACCCAATACCCCACCCACCCTCTGTACCCTGTGATATCAGACTCACCCAATACCCCACCCACCTCCTGGACCCAGTGATATCAGACTCACCCAATACCCCACCCACCTCCTGGACCCAGTGATATCAGACTCACCCAATACCCCACCCACCTCCTGTACCCAGTGATATCAGACTCACCCAATACCCCACCCACCTCCTGTACCCAGTGATATCAGACTCACCCAATACCCCACCCACCTCCTGTACACAGAGATATCAGACTCACCCAATACCCCACCCACCCTCTGTAACCTGTGATATCAGACTCACCCAATACCCCACCCACCTTCTGTACCCAGAGATATCAGACTCACCCAATACCCCACCCACCTTCTGTACCCAGAGATATCAGACTCACCCAATACCCCACCCACCTTCTGTACCCAGAGATATCAGACTCACCCAATACCCCACCCACCTTCTCTACCCAGATATCAGACTCACCCAATACCCCACCCACCTCCTGGACCCAGAGATGTCAGACTCACTCAATACCCCACCCACCTCCTGTACCCAGTGATATCAGACTCACCCAATACCCAACCCACCCTCTGTACCCAGTGATATCAGACTCACCCAATACCCCACCCACCTCCTGTACCCAGTGATATCAGACTCACCCAATACCCCACTGACCTACAAATACATAAAGGGCAAAAGGGTAACTAGGGAGAGAGTAGGGCCTCTTAAGGATCAACAAGGTCATCTATGTGCGGAACCACAAGAGATGGGTGAGATCCTGAATGAATATTTCACATCGGTATTTACGGTTGAGAAAGGCATGGATGTTAGGGAACTCGGGGAAATAAATGGTGATGTCTTGAGGAGTGTACATATTACAGAGAGGGAGGTGCTGGAAGTCTTAACGCGCATCAAGGTAGATAAATCTCCGGGACCTGATGAAATGTATCCCAGGACGTTATGGGAGGTTAGGGAGGAAATTGCGGGTCCCCGAGCAGAGATATTTGAATCATCGACAGCTACAGGTGAGGTGCCTGAAGATTGGAGGGTAGCAAATGTTGTGCCCTTGTTTAAGAAGGGCGGCAGGGAAAAGCCTGGGAACTACAGACCGGTGAGCCTGACATCTGTAGTGGGTAAGTTGTTAGAGGGTATTCTGAGGGACAGGATCTACAGGCATTTGGAGAGGCAGGGACTAATTAGGAACAGTCAGCATGGTTTTGTGAGAGGAAAATCATGTCTCACGAATTTGATTTGAGCTTTTTGAAGGGGTAACCAAGAAGATAGATGAGGGCTGTGCAGTAGACGTGGTCTACATGGACTTCAGCAAAGCCTTTGACATGGTAGGTTGTTACATAAGGTTAAATCTCATGGGATCCAAGGTGAGGTAGCCAATTGGATACAAAATTGGCTTGACGACAGAAGACAGAGGGTGGTTGTCGAGGGTTGTTTTTCAAACTGGATGCCTGTGTCCAGCGGTGTGCCTCAGGGATCGGTGCTGGGTCCGCTGTTATTTGTTATTTATATTAATGATTTGGATGAGAATTTAGGAGGCATGGTTAGTAAGTTTGCAGATGACACCAAGATTGGTGGCATTGTGGACAGTGAAGAAGGTTATCTAGGATTGCAACGGGATCTTGATAAATTGGGCCAGTGGGCCGATGAATGGCAGATGGAGTTTAATTTAGATAAATGTGAGGTGATGCATTTTGGTAGATCGAATCGGGCCAGGACCTACTCCGTTAATGGTAGGGCGTTGGGGAGAGTTATAGAACAAAGCGATCTGGGAGTACAGATTCATAGCTCCTTGAAAGTGGAGTCACAGGTGGATAGGGTGGTGAAGAAGGCATTCGGCATGCTTGGTTTCATTGGTCAGAACATTGAATGCAGGAGTTGGGATGTCTTGTTGAAGTTGTACAAGACATTAGTAAGGCCACACTTGGAGTACTGTGTACAGTTCTGGTCACCCTATTATAGAAAGGATATTATTAAACTAGAAAGAGTGCAGAAAAGATTTACTAGGATGCGACCGGGACTTGATGGTTTGGCTTACAGGGAGAGGTTAGACAGACTGGGACTTTTTTCCCTGGAGAGCAGGAGGTTAAGGGGTGATCTTATAGAAGTCTATAAAATAATGAGGGGCATAGATAAGGTCGATAGTCAAAATCTTTTCCCAAAGGTAGGGGAGTCTATAACGAGGGGGCATAGATTTAAGGTGAGAGGGGAGAGATACAAAAGGGTCCAGAGGGGCAATTTTTTCACTCAAAGGATGGTGAGTGTCTGGAACGAGCTGCCAGAGGCAGTAGTAGAGGCGGGTACAATTTTATCTTTTAAAAAGCATTTGGACAGTTACATGGGTAAGATGGGGAGAGAGGGATATGGGCCAAGTGCAGGCAATTGGGACTAGCTTAGTGGTATAAACTGGGCGACATGGACATGTTGGGCCGAAGGGCCTGTTTCCATGTTGTAACTTCTATGATTCTATGACCTCCTGTACCCAGTGATATCAGACTCACCCAATACCCCAGCCACCTCCTGCACCCTGTGATATCAGACTCACCCAATGCCCCACCCACCTCCTGTACCCAGTGATATCAGACTCACCCAATACCCCACCCACCTCCTGTACCCAGTGATATCAGACTCACCCAATACCACACCCACCTTCTGTACCCAGTGATATCAGACTGACCCAATACCACACCCACCCTCTGTACCCAGTGATATCATACTCACCCAATGCCCCACCCACCTCCTGTACCCAGTGATATCAGACTCACCCAATGCCCCACCCACCTCCTGTACCCAGTGATATCAGACTCACCCAATACCACACCCACCTTCTGTACCCAGTGATATCAGACTCACCCAATACCACACCCACCTTCTGTACCCAGTGATATCAGACTGACCCAATACCACACCCACCCTCTGTATCCAGTGATATCAGACTCACCCAATACCACACCCACCTCCTGTACCCTGTGATATCAGACTCACCCAATACCCCACCCACCTCCTGCACCCAGTGATATCAGACTCACTCAATACCCCACCCACCTCCTATACCCAGTGATATCAGACTCACCCAATACCCCACCCACCTCCTGGACCCAGTGATATCAGACTCACCCAATACCCCACCCACCTCCTGTACCCAGTGATATCAGACTCACCCAATACCCCACCCACCTTCTGTACCCAGTGATATCAGACCCACCCAATACCCCACCCACCCTCTGTACCCAGTGATATCAGACTCACCCAATGCCCCACCCACCTCCTGCACCCAGTGATATCAGACCCACCCAATACCCCACCCACCTTCTCTACCCAGTGATATCAGACTCACCCAATACCCCACCCACCTCCTGTACCCAGTGATATCAGACTCACCCAATACCTCACCCACCTTCTCTACCCAGTGATATCAGACTCACCCAATACCCCACCCACCTTCTGTACCCAGTGATATCAGACTCACCCAATACCACACCCACCTTCTGTACCCAGTGATATCAGACTCACCCAATGCCCCACCCACCTCCTGTACCCAGTGATATCAGACTCACCCAATGCCCCACCCACCTCCTGTACCCAGTGATATCAGACTCACCCAATACCACACCCACCTTCTGTACCCAGTGATATCAGACTCACCCAATACCACACCCACCTTCTGTACCCAGTGATATCAGACTGACCCAATACCACACCCACCCTCTGTATCCAGTGATATCAGACTCACCCAATACCACACCCACCTCCTGTACCCTGTTATATCAGACTCACCCAATACCCCACCCACCTCCTGCACCCAGTGATATCAGACTCACTCAATACCCCACCCACCTCCTGTACCCAGTGATATCAGACTCACCCAATACCCCACCCACATTCTGTACCCAGTGATATCAGACTCACTCAATACACCACCCACCTTCTGTACCCAGTGATATCAGACTCACCCAATACCCCACCCACCTCCTGGACCCAGTGATATCAGACTCACCCAATACCCCACCCACCTCCTGGACCCAGTGATATCAGACTCACCCAATGCCCCACCCACCTCCTGCACCCAGTGATATCAGACCCACCCAATACCCCACCCACCTTCTCTACCCAGTGATATCAGACTCACCCAATACCCCACCCACCTCCTGTACCCAGTGATATCAGACTCACCCAATACCTCACCCACCTTCTCTACCCAGTGATATCAGACTCACCCAATACCCCACCCACCTTCTGTACCCAGTGATATCAGACTCACCCAATACCCCACCCACCTCCTGTACCCAGTGATATCAGACTCACCCAATACCACACCCACCTTCTGTACCCAGTGATATCAGACCCACCCAATACCACACCCACCTCCTGTACCCTGTGATATCAGACTCACCCAATACCCCACCCACCTCCTGTACCCTGTGATATCAGACTCACCCAATACCCCACCCACCTCCTGTACCCTGTGATATCAGACTCACCCAATACCCCACCCACCTCCTGTACCCTGTGATATCAGACTCACCCAATACCCCACCCACCTCCTGGACCCAGTGATATCAAACTCACCCAATGCTCCACCCACCTCCTGTACCCAGTGATATCAGACTCACCCAATACCCCACCCACCCTCTGTACCCTGTGATATCAGACTCACCCAATACCCCACCGACCTCCTGGACCCAGTGATATCAAACTCACCCAATACCCCACCCACCTCCTGGACCCAGTGATATCAAACTCACCCAATACCCCACCGACCTCCTGTACCCAGTGATATCAGACCCACCCAATACCCCACCCACCCTCTGTACCCTGTGATATCAGACTCACCCAATACCCCAGCCACCTCCTGCACCCTGTGATATCAGACCCACCCAATACCCCACCGACCTCCTGTACCCAGTGATATCAGACTCACCCAATACCCCACCCACCCTCTGTACCCTGTGATATCAGACTCACCCAATAC
Source organism: Heptranchias perlo (assembly GCF_035084215.1). Taxonomy (NCBI): domain Eukaryota; kingdom Metazoa; phylum Chordata; class Chondrichthyes; order Hexanchiformes; family Hexanchidae; genus Heptranchias; species Heptranchias perlo. Next base: position 125,201 of record NW_027138990.1, on the reverse strand, counting down.
CCCACCGACCTCCTGTACCCAGTGATATCAGACTCACCCAATACCCCACCCACCCTCTGTACCCAGTGATATCAGACTCACCCAATACCCCACCCACCCTCTGTACCCAGTGATATCAGACTCACCCAATACCCCAGCCACCTCCTGCACCCTGTGATATCAGACTCACCCAATGCCCCACCCACCTCCTGTACCCAGTGATATCAGACTCACCCAATACCACACCCACCTTCTGTACCCAGTTATATCAGACCCACCCAATACCACACCCACCTCCTGTACCCTGTGATATCAGACTCACCCAATACCCCACCCACCTCCTGTACCCTGTGATATCAGACTCACCCAATACCCCACCCAACTCCTGCACCCAGTGATATCAGACTCACTCAATACCCCACCCACCTCCTGTACCCAGTGATATCAGACTCACCCAATACCCCACCCACCTTCTGTACCCAGTGATATCAGACTCACTCAATACACCACCCACCTTCTGTACCCAGTGATATCAGACTCACCCAATACCCCACCCACCTCCTGGACCCAGTGATATCAGACTCACCCAATACCCCACCCACCTCCTGGACCCAGTGATATCAGACTCACTCAATACACCACCCACCTTCTGTACCCAGTGATATCAGACTCACCCAATACCCCACCCACCTCCTGGACCCAGTGATATCAGACTCACTCAATACACCACCCACCTTCTGTACCCAGTGATATCAGACTCACCCAATACCCCACCCACCTTCTGTACCCAGTGATATCAGACTCACTCAATACACCACCCACCTTCTGTACCCAGTGATATCAGACTCACCCAATACCCCACCCACCTCCTGTACCCAGTGACATCAGACTCACCCAATACCCCACCCACCTCCTGGACCCAGTGATTTCAGACTCACCCAATACCCCACCCACCTCCTCGACCCAGTGATATCAGACTCACCCAATACCCCACCCACCTCCTGTACCCTGTGATATCAGACTCACCCAATACCCCACCCACCTTCTCTACCCAGATATCAGACTCACCCAATACCCCACCCACCTTCTGTACACAGTGATATCAGACCCACCCAATACCCCACCCACCTCCTGTACCCAGTGATATCAGACTTACCCAATACCCCACCCACCTCCTGTACCCAGTGATATCAGACTCACCCAATACCCCACCCACCTCCTGTACCCTGTGATATCAGACTCACCCAATACCCCACCCACCTCCTGTACCCAGTGATATCAGACTCACCCAATACCCCACCCACCTTCTGTACCCAGATATCAGACTCACCCAATACCCCACCCACCTCCTGTACCCAGTGATATCAGACCGACCCAATACCCCACCCACCTCCTGTACCCAGTGATATCAGACTCACCCAATACCCCACCCACCTCCTGTACCCAGTGATATCAGACTCACCCAATACCCCACCCACCTCCTGTACCCAGTGATATCAGACTCACCCAATACCCCACCCACCTTCTGTACCCAGTGATATCAGACCCACCCAATACCCCACCCACCCTCTGTACCCAGTGATATCAGACCCACCCAATACCCCACCCACCTCCTGTACCCAGTGATATCAGACCCACCCAATACCCCACCCACCTCCTGTACCCAGATATCAGACTCACCCAATACCCCACCCACCTCCTGTATCCAGTGATATCAGACTCACCCAATACCCCACCGACCTCCTGTACCCAGTGATATCAGACTCACCCAATACCCCACCCACCTTCTCTACCCAGTGATTTCAGACTCACGAAATACCCCACCCACCTTCTCCACCCAGTGTTATCAGACTCACCCAATACCCCACCCACCTTCTCTACCCTGATATCAGACTCACCCAATACCCCACCCACCTCCTGTACCCAGTGATATCAGACTCACCCAATACCCCACCCACCTTCTGTACCCAGTGATATCAGACTCACCCAATACCCCAGCCACCTCCTGCACCCTGTGATATCAGACTCACCCAATGCCCCACCCACCTCCTGTACCCAGTGATATCAGTCTCACCCAATACCCCACCCACCTCCTGTACCCAGTGATATCAGACTCACCCAATGCCCCACCCACCTCCTGGACCCAGAGATATCAGACTCACCCAATACCCCACCCACCTCCTGCACCCTGTGATATCAGACTCCCCCAATGCCCCACCCACCTCCTGTACCCAGTGATATCAGACTCACCCAATACCCCAGCCATTTCCTTCACCCAGTGATATCAGACTCACTCAATACCCCACCCACCTCCTGTACCCTGTGATATCAGACCCACCCAATACCCCACCGACCTCCTGCACCCAGTGATATCAGACTCACTCAATACCCCACCCACCTCCTGTACCCAGTGATATCAGACCCACCCAATACCCCACCGACCTCCTGTACCCAGAGATATCAGACTCACCCAATACCCCACCCACCTCCTGTACCCAGTGATATCAGACTCACCCAATGCCCCACCCACCTCCTGTACCCAGTGATATCAGACTCACCCAATACCCCACCCACCTCCTGTACCCAGTGATATCAGACTCACCCAATACCCCACCCACCCTCTGTACGCTGTGATATCAGACTCACCCAATACCCCACCGACCTCCTCTACCCAGTGATATCAGACTCACCCAATACCCCACCCACCTTCTGTACCCAGTGATATCAGACTCACCCAATACCCCACCGACCTCCTCTACCCAGTGATATCAGACTCACCCAATACCCCACCCACCTTCTGTACCCAGTGATATCAGACTCACCCAATACCCCACCCACCTCCTGTACCCAGTGATATCAGACCCACCCAATACCCCACCCACCTCCTGTACCCAGATATCAGACTCACCCAATACCCCACCCACCTCCTGTACCCAGTGATATCAGACTCACCCAATACCCCACCCACCTCCTGTACCCAGTGATATCAGACTCACCCAATACCCCACCCACCCTCTGTACCCAGTGATATCAGACTCACCCAATACCCCACCCACCTCCTGGACCCAGTGATATCAGACTCACCCAATACCCCACCCACCCTCTGTACCCAGTGATATCAGACTCACCCAATACCCCACCCACCTCCTGTACCCAGTGATATCAGACTCACCCAATTCCCCACCCACCTCCTGTACCCAGTGATATCAGACTCACCCAATACCCCACCCACCCTCTGTACCCAGTGATATCAGACTCACCCAATACCCCACCCACCCTCTGTACCCAGTGATATCAGACTCACCCAATACCCCACCCACCTCCTGGACCCAGTGATATCAGACTCACCCAATACCCCACCGACCTCCTGTACCCAGATATCAGACTCACCCAATACCCCACCCACCTTCTCTACCCAGTGATATCAGACTCACCCAATGCCCCACCCACCTCCTGTACCCTGTGATATCAGACTCACCCAATACCCCACCCACCTCCTGTACCCAGTGATATCAGACTCACCCAATACCCCACCCACCTTCTCTACCCAGTGATATCAGACTCACCCAATGCCCCACCCACCTCCTGTACCCTGTGATATCAGACTCACCCAATACCCCACCCACCTCCTGTACCCAGATATCAGACTCACCCAATACCCCACCGACCTTCTCTACCCAGTGATATCAGACTCACCCAATGCCCCACCCACCTCCTGTACCCAGTGATATCAGACTCACCCAATACCCCACCGACCTTCTCTACCCAGTGATATCAGACTCACCCAATACCCCACCCACCCACTGTACCCAGTGATATCAGACTCACCCAATACCCCACCCACCTCCTGTACCCAGTGATATCAGACTCACCCAATACCCCACCGACCTCCTGTACCCAGATATCAGACTCACCCAATACCTCACCCACCTTCTCTACCCAGTGATATCAGACTCACCCAATACCCCACCCACCTCCTGTACCCAGTGATATCAGACCCACCCAATACCCCACCCACCTCCTGTACCCAGATATCAGACTCACCCAATACCCCACCCACCTCCTGTACCCAGTGATATCAGACTCACCCAATACCCCACCCACCTCCTGTACCCAGTGATATCAGACTCACCCAATACCCCAGCCACCCTCTGTACCCAGTGATATCAGACTCATCCAATACCCCACCCACCTCCTGGACCCAATGATATCAGACTCACCCAATACCCCACCCACCCTCTGTACCCAGTGATATCAGACTCACCCAATACCCCACCCACCTCCTGTACCCAGTGATATCAGACTCACCCAATACCCCACCCACCTCCTGTATCCAGTGATATCAGACTCACCCAATACCCCACCGACCTCCTGTACCCAGTGATATCAGACTCACCCAATACCCCACCCACCTCCTGTACCCAGAGATATCAGACTCACCCAATACCCCACCCACCTCCTGTACCCAGTGATATCAGACTCACCCAATACCCCACCCACCTTCTCGACCCAGTGATATCAGACTCACGAAATACCCCACCCACCTTCTCCACCCAGTGTTATCAGACTCACCCAATACCCCACCCACCTTCTCTACCCTGATATCAGACTCACCCAATACCCCACCCACCTCCTGTACCCAGTGATATCAGACTCACCCAATACCCCACCCACCTCCTGTACCCAGTGATATCAGACTCACCCAATACCCCACCCACCTCCTGTATCCAGTGATATCAGACTCACCCAATACCCCACCCACCTTCTGTACCCAGTGATATCAGACTCACCCAATACCCCAGCCACCTCCTGCACCCTGTGATATCAGACTCACCCAATACCCCACCCCCCCTCTGTACCCAGTGATATCAGACTCACCCAATACCCCACCCACCTCCTGTACCCAGTGATATCAGACTCACCCAATACCCCACCCACCTCCTGTATCCAGTGATATCAGACTCACCCAATACCCCACCCACCTTCTGTACCCAGTGATATCAGACTCACCCAATACCCCACCCACCTCCTGTACCCAGTGATATCAGACTCACCCAATACCCCACCCACCTCCTGCACCCTGTGATATCAGACTCACCCAATACCCCAGCCACCTTCTGTACCCAGAGATATCAGACTCACCCAATGCCCCACTCACCTCCTGTACCCAGTGATATCAGACTCACCCAATGCCCCACCCACCTCCTGGACCCAGAGATATCAGACTCACCCAATACCCCACCCACCTCCTGCACCCTGTGATATCAGACTCACCCAATGCCCCACCCACCTCCTGTACCCAGTGATATCACACTCACCCAATACCCCAGCCATTTCCTGCACCCAGTGATATCAGACTCACTCAATACCCCACCCACCTCCTGTACCCTGTGATATCAGACCCACCCAATACCCCACCGACCTCCTGCACCCAGTGATATCAGACTCACTCAATACCCCACCCACCTCCTGTACCCAGTGATATCAGACCCACCCAATACCCCACCGACCTCCTGTACCCAGAGATATCAGACTCACCCAATACCCCACCCACCTCCTGTACCCAGTGATATCAGACTCACCCAATGCCCCACCCACCTCCTGTACCCAGTGATATCAGACTCACCCAATACCCCACCCACCTCCTGTACCCAGTGATATCAGACTCACCCAATACCCCACCCACCCTCTGTACGCTGTGATATCAGACTCACCCAATACCCCACCGACCTCCTCTACCCAGTGATATCAGACTCACCCAATACCCCACCCACCTTCTGTACCCAGTGATATCAGACTCACCCAATACCCCACCGACCTCCTCTACCCAGTGATATCAGACTCACCCAATACCCCACCCACCTTCTGTACCCAGTGATATCAGACTCACCCAATACCCCACCCACCTCCTGTACCCAGTGATATCAGACCCACCCAATACCCCACCCACCTCCTGTACCCAGATATCAGACTCACCCAATACCCCACCCACCTCCTGTACCCAGTGATATCAGACTCACCCAATACCCCACCCACCTCCTGTACCCAGTGATATCAGACTCACCCAATACCCCACCCACCCTCTGTACCCAGTGATATCAGACTCACCCAATACCGCACCCACCTCCTGGACCCAGTGATATCAGACTCACCCAATACCCCACCCACCCTCTGTACCCAGTGATATCAGACTCACCCAATACCCCACCCACCTCCTGTACCCAGTGATATCAGACTCACAGGGTACAGGAGGGCAAAAGGGTAACTAGGGAGAGAGTAGGGCCTCTTAAGGATCAACAAGGTCATCTATGTGCGGAACCACAAGAGATGGGTGAGATCCTGAATGAATATTTCACATCGGTATTTACGGTTGAGAAAGGCATGGATGTTAGGGAACTTGGGGAAATAAATAGTGATGTCTTGAGGAGTGTACATATTACAGAGAGGGAGGTGCTGGAAGTCTTAACGCGCATCAAGGTAGATAAATCTCCGGGACCTGATGAAATGTATCCCAGGACGTTATGGGAGGTTAGGGAGGAAATTGCGGGTCCCCTAGCAGAGATAGTTGAATCATCCACCGCTACAGGTGAGGTGCCTGAAGATTGGAGGGTAGCAAATGTTGTGCCTTTGTTTAAGAAGGGCGGCAGGGAAAAGCCTGGGAACTACAGACCAGTGAGCCTGACATCTGTAGTGGGTAAGTTGTTCGAGGGTATTCTGAGGGACAGGATCTACAGGCATTTGGAGAGGCAGGGACTAATTAGGAACAGTCAGCATGGTTTTGTGAGAGGAAAATCATGTCTCACGAATTTGATTGAGTTTTTTGAAGGGGTAACCAAGAAGATAGATGAGGGCTGTGCAGTAGACGTGGTCTACATGGACTTCAGCAAAGCATTTGACAAGGTACCGCATGGTAGGTTGTTACATAAGGTTAAATCTCATGGGATCCAAGGTGAGGTAGCCAATTGGATACAAAATTGGCTTGACGACAGAAGACAGAGGGTGGTTGTCGAGGGTTGTTTTTCAAACTGGATGCCTGTGTCCAGCGGTGTGCCTCAGGGATCGGTGCTGGGTCCGCTGTTATTTGTTATTTATATTAATGATTTGGATGAGAATTTAGGAGGCATGGTTAGTAAGTTTGCAGATGACACCAAGATTGGTGGCATTGTGGACAGTGAAGAAGGTTATCTAGGATTGCAACGGGATCTTGATAAATTGGGCCAGTGGGCCGATGAATGGCAGATGGAGTTTAATTTAGATAAATGTGAGGTGATGCATTTTGGTAGATCGAATCGGGCCAGGACCTACTCCGTTAATGGTAGGGCGTTGGGGAGAGTTATAGAACAAAGAGATCTAGGAGTACAGATTCATAGCTCCTTGAAAGTGGAGTCACAGGTGGATAGGGTGGTGAAGAAGGCATTCAGCATGCTTGGTTTCATTGGTCAGAACATTGAATGCAGGAGTTGGGATGTCTTGTTGAAGTTGTACAGGGCATTGGTGAGGCCACACTTGGAGTACTGTGTACAGTTCTGGTCACCCTATTATAGAAAGGATATTATTAAACTAGAAAGAGTGCAGAAAAGATTTACTAGGATGCTACCGGGACTTGATGGTTTGACTTACAGGGAGAGGTTAGACAGACTGGGACTTTTTTCCCTGGAGAGTAGGAGGTTAAGGGGTGATCTTATAGAAGTCTATAAAATAATGAGGGGCATAGATAAGGTCGATAGTCAAAATCTTTTCCCAAAGGTAGGGGAGTCTATAACGAGGGGGCACAGATTTAAGGTGAGAGGGGAGAGATACAAAAGGATCCAGAGGGGCAATTTTTTCACTCAAAGGGTGGTGAGTGTCTGGAACGAGCTGCCAGAGGCAGTAGTAGAGGCGGGTACAATTTTGTCTTTTAAAAAGCATTTGGACAGTTACATGGGGAAGATGGGTATCGAGGGATATGGGCCAAGTGCAGGCAATTGGGACTAGCTTAGTGGTATAAACTGGGCGACATGGACATGTTGGGCCGAAGGGCCTGTTTCCATGTTGTAACTTCTATATCAGACTCACCCAATTCCCCACCCACCTCCTGTACCCAGTGATATCAGACTCACCCAATACCCCACCCACCCTCTGTACCCAGTGATATCAGACTCACCCAATACCCCACCCACCCTCTGTACCCAGTGATATCAGACTCACCCAATACCCCACCCACCTCCTGGACCCAGTGATATCAGACTCACCCAATACCCCACCGACCTCCTGTACCCAGATATCAGACTCACCCAATACCCCACCCACCTTCTCTACCCAGTGATATCAGACTCACCCAATGCCCCACCCACCTCCTCTACCCTGTGATATCAGACTCACCCAATACCCCACCCACCTCCTGTACCCAGTGATATCAGACTCACCCAATACCCCACCCACCTTCTCTACCCAGTGATATCAGACTCACCCAATGCCCCACCCACCTCCTGTACCCTGTGATATCAGACTCACCCAATACCCCACCCACCTCCTGTACCCAGATATCAGACTCACCCAATACCCCACCGACCTTCTCAACCCAGTGATATCAGACTCACCCAATGCCCCACCCACCTCCTGTACCCAGTGATATCAGACTCACCCAATACCCCACCGACCTTCTCTACCCAGTGATATCAGACTCACCCAATACCCCACCCACCCACTGTACCCAGTGATATCAGACTCACCCAATACCCCACCCACCTCCTGTACCCAGTGATATCAGACTCACCCAATACCCCACCGACCTCCTGTACCCAGATATCAGACTCACCCAATACCCCACCCACCTTCTCTACCCAGTGATATCAGACTCACCCAATACCCCACCCACCTCCTGTACCCAGTGATATCAGACCCACCCAATACCCCACCCACCTCCTGTACCCAGATATCAGACTCACCCAATACCCCACCCACCTCCTGTACCCAGTGATATCAGACTCACCCAATACCCCACCCACCTCCTGTACCCAGTGATATCAGACTCACCCAATACCCCAGCCACCCTCTGTACCCAGTGATATCAGACTCATCCAATACCCCACCCACCTCCTGGACCCAGTGATATCAGACTCACCCAATACCCCACCCACCCTCTGTACCCAGTGATATCAGACTCACCCAATACCCCACCCACCTCCTGTACCCAGTGATATCAGACTCACCCAATTCCCCACCCACCTCCTGTACCCAGTGATATCAGACTCACCCAATACCCCACCCACCCTCTGTACCCAGTGATATCAGACTCACCCAATACCCCACCCACCCTCTGTACCCAGTGATATCAGACTCACCCAATACCCCACCCACCTCCTGGACCCAGTGATATCAGACTCACCCAATACCCCACCGACCTCCTGTACCCAGATATCAGACTCACCCAATACCCCACCCACCTTCTCTACCCAGTGATATCAGACTCACCCAATGCCCCACCCACCTCCTTTACCCTGTGATATCAGACTCACCCAATACCCCACCCACCTCCTGTACCCAGTGATATCAGACTCACCCAATACCCCACCCACCTTCTCTACCCAGTGATATCAGACTCACCCAATGCCCCACCCACCTCCTGTACCCTGTGATATCAGACTCACCCAATACCCCACCCACCTCCTGTACCCAGATATCAGACTCACCCAATACCCCACCGACCTTCTCTACCCAGTGATATCAGACTCACCCAATGCCCCACCCACCTCCTGTACCCAGTGATATCAGACTCACCCAATACCCCACCGACCTTCTCTACCCAGTGATATCAGACTCACCCAATACCCCACCCACCCACTGTACCCAGTGATATCAGACTCACCCAATACCCCACCCACCCACTGTACCCAGTGATATCAGACCCACCCAATACCCCACCCACCTCCTGCACCCAGTGATATCAGACTCACCCAATACCCCACCCACCTCCTGCACCCAGTGATATCAGACTCACCCAATACCCCACCCACCTCCTGTACGTTCCCTCAGCGCTGCACTGAAACAGTCAGCCTTGCATTATCGGCATCGTCCTGTGGCAGGGCTTGAACCTGTGACGACCTGATTTAAATGTGAGGAATCTTACAACACCAGGTTTCCGTCCAACAGTTTTATTTGAAAATCACAAGCTTTCGGAGGCTTTCTCCTTCGTCAGCCTCCGAAAGCTTGTGATTTTCCAATAAAACTGTTGGACTATAACCTGGTGTTGTAAGATTCCTCACATTTGTCCACCCCAGTCCATCACCGGCATCTCCACATCATGACCTGATTTAAAGAGAGAGTGCTACTGACTGAGCCAAACCGGCACTCACTAAATTCCCAATCCTAGGAGGGAAGGGGGAGTGTGGAGCTTCATTCCCGGGGTGTGACTGTCTTTTCTGATCTTCCCTTCTTCTCAGGGCAGTGTTGGACAAGGAGGGCCATCTGGCCAGGTGGGCCTGAGGGGAAGGATGGGCTGTGAAGGCAAAGCCGGAAACCAAGGAGAAAAGGGCCTTCGTGGACAGAGGGTAAGGTTTAAATTCTGAGGCACCATCTGACCAAGTCAATCCCTTCTCCTGCCCACTATTGGTTCCTCGCGGGGTACAAATTAAGGACAACGAAAGGAAATCAGAAATGCAGGAGGACCTTTGCACTAAAAGGATTGTGAGTATGTGGAACAGATTACAGGCATGGGGGGAGAACTCCCCCCCTCTTCTTCGAAATAGTGGCCTTGGGATCTTTTACACCCACCTGAGAGGGCAGACAGGGCCTCGTTTAACGTCTCATCCGAAAGACGGCACCTCTGACAGTGCAGCACTCTCTCAGTACTGACCCAGTCGGTCATGGGTTTAAACTAGTATGGCAGGGGGATGGGAACCAAAGGGCAGGTACAGATAGGACAAATTCAGACCAGGAAACGGGAAATAGAAAAGCAGTTAGTGACGTAGTTAGCAACTCAGAAAGGCAAAAGAAGCCAAGGTTAAATAGTGTTCAGCACAGGAATTTGACGGGATTAAAGGGTATATACTTCAATGCAAGGAGTATTACAAACAAAGCAGATGAGCTAAAGGCACAGCATGATATCATTGCAAAAACAGAAACCAGGCTTAAAGAGGGGGATAATTAGCAGCTAAATATCCCTGGATATAGAGTTTTCAGGCAGGATACAGTGGGTGATGGAAAAGGAGAGGGGGGGTAGCATTATTGGAACATCGGAACAGGAGTCGGCCATTCAGCCCCTCGTGCCTGCTCCGCCATTTGATAAGATCATGGCTGATCTGTGATCTAACTCCATATACCTGCCTTTGGCCCATATCCCTTAATACCTTTGGTTGCCAAAAAGCTATCCATCTCAGATTTAAATTTAGCAATTGAGCTAGTATCAATTGCCGTTTGCGGAAGAGAGTTCCAAACTTCTACCACCCTTTGTGTGTAGAAATGTTTTCTAATCTCACCCCTGAAAGGTCTGGCTCTAATTTTTAGACTGTGCCCCCTACTCCTAAAATCCCCAACCAGCGGAAATAGTTTCTCTCTATCCACCCTATCTGTTCCCCTTAATATCTTATAAACTTCGATCAGATCACCCCTTAACCTTCGAAACTCGAGAGAACACAACCCCAGTTTGTGTAATCTCTCCTCGTAACTTAACCCTTGAAGTCCGGGTATCATTCCAGTAAACCTACGCTGCACTCCCTCCAAGGCCAATATGTCCTTCCGAAGGTGCGGTGCCCAGAACTGCTCACAGTACTCCAGGTGCGGTCTATCCAGGGTTTTGTATAGCTGCAGCATAACTTCTGCCCCCTTGTACTCCAGTCCTCGAGATATAAAGGCCAGCATTCCATTTGCCTTATTGATTATTTTCTGCACCTGTTCATGACACTTCAATGATCTATGTACCTGAACCCCTAAGTCCCTTTGGACATCCACTGTTTATAACTTTTTACCATTTAGAAAGTACCCTGTTCTATCCTTTTTTGATCCAAAGTGGATGACCTCACATTTGTCTACATTGAATTCCATTTGCCACAGTTTTGCCCATTCACCTAATCTATCAATGTCGCTTTGTAATTTTATGTTTTCATCTACACTGCTCTCAATGCCACCAATCATTGTGTCATCGGCAAACTTAGATACGAGACTTTCTATGCCTTCATCTAAGTCATTAATAAATATTGTGAATAATTGAGGCCCCAAGACAGATCCCTGCGGGACTCCACTAGTCACATCCTGCCAATGTGAGTACCTTCCCATTATCCCTACTCTCTGTCGCCTTTCGCTCAGCCAACTTCCTAACCAAGTCCGTACTTTTCCCTCGATTCCATGGGCTTCTATCTTAGCTAACAGTCTCTTATGTGGGACCTTATCAAATGCCTTCCGGAAGTCCATATAAATAACATCCATTGACATTCCACTGTCCACCACTTTAGTCACTTCTTCAAAAAATTCAATCAGGTTTGTCAGGCACGACCTACCTTTCACAAATCCATGCTGGCTCTCTCTGATTAACTGAAAATTCTCGAGGTGTTCAGTCACCCTCTCCTTAATTATAGATCCAGCATTTTCCCCACAACAGATGTTAGGCTAACTGGTCTATCATTCCCCGGTTTCCCTCTCTCTACTTTCTTAAAAAGCAGAGTGATATGTGCAATTTTCCAATCTAGAGGGACAGTTCCTGAATCTAGAGAACTTTGAAAGATTATAGTTAGGGCATCTGCAATGTGCTCACCAACTTCCTTTAAAACCCTGGGATGGAAACCATCTGGTCCTGGGGATTTGTCACTCTTTAGTGCTATTATTTTCTTCATTACTGTTGCTTTACTTATGTTAATTTTATCGAGTCCCTGTCCCCGATTCAATATTAGTTTTCTTGGGATTTCCGGCATGCTATCCTCTTTTTCTACTGTAAATACTGACGCAAAGTAATTGTTCAACATGTCCGCCATTTCCCCATTGTCAATGACAATATCCCCACTTTCAGTTTTTAAGGGGCCAACACTGCTCCTGACCACCCTCTTTTTCCTAATGTAACTATAAAAGATCTTCGTATTGGTTTTGATATCCCTTGCGAGTTTCTTTTCATACTCTCTTTTTGTAGCTCTTACTATCTGTTTTGTGACCCTTTGTTGATCTTTGTATCTTTCCCATTCGCCAGGATATGTGCCATTTTTTGCCTTTTTGTATGCCCTTTACTTGTGTCTTATACTGTCCCTTACCTCTTTAGTTGTCCATGGCTGTTTTTTTTGGCAACTAGAGTTCTTGCCCCTCAGGGGTATAAACCGATTCTGTATCACGTTAAATGTTTCTTTAAACATTTCCCACTGATCATCAGTCGTTTTACCCATTAACAGATTTGCCCAGTTTACTGTGGACAGCCTCTGTCTCATCCCAATGAAGTCGGCCTTGCCCAAGTCTAGAATTGGTTAAAGAATCAATTACAGTTGTGAGAAGGGATGATATGCTAAATGGATCATCAATCGAGCACATATGGGTTGAGCTAAGAAATAAAAAAAGGGCAGTCACACTACTAGGAGTGTACTATAGACCCCCGAATAGCGAAAGGGAGATAGAAGAACAAATATGTAGGCAAATTTCTGAGTGCAAAAATAAGAGGGCAATAATAGTAGGGGACTTCAACTACCCGAACATCAACTGGGATTCAAACAGTGTGAGGGGCACAGAGGGTGCAAAATTCTTGATCGGTGTCCAGGAGAACTTTTTTAGCCAGTACGTGACAAGCCCAACAAGAGGGAATGCAATTCTAGATTTAGTCCTGGGAAATGAAGATGGGCAAGTGGGTGAAGTGACAGTGGGTGACCATATTGGGGATAGTGACCACAATACAGTTAGTTTTAGCATTATTATGGAAAAGGACAGAGTTAAATCAGGAGTAAATGTTTCAAATTGGGGGAAGGTAAATTTTACAGAACTAAGAGGTGATTTGGCAGAAGTGGACTGGACACAACTACTTGAGGAGAAATCAGTGGCAAGCCAGTGGGAGGCACTAAAAAGTGAAATTCTACAGGTACAATGCAGATACGTCCCCTCAAAGAAAAAGGGTGGCACTGCCAAATTTAGAGCCCCCTGGTTGTCTAGAAGTATACGGGGCAAGATAAAGCAGAAAAAGAAAGCTTATGACTGTCAAAGAAAACTAAATACTGCAGAAAGCCTAGAGGAGTATAGAAAGTACAGGGATGACGTAAAAAAGGAAATAAGGAGAGCAAAAAGAGGGCATGAAAAAATATTAGCCAGTAAGATTAAAGAAAACCCAAAGATGTTTTATCAGTACATTAAGAACAAGAGGATAGCTAAGGAAAAGGTGGGACCTATCAGGGATGATAAGGGTAACTTGTGTGTAGAAGCAGAGGATGTGGGTAGGGTTTTAAATGAATATTTTGTCTCCGTATTCACCGTGATCCAGATGCAGTAGTTAAAGAGGAGAGGTGTGAAATATTGGATAAGGTAAACATAACGAGAGAGGAAGTACTAGAGGGACTGGAATCCTTGAAAGTTGATAAGTCACCAGGACCGGATGGATTGTTTCCGAGGCTATTGAAGGAAGCCAGGGAGGAAATAGCGGATGCTCTGAGGATCATTTTCCAATCCTCACTAGATACAGGGGAGGTACCAGAGGACTGGAAGACTGCAAACGTAGTACCATTGTTTAAAAAGAGTACGAGGGAAAGGCCGAACAATTATAGGCCGGTCAGTCTTACCTTGGTGGTGGGCAAACTATTAGAATCAATACTGAGAGAGAGGATAAACTGTCACTTGGAAAGGCATGGTTTAATCAGGGATAGTCAGCATGGATTTGTTCAGGGAAGGTCATGCCTTATAAATCTGATTGAATTCTTTGAGGAAATGACAAGGAGGATTGATGAGGGTCGTGCAGTGGATGTTGTCTACATGGATTTTAGTAAGGCATTTGACAAGGTCCCACATGGCAGACTGGTCAGAAAGGTAAAAGCCCATGGGATACAGGGAAATGTGGCGAATTGGATCCAAACTTGGCTCAGTAACAGGAAACAAAGGGTAAAAGTCGATGGATGTCTTTGCGAATGGAAATCCGTTTCCAGTGGTGTGCCACAGGGCTCAGTGTTGGGTCCCTTGCTGTTTGTGGTATATATTATTGATTTGGACTTGAATGTAGGGGGCATGATTGGAAAATTTGCAGACGACACAAAAATTGTCCGTGTAGTTGATATTGAAGAGGATAGCTGTAGACTCCAAGAAGATATCAATGGGTTGATGGAGTGGGCAGAAAAGTGGCAAATGGAGTTCAACCCGGAGAAGTGTGAGGTAATGCACTTAGGGAGGGCAAACAGTAAAAGGGAATACGCAGTAAATGGGAATATATTGAGAGGGGTAGAGGAAGTGAGAGACCTTGGAGCGCATGTGCACAGGTCCCTGAAGGTGGCAGTACAGGTAGATAAGGTTGTGAAGAAGGCATACGGAATGCTCTCCGTTATTAGCCGAGGTATAGAATACAAAAGCAGGGATGTAATGATGGAACTGTATAAAACGCTGGTAAGGCCACAGCTGGAGTATTGTGCGCAGTTCTGGTCACCACATCACAGGAAGGATGTAATTGATCTGGAGAGAGTGCAGAGAAGATTTACAAGAATGTTGCCAGGGCTTGAAAATTGCAGCCACGAGGAGAGATTGGATAGGCTGGGGTTGTTTTCCTTGGAGCAGAGGAGGCTGAGGGGAGACTTGATTGAGGTGTACAAAATTATGAGGGGCCCAGATAGAGTAGACAGGAAGTACCTGTTTCCCCTAGCGGAGAGTTCAAGAACTAGAGGACATAGATTTCAGCTGATTGGTGGAAGGATTAGAGGGGACATAAGGAAAAACTTTTTTACCCAGAGGGTGGTGGGTGTATGGAATCCGCTGCCTGAATTCGTGGGAGAGGCAGGGACCCTCAACTCTTTTTTAAAGTCCCGGACCTGCATCTAAAGTGCTGTAAGCTGCAGGGCTACGGATCGGGTGCTGGAAGGTGGGATTAGAATGGGCACCTGGTTGTTCTTTGAGCCGGCACGGAAACGATGGGCCGAATGGCCCCCTTCTGTGCTGTATCTTTTCTATGGTTCCATGGACCCTCTGACAGTGCAGCGCTCCCTCAGTACTGACCCTCCGACAGTGCAGCGCTCCCTCAGGACTGACCCTCCGACAGTGCAGCACTCCCTCAGTACTGACCCTCCGACAGTGCAGCGCTCCCTCAGTACTGAACCTCCGACAGTACAGCACTCCCTCAGTACTGACTCTCCGACACTGCAGCTCTCCCTCAGTACTGACCCTCCGACAGTGCAGCGCTCCCTCAGTACTGACCCTCCGACAGTGCAGCACTCCCTCAGTACTGACCCTCCTGCAGTGCAGCGCTCCCTCAGTACTGACCCTCCGACAGTGCAGCGCTCCCTCAGTACTGACTCTCCGACAGTGCAGCGCTCCCTCAGTACTGACCCTCCTGCAGTGCAGCGCTCCCTCAGTACTGACCCTCCGACAGTGCAGCGCTCCCTCAGTACTGACCCTCCGACAGTGCAGCGCTCCCTCAGTACTGACCCTCCGACAGTGCAGCACTCCCTCAGTACTGACCCTCCTGCAGTGCAGCGCTCCCTCAGTACTGACCCTCCGACACTGCAGCGCTCCCTCAGTACTGACTCTCCTACAGTGCAGCGCTCCCTCAGTACTGACCCTCCTGCAGTGCAGCGCTCCCTCAGTACTGACCCTCCGACAGTGCAGCGCTCCCTCAGTACTGACCCTCCGACAGTGCAGCGCTCCCTCAGTACTGACCCTCCGACAGTGCAGCGCTCCCTCAGTACTGATCCTCCTGCAGTGCAGTACTCCCTCAGTACTGACCCTCCTGCAGTGCAGCGCTCCCTGAGTACTGACCCTCCAACAGTGCAGCGCTCCCTCAGTACTGACCCTCCGACAGTGCAGCGCTCCCTCAGTACTGACCCTCCTACAGTGCAGCGCTCCCTCAGTACTGACCCTCCTGCAGTGCAGCGCTCCCTCGGTACTGACCCTCCTGCAGTGCAGCGCTCCCTCAGTACTGACCCTCCGACAGTGCAGCGCTCCCTCAGTACTGACCCTCCGACAGTGCAGCGCTCCCTCAGTACTGACCCTCCGACAGTGCAGCGCTCCCTCAATACTGACCCTCCGACAGTGCAGCGCTCCCTCAGTACTGATCCTCCTGCAGTGCAGCACTCCCTCAGTACTGACCCTCCTGCAGTGCAGCGCTCCCTCAGTACTGACCCTCCAACAGTGCAGCGCTCCCTCAGTACTGACCCTCCGACAGTGCAGCGCTCCCTCAGTACTGACCCTCCGACAGTGCAACGCTCCCTCAGTACTGACCCTGCGACAGTGCAGCGCTCCCTCCGTACTGACCCTCCGACAGTGCAGCGCTCCCTCAGTACTGACCCTCCGTCAGTGCAGCGCTCCCTCAGTACTGACCCTCCGACAGTGCAGCACTCCCTCAGTACTGACCCTCCTGCAGTGCAGCGCTCCCTCCGTACTGACCCTCCGACAGTGCAGCGCTCCCTCAGTACTGACCCTCCGTCAGTGCAGCGCTCCCTCAGTACTGACCCTCCGACAGTGCAGCACTCCCTCAGTACTGACTCTCCGACAGTGCAGCGCTCCCTCAGTACTGACCCTCCGACAGTGCAGCGCTCCCTCAGTACTGACCCTCCGACAGTGCAGCGCTCCCTCAGTACTGACCCTCCGACAGTGCAGCGCTCCCTCAGTACTGACCCTCCGACAGTGCAGCGCTCCCTCAGTACTGACCCTCCGACAGTGCAGCGCTCCCTCAGTACTGACCCTCCGATAGTGCAGCGCTCCCTCAGTACTGACTCTCCGACAGTGCAGCGCTCCCTCAGTACTGACCCTCCGACAGTGCAGCGCTCCCTCAGTACTGACCCTCCGACAGTGCAGTGCTCCCTCAGTACTGACCCTTCGACAGTGCAGCGCTCCCTCAGTACTGACCCTCCGACAGTGCAGCGCTCCCTCAGTACTGACCCTCCGACAGTGCAGCGCTCCCTCAGTACTGACCCTCCGACAGTGCAGCGCTCCCTCAGTACTGACCCTCCGACAGTGCAGCGCTCCCTCAATACTGACCCTCCGACAGTGCAGCGCTCCCTCAGTACTGATCCTCCTGCAGTGCAGCACTCCCTCAGTACTGACCCTCCTGCAGTGCAGCGCTCCCTCAGTACTGACCCTCCAACAGTGCAGCGCTCCCTCAGTACTGACCCTCCGACAGTGCAGCGCTCCCTCAGTACTGACCCTCCGACAGTGCAACGCTCCCTCAGTACTGACCCTGCGACAGTGCAGCGCTCCCTCCGTACTGACCCTCCGACAGTGCAGCGCTCCCTCAGTACTGACCCTCCGTCAGTGCAGCGCTCCCTCAGTACTGACCCTCCGACAGTGCAGCACTCCCTCAGTACTGACCCTCCTGCAGTGCAGCGCTCCCTCCGTACTGACCCTCCGACAGTGCAGCGCTCCCTCAGTACTGACCCTCCGTCAGTGCAGCGCTCCCTCAGTACTGACCCTCCGACAGTGCAGCACTCCCTCAGTACTGACTCTCCGACAGTGCAGCGCTCCCTCAGTACTGACCCTCCGACAGTGCAGCGCTCCCTCAGTACTGACCCTCCGACAGTGCAGCGCTCCCTCAGTACTGACCCTCCGACAGTGCAGCGCTCCCTCAGTACTGACCCTCCGACAGTGCAGCGCTCCCTCAGTACTGACCCTCCGACAGTGCAGCGCTCCCTCAGTACTGACCCTCCGATAGTGCAGCGCTCCCTCAGTACTGACTCTCCGACAGTGCAGCGCTCCCTCAGTACTGACCCTCCGACAGTGCAGCGCTCCCTCAGTACTGACCCTCCGACAGTGCAGTGCTCCCTCAGTACTGACCCTTCGACAGTGCAGCGCTCCCTCAGTACTGACCCTCCGACAGTGCAGCGCTCCCTCAGTACTGACCCTCCGACAGTGCAGCGCTCCCTCAGTACTGACCCTCCGACAGTGCAGCGCTCCCTCAGTGCTGACCCTTCGACAGTGCAGCGCTCCCTCAGTACTGACCCTCCGACAGTGCAGCGCTCCCTCAGTACTGACCCTTCGACAGTGCAGCGCTCCCTCAGTACTGACCCTCCGACAGTGCAGCTCTCCCTCAGTACTGACCCTCCGACAGTGCAGCGCTCCCTCAGTACTGACCCTCCGACAGTGCAGCGCTCCCTCAGTACTGCACTGGGAGTGTCAGCATCGATTTTGTGCTCAAGTCTCTGGAGTGGGACTTGAACCAGGCATGTAAACAGTAAACGGGTAGTAAGAGGAGGGGTGGGGCCGATTAGGGACCATAAAGGAGATCTACTCATGGAGGCAGAGGGCATGGCTGAGGTACTAAATGAGCACTTTGCATCTGTCTTTACCAAGGAAGAAGATGCTGCCAGAGTCTCAGTGAATGAAGATATAGTTGAGATACTTGATGGGCTAAAAATTGATAAAGAGGAGATACTAGAAAGGCTGACTGTACTTAAAGTAGATAAGTCATCCGGTCCGGATGGGATGCATCCGAGGTTGCTGAGGGAAGTAAGGGTGGAAATTGCGGAGGTACTGGCCATAATCTTCCAAACATCCGTAGATACGGGGGTGGTGCCAGAGGACTGGAGAATTGCAAATGTTACACCCTTGTTCAAAAAAGGGTGTAAGGATAAACCCAGCAACTACAGGCCAGTCAGTTTAACCTCAGTGGTGGGGAAACTTTTAGAAACGATAATCCGGGACAGAATTAACAGTCACTTGGATGAGTGTGGATTGATTAGGGAAAGCCAGCACGGATTTGTTAAAGGCAAATCGTGTTTAACTAACCTGATAGAGTTTTTTGATGAGGTAACAGAGAGGGTCGATGAGGGCAATGCAGTTGATGTGGTGTATATGGACTTTCAAAAGGCGTTTGATAAAGTGCCACATGATAGGCGTATCATCAAGATTGTGGCCCATGGAATAAAAAGGGCAGTAGCAACTTGGATACAGAATTGGCTAAGTGACAGGAAACAGAGAGTAGTGGTGAACGGTTGTTTTTCGGACTGGAGGGAGGTGTACAGTGGTGTTCCCCAGGGGTCAGTGCTGGGACCACTGCTTTTCTTGATATATATTAATGACTTGGACTTGGGTATACAGGACACAATTTCAAAATTTGCGGATGACACAAAACTTGGAAGTGTAGTAAACAGTGAGGAGGATATAGACAGGCTGGTGGAATGGGCGGACACGTGGCAGATGGAATTTAACGCAGAAAAATGCGAAGTGATACATTTCAGTAGGAAGAACGAGGCGAGGCAATATAAACTAGAGGGTACAATTCTAAAAGGTGTGCAGAAACAGAGAGATCTGGGGGTATATGAGCACAAATCGTTGAAGGTGGCAGGGCAGGTTAGAAAGCGGTTAAAAAAGCACACAGGATCCTGGACTTTATAAATAGAGGCATAGAGTACAAAAGTATGGAAGTCATGATGAACCTTTATAAAACACTGGTTCGGCCACAACTGGAGTATTGTGTCCAGTTCTGGGCACCGCACTTCAGGAAAGATGTGAAGGCCTGAGAGAGGGTGCAGAAGAGATTTACTAGAATGATTCCAGGGATGAGGGACTTTAGTTCCGTGGATAGACTGGAGAAGCTGGGGTTGTTCTCCTTGGAACAGAGACGGTTGCGAGGAGATTTGATCGAGGTATTCAAAGTCATGTAGGGTCCAGACAGAGTAGATAGAGAGAAACTGTTCCCATTGGCGGAAGGGTCAAGAACCAGAGGGCATAGATTTAAGGTGATTGACAAAAGAACCAAAGGTGACATGAGGAAAAACTTTTTTACACAGCGAGCGGTCAGGATCTGGAATGCACTGCCCGAGGGGGTGGTGGAGGCAGATTCAATCATGGCCTTCAAAAGGGAACTGGATCAGTACTCGAAACGAAAAAATTTGCAGGAGTACAGGGATAGGATGGGGGAGTGGGACTGGCTGGATAGCTCTTGCATTGAGCCAGAATGGACTCGATGGGCCGAATAGCCACCTTCCATGTTGTAACCTTTCTATGATTCTATGATTCTATGACCTTCGGACTGGGATGAGAGAGAGACCCATTGAGTCATGGCTGACACTTGAAAGGAACGAGATCGGTTCTTGTCCACAAATGGGAATCAAGGTTATAAGAAATGGCCGAAGAGAACACCGTGGGTAGGTGAGGGTCGATGGGCCGAAGGGGACACTGTGCAATGGGAAGGGAGTGGGTGGATTCAGGCTGGAACGATGTCCTGCCACAGCTGTGTGCTTGGGGAAGGGAGTGAGACAGATATCAAGGTACAGGGTGAGGGGAGGGCCAGCAATAACCTCAGCCCTGCAGCTGGTGGACCAGTCTAGTCTCGGACACATCCAACACGGCCTTGAGGAGTCAGGGATCCACATTGGCAGCAAGTCTATCACTGAGACACGTGAGCTGCAGCTGACTTCAAACCTCCTCTCTCACTCTCTTCACCTCTTGGTTTCCAGGGAGACGATGGTCTGCTGGGGCTCACTGGGGGAAAAGCTCCCCCAGGAATCATGGTGAGTACAAGTGTGAATCTGAACATGCTGCTCCTCACAGAGATGGGCCCGGGGTCAGTTTCCCTGAGATTACTGTGTTCGTTGGGCCCCGGGGTCAGTTTCCCTGAGATTACTGTGTTCGTTAGGCCCGGGGTCAGTTTCCCTGAGATTACTGTGTTCGTTGGGCCCCGGGGTCAGTTTCCCTGAGATTACTGTGTTCGTTGGGCCCGGGGTCAGTTTCCCTGAGATTACTGTGTTCGTTGGGCCCGGGGTCAGTTTCCCTGAGATTACTGTGTTCGTTGGGCCCCGGGGGTCAGTTTCCCTGAGATTACTGTGTTCGTTGGGCCCGGGGTCAGTTTCCCTGAGATTACTGTGTTCGTTGGCCCCGGGGTCAGTTTCCCTGAGATTACTGTGTTCGTTGGGCCCCGGGGTCAGTTTCCCTGAGATTACTGTGTTCGTTGGGCCCCGGGGTCAGTTTCCCTGAGATTACTGTGTTCGTTGGGCCCGGGGGTCAGTTTCCCTGAGATTACTGTGTTCGTTGGGCCCCGGGGTCAGTTTCCCTGAGATTACTGTGTTTGTTGGGCCCCGGGGTCAGTTTCCCTGAGATTACTGTGTTCGTTGGGCCCCGGGGTCAGTTTCCCTGAGATTACTGTGTTCGTTGGGCCCGGGGTCAGTTTCCCTGAGATTACTGTGTTCGTTGGGCCCCGGGGTCAGTTTCCCTGAGATTACTGTGTTCGTTGGGCCCCGGGGTCAGTTTCCCTGAGATTACTGTGTTCGTTGGGCCCCGGGGTCAGTTTCCATGAGATTACTGTGTTCGTTGGGCCCGGGGGTCAGTTTCCCTGAGATTACTGTGTTCGTTGGGCCCCGGGGTCAGTTTCCATGAGATTACTGTGTTCGTTGGGCCCCGGGGTCAGTTTCCCTGAGATTACTGTGTTCGTTGGGCCCTGGGTCAGTTTCCCTGAGATTACTGTGTTCGTTGGGCCCCGGGGTCAGTTTCCCTGAGATTACTGTGTTCGTTGGGCCCCGGGGGTCAGTTTCCCTGAGATTACTGTGTTCGTTGGGCCCCGGGGGTCAGTTTCCCTGAGATTACTGTGTTCGTTGGGCCCCGGGGTCAGTTTCCCTGAGATTACTGTGTTCGTTGGGCCCCGGGGGTCAGTTTCCCTGAGATTACTGTGTTCGTTGGGCCCCGGGGTCAGTTTCCCTGAGATTACTGTGTTCGTTGGGCCCCGGGGGTCAGTTTCCCTGAGATTACTGTGTTCGTTGGGCCCCGGGGTCAGTTTCCCTGAGATTACTGTGTTCGTTGGGCCCGGGGGTCAGTTTCCCTGAGATTACTGTGTTCGTTGGGCCCCGGGGTCAGTTTCCCTGAGATTACTGTGTTCGTTGGGCCCGGGGTCAGTTTCCCTGAGATTACTGTGTTCGTTGGGCCCGGGGTCAGTTTCCCTGTGATTACTGTGTTCGTTGGGCCCCGGGGTCAGTTTCCCTGAGATTACTGTGTTCGTTGGGCCCCGGGGTCAGTTTCCCTGAGATTACTGTGTTCGTTGGGCCCCGGGGTCAGTTTCCCTGAGATTACTGTGTTCGTTGGGCCCCGGGGGTCAGTTTCCCTGAGATTACTGTGTTCGTTGGGCCGGGGGTCAGTTTCCCTGAGATTACTGTGTTCGTTGGGCCCCGGGGTCAGTTTCCCTGAGATTACTGTGTTCGTTGGGCCCGGGGGTCAGTTTCCCTGAGATTACTGTGTTCGTTGGGCCCCGGGGTCAGTTTCCCTGAGATTACTGTGTTCGTTGGGCCCGGGTCAGTTTCCCTGAGATTACTGTGTTCGTTGGGCCCGGGGTCAGTTTCCCTGAGATTACTGTGTTCGTTGGGCCCCGGGGTCAGTTTCCCTGAGATTACTGTGTTCGTTGGGCCCCGGGGTCAGTTTCCCTGAGATTACTGTGTTCGTTGGGCCCCGGGGGTCAGTTTCCCTGAGATTACTGTGTTCGTTGGGCCCCGGGGTCAGTTTCCCTGAGATTACTGTGTTCGTTGGGCCCGGGGTCAGTTTCCCTGAGATTACTGTGTTCGTTGGGCCCCGGGGTCAGTTTCCCTGAGATTACTGTGTTCGTTGGTCCCCGGGGTCAGTTTCCCTGAGATTACTGTGTTCGTTGGGCCCCCGGGGTCAGTTTCCCTGAGATTACTGTGTTCGTTGGGCCCCGGGGTCAGTTTCCCTGAGATTACTGTGTTCGTTGGCCCGGGGGTCAGTTTCCCTGAGATTACTGTGTTCGTTGGGCCCCGGGGGTCAGTTTCCCTGAGATTACTGTGTTCGTTGGGCCCCGGGGTCAGTTTCCCTGTGATTACTGTGTTCGTTGGGCCCCGGGGTCAGTTTCCCTGAGATTACTGTGTTCGTTGGGCCCCGGGGTCAGTTTCCCTGAGATTACTGTGTTCGTTGGGCCCCGGGGTCAGTTTCCCTGAGATTACTGTGTTCGTTGGGGCCCCGGGGTCAGTTTCCCTGAGATTACTGTGTTCGTTGGGCCCCGGGGTCAGTTTCCCTGAGATTACTGTGTTCGTTGGGCCCCGGGTCAGTTTCCCTGCTCTGATTCGACAGCAGGTGTATAATATCTACTCTGAATTCCCTCTCCCCCCTCACAGGGTTTTCCAGGAGGTCGGGGGCTGCTCGGTGTTGATGGGGCTCAAGGTGTAAAGGTAATGTGGTGGGGGGATGGTTGGGATGAGGATGGGGGGCGGGGGAGTTGGGAGGGGGGGTGGGGGATGGGGGGGCGGGGAGTTGGGAGGGGGGGATGGGGGGGCGGGGGAGTTGGGAGGGGGGGTGGGGGATGGGGGGCGGGGGAGTTGGGAGGGGGGGGTGTGGGAAGGGGGGGCGGGGGGTGTTGGGAGGGGGGGTGGGGGATGGGGGGGGGCGGGGGAGTTGGGGGAGGGGGGGTGGAGGATGGGGGGGCGGGGGAGTTGGGAGGGGGTGGGGGATGGGGGGGCGGGGGAGTTGGGGGGGGGTGGGGGATGGGGGGGCGGGGGAGTTGGGGGGGGGGTGGGGGATGGGGGGGGCGGGGGAGTTGGGGAGGGGTGGGTGCGGGATGGTGGGGGCGGGGGTTTGGAGGGGGTGGGGGTGGGGGGAGGGGGGAGGGGGGGAGGGGGAGTGGGGGGGGGTGGGGGATGGGGGGGCGGGGGAGTTGGGAGGGGGGGGTATCGTGGCGGCGGTGGGGGGCCCGTTCTCAGCGCCTGTTCCTCATCACGTTGCTCTTGCTCTAGGGACTCGCTGGTTTCCCCAGGACTGAGGGGACCCTCCGGACCCCCGAGGACAAACGGTATCTCTTGAACTCATTGACTGGACCGTGTTTCAGGGTGTTGAGCTGTGATATCGGGGAGGATTTCACACTCACTGTACTCAGTTGGTGTTTTATTTTTGTGCAACAGCACGAATATGTGCTCACAAGTCATACCCGGGGAGACGGGCCCGCCTGTGCTCACAGTCTGACCCGGGGAGACGGGGCCCGCCTGTGCTCACAGTCTGACCCGGGGAGACGGGCCCGCCTGTGCTCACAGTCTGACCGGGGAGACGGGCCCGCCTGTGCTCACAGTCTGACCCGGGGAGACGGGCCCGCCTGTGCTCACAGTCTGACCCGGGGAGACGGGCCCGCCTGTGCTCACAGTCTGACCCGGGGAGACGGGCCCGCCTGTACACACAGTCTGACCCGGGGAGACGGGCCCGCCTGTACACACAGTCTGACCCGGGGAGACGGGCCCGCCTGTACACACAGTCTGACCCGGGGAGACGGGCCCGCCTGTGCTCACAGTCTGACCCGGGGAGACGGGCCCGCCTGTACACACAGTCTGACCCGGGGAGACGGGCCCGCCTGTGCTCACAGTCTGACCCGGGGAGACGGGCCCGCCTGTGCTCACAGTCTGACCCGGGGAGACGGGCCCGCCTGTGCTCACAGTCTGACCCGGGGAGATGGACCCGCCTGTACACACAGTCTGACCCGGGGAGACGGACCCGCCTGTGCTCACAGTCTGACCCGGGGAGACGGGCCCGCCTGTGCTCACAGTCTGACCCCGGGGAGACGGGCCCGCCTGTGCTCACAGTCTGACCCGGGGAGACGGGCCCGCCTGTCCTCACAGTCTGACCCGGGGAGACGGGCCCACCTGTGCTCACAGTCTGACCCGGGGAGACGGGCCCGCCTGTGCTCACAGTCTGACCCGGGGAGACGGGCCCGCCTGTGCTCACAATCTGACCCGGGGAGACGGGCCCGCCTGTACACACAGTCTGACCCGGGGAGACGGGCCCGCCTGTGCTCACAGTCTGACCCGGGGAGACGGGCCCGCCTGTACACACAGTCTGACCCGGGAGAGCCGGGCCCGCCTGTGCACACAGTCTGACCCGGGGAGACGGGCCCGCCTGTGCTCACAGTCTGACCCGGGGGAGACGGGCCCGCCTGTACACACAGTCTGACCCGGGGAGACGGGCCCGCCTGTGCACACAGTCTGACCCGGGGAGACGGGCCCGCCTGTGCACACAGTCTGACCCGGGGAGACGGGCCCGCCTGTGCACACAGTCTGACCCGGGGAGACGGGCCCGCCTGTCCTCACAGTCTGACCCGGGGAGACGGGCCCGCCTGTCCTCACAGTCTGACCCGGGGGAGACGGGCCCGCCTGTGCACACAGTCTGACCCGGGGAGACGGGGCCCGCCTGTGCTCACAGTCTGACCCGGGGAGACGGGCCCGCCCTGTGCTCACAGTCTGACCCGGGGAGACGGGCCCGCCTGTGCTCACAATCTGACCCGGGGAGACGGGCCCCGCCTGTGCTCACAGTCTGACCCGGGGGAGACGGGCCCGCCTGTGCTCACAGTCTGACCCGGGGAGACGGGCCCGCCTGTGCTCACAGTCTGACCCGGGGAGACGGGGCCCGCCTGTGCGTTTATTGTTCTTCCTCCCTGCTCCGGTACCTGCCCCTTTCTCATCCCACATCCCATAGTCCTGCATCAATCCCAAACTAATCCCACTGCTCACTCCCCAGTGCTGTATCTTTCCCTACTTCAAATATTTATCCAATTTTCCCATCAAAGATGATATTGTCTCTGTCGCTCCCGATTGTGAACCCTCCGAGCTGCAACAGCCCTGTGTTAGGAAATGTCTCCGATCCTCTCTTCCTCACTGACAGTCCCTCCTCATTCACTCCCCCACTATTGTGTCTCAACCACATTTCACCATTGTACTCCCCCATCCCCCCCCACGGAGCGCAGCCCCTCCCCCGCCCGCCCCGCCCGCCATCTTGTAACAAGCTGATGCGGGGCCAGGCCCCAGGGATCAATTGGAGACACAGACGAGAGCTTAAAACAAGTGATTATTCGTCACCCACATGGGGGTCCTCACTTCGAGCAATGACTAAGACTCGGCCCGCCATCACTGTCCAGCCTCAGCTCCTTTCTCTCCACTGACCCATCACCTGCCTTTTATTCTTCCAGACCATCGTTCCTGATTGAAGGCAATTAATGTCAACAGTTTCTTAAAGCTGTACCACCTTTTATACAACGTCGTAAAATTGGTATCCCAGTCACCGATACAGAGCTCGCAACATCCTCCAGCCCCCATATCGTCTCTCCCTCCCTCCCTCTGTTCCAGTGTGTCCAGGGTGACCCCTGGTCTCTCGGCACAGTTTCCTGTCCCTGGGTGGAGTGCAGTTGAGAGGGAGACCAGTTCACCAGGCAAATCGCCAGCAATTTCAATATACCCCATAGAGCATCAGGAAAACCAGTCCCAGGACAGGCAAACACACGCACACTGGCAGCAGAATCAATTCTGAACTCAGTAAATACCATTCAACCGAGTGAAGCCCCTCTCTCCACTTCCCTAACTTTCATCGAAGCTCATCGTCCAATACCCGAACTCCTTCATTCGAGCCCATCCCTCCCTCGAGTCCCTCTAACCCCCCCCATCGAGGCCCCTCCCTCTAACCCCCCCATCGAGGCCCCTCCCTCTAACCCCCCCATCGAGGCCCCTCCCTCTAACCCCCCCATCGAGGCCCCTCCCTCTAACCCCCACATCGAGGCCCCTCCCTCTAACCCCCCCCATCGAGGCCCCTCCCTCCTAACCCCCCCATCGAGGCCCCCTCCCTCTAAACCCCCCCCATCGAGGCCCCTCCCTCTAACCCCCCCATCAGGGCCCCTCCCTCGAACCCCCCCATCGAGGCCCCTCCCTCTAACCCCCCCATCGAGGCCCCTCCCTCTAACCCCCCCCATCGAGGCCCCTCCCTCTAACCCCCCCATCGGGGCCCCTCTCTCTAACCCCCCCATCGGGGGCCCCTCCCTCTAACCCCCCCATCGGGGCCCCTCCCCCCCCCTCGCCCTCCTAACCCCCCCATCGGGGCCCCTCCCTCTAACCCCCCCATCGAGGCCCCTCCCTCTAACCCCACCCATCGGGGGCCCTCCCTCTAACCCCCCCATCGGGGCCCCTCCCTCTCGTCCCACTCACTCCCCCATCGAGGCCCCTCCCTCTAGTCCCGCGAACTCTCCCATCGAGGCCCCTCCCTCTAAATCCCCTAACTCTCCCATCGAGGCCCCTTCCTCTAGTCCCCCTAACACTCCCATCGAGGCCCTCCCTCGAGTCCCCCGAACTCTCCATCGAGGCCCCTCCCTCGAGTCCCCCGAACTCTCCCATCGAGGCCCCTCCCTCGAGTCCCCTAACTCTCCATCGAGGCCCCTCCCTCTAGTCCCGCGAACTCTCCCATCGAGGCCCCTCCCTCTAAATCCCCTAACCACTCCCATCGAGGCCCCTCCCTCTAGTCCCCTCCCTCTAGTCCCCCGAACTCTCCGACCGAGGCCCCTCCTCTAGTCCCCCTAACTCTGCCATCGAGGCCCCTCCCTCTAGTCCCCTCCCTCTAGTCTCCCGAACACTCCATCGAGGCCCCTCCCTCTAAATCCCCTAACCCCTCCCATCGAGACCCCTCCCTCGAGTCCCCCTAAATCTCCCATCGAGGCCCCTCCCTCTCGTCCCCCTAACTCTCCCATCGAGACCCCTCCCTCGAGTCCCCCTAAATCTCCCATCGAGGCCCCTCCCTCTAGTCCCCTCCCTCTAGTCCCCCGAACTCTCCCGTCGAGGCCCCTCCCTCGAGTCCCCCTAACTCTCCCATCGAGGCCCCTCCCTCTCGTCCCCCGAACTCTCCCATCGAGGCCCCTCCCTCGAGTCCCCCTAACTCTCCCATCGAGGCCCCTCCCTCGAGTCCCCCGAACTCTCCCATCGAGGCCCCTCCCTCGAGTCCCCCTAACTCTCCCATCGAGGCCCCTCCCTCGAGTCCCCCTAACTCTCCCATCGAGGCCCCTCCCTCTCTCGAGTCCCCCTAACTCTCCCATCGAGGCCCCTCCCTCGAGTCCCCCGAACTCTCCCATCGAGGCCCTCCTCGAGTCCCCCTAACTCTCCCATCGAGGCCCCTCCCTCGAGTCCCCCTAACTCTCCCATCGAGGCCCCTCCCTCGAGTCCCCCTAACTCTCCATCGAGGCCCCTCCCTCGAGTCCCCCTAACTCTCCATCGAGGCCCCTCCTCGAGTCCCCCTAACTCTCCCATCGAGGCCCCTCCCTCGAGTCCCCCTAACTCTCCCATCGAGGCCCCTCCCTCGAGTCCCCCTAACTCTCCCATCGAGGCCCCTCCCTCAAGTCCCCCTAACTCTCCCATCGAGGCCCCTCCCTCGAGTCCCCCTAACTCTCCCATCGAGGCCCCTCCCTCTCGTCCCCCTAACTCTCCCATCGAGGCCCCTCCCTCGAGTCCCCCTAACTCTCCCATCGAGGCCCCTCCCTCTCGTCCCCCTAACTCTCCCATCGAGGCCCCTCCCTCGAGTCCCCCGAACTCTCCCATCGAGGCCCGTCCCTCGAGTCCCCCTAACACTCCCATCGAGGCCCCTCCCTCTCGTCCCCCGAACTCTCCCATCGAGGCCCCTCCCTCGAGTCCCCCTAACTCTCCCATCGAGGCCCCTCCCTCGAGTCCCCCGAACTCTCCCATCGAGGCCCCTCCCTCGAGTCCCCCTAACTCTCCCATCGAGGCCCCCTCCCTCGAGTCCCCCTAACTCTCCCATCGAGGCCCCTCCCTCGAGTCCCCCTAACTCTCCCATCGAGGCCCCTCCCTCGAGTCCCCCGAACTCTCCCATCGAGGCCCCTCCCTCTAGTCCCCCTAACTCTCCCATCGAGGCCCCTCCCTCGAGTCCCCCTAACTCTCCCATCGAGGCCCCTCCCTCGAGTCCCCCTAACTCTCCCATCGAGGCCCCCTCCCTCGAGTCCCCCTAACTCTCCCATCGAGGCCCGTCCCTCGAGTCCCCCGAACTCTCCCATCGAGGCCCCTCCCTCGAGTCCCCCGAACTCTCCCATCGAGGCCCCTCCCTCGAGTCCCCCGAACTCTCCCATCGAGGCCCCTCCCTCGAGTCCCCCGAACTCTCCCATCGAGGCCCGTCCCTCGAGTCCCCCGAACTCTCCCATCGAGGCCCCTCCCTCGAGTCCCCCTAACACTCCCATCGAGGCCCCTCCCTCGAGTCCCCCGAACTCTCCCATCGAGGCCCGTCCCTCGAGTCCCCCGAACTCTCCCATCGAGGCCCCTCCCTCGAGTCCCCCTAACACTCCCATCGAGGCCCCTCCCTCGAGTCCCCCGAACTCTCCCATCGAGGCCCCTCCCTCGAGTCCCCCGAACTCTCCCATCGAGGCCCCTCCCTCTAGTCCCCCGAACTCTCCCGTCGAGGCCCCTCCCTCGAGTCCCCCTAACTCTCCCATCGAGGCCCCTCCCTCTAGTCCCCCTAACTCTCCCATCGAGGCCCCTCCCTCGAGTCCCCCTAACTCTCCCATCGAGGCCCCTCCCTCGAGTCCCCCTAACTCTCCCATCGAGGCCCCTCCCTCGAGTCCCCCTAACTCTCCCATCGAGGCCCGTCCCTCGAGTCCCCCGAACTCTCCCATCGAGGCCCCTCCCTCGAGTCCCCCGAACTCTCCCATCGAGGCCCCTCCCTCGAGTCCCCCGAACTCTCCCATCGAGGCCCCTCCCTCGAGTCCCCCGAACTCTCCCATCGAGGCCCGTCCCTCGAGTCCCCCGAACTCTCCCATCGAGGCCCCTCCCTCGAGTCCCCCGAACTCTCCCATCGAGGCCCCTCCCTCGAGTCCCCTACAATCCTAATCTTTTCCTCTCTCCCCTCCACAGATTCCCACATTTCCCTCCTTTAATATTGATGTTTTGGCCAAAATACCGTTCACTTTACATCTCACCGTTTCCATCTCCGTCCTCTGCTCCTCCACTGTCTGATTATTTTGACCACCCTGACTATGCCTCACTGATAACTCTACCACACCGACAATGATTCACACCAATTTTATGCCCTTTTAATTTGTTTTACAGGGTCGTGTGGGGTTAAAAGGGAAGAAGGGACAAGCTGGTGATCAGGGGGAGATGGTGAGTGACAGGAAATCTCCCTGAACCCTTGGGTCCTGAGCAATGACCAGACTTGAGCAGGGCTCCGGGAGGGGTTCAAGGGTCAGGGAGGGGTTCATAAATCGTGGAAGGGGTACGTGGATTGTGGAGGGGTATCATTGAATCATAGAAAATTACTGCACAGAAGGAGGCCATTCGGCCCATCATGTCCTTGCCGACTGATAAAGAGCCACCCAGCCTAATCCCACTTTCCCGCACTTGCTCCGTTGCCCTGTACGTCCCGGTTCTTCAGGGGCACATCCAGGTACTTTTTAAATGAGTTGTGGTGACCAGAACTGTATGCAGTATTCAAGCTGTGGCCTAACTAGTGTTTTATACAGTTCTAGCATAACCTCCCTGCTCTTATATTCCATACCTCAGCTAATAAAGGAAAGTATTCCATATGCCTTTTTAACCACCTTATCTACCTGTCCTGCTACCTTCAGGGGTCTGTGGACATGCTCTCCAAGGTCCCTCACTTCCTCTACTCCTCTCAGTATCCTCCCATTTATTGTGTATTCCCTTGCCTTGTTTGCCCTCCTCAAATCCATTACCTCACACTTCTCCAGATTGAATTCCATTTCCCACTTTTCGGCCCACCTGACCAGTCCATTGATATCTTCCTGCAGTCTACAGCTTTCCTCCTCACTATCAACCACACGGACAATTCTTGTATCAAGGGGTCAAGCACAGAATCTATTTGGTTAGAGTTAAGAAACAATAGAGGTGCCATTACACTACTGGGTGTATTCTATAGGCCACCAACTAGTGGGAAGGAGATAGAGGAGAAAATTACAGGGAAATTACAGAGAGGTGCAAGAACCATAGAGTAGTGATAATGGGGGACTTCAACTATCCTAATATAGACTGGGATAGTAATAGTGTAAAGGGCAGAGAGGGGGAGGAATTTCTGAAGTGTGTTCAGGAGAACTTTCTTGACCAGTACATTTCCAGCCCAACGAGGAAGGAGGCATTGCTGGATCTGGTTCTGGGGAATGAGGTGGGCCAAGTGGAGCAAGTGTCAGTGGGGGAGCATTTAGGGAGCAGCGATCATAGTATCATAAGGTTTAGAATAGTTATGGAAAAGGACACGGACCACTCTAAAGTAAAAATACTGAATTGGAGGAGGGCCAATTTCAATGGGATGAGAACAGATCTGGCCCGGGTAAATTGGAATCAAAGATTGGCAGGCAAAACTGTAATTGAACAGTGGGTGGCCTTTAAAGAGGAGATGGTTGGGGTACAGTCTGGGTACATTCCCACGAGGGGGAAAGGGGCAACTAAAGCCAGAGCTCCCTGGATGACAAAACAGATAGAGAGTAAGATGAAACAGAAAAAGGGGACGTATGACAGATGTCAGGTTGATAATACAAGTGAGAACCAGGCTGAATATAGAAAGTTCAGAGGGGAAGTGAAAAAGGAAATAAGAGGGGCAAAGAGAGAGTATGAGAATAGACTGGCGGGAACATAAAAGGGAATCCAAAAGTCTTCTACAGGCATGTAAACAGTAAACGGGTAGTAAGAGGAGGGGTGGGGCCGAGTAGGGACCATAAAGGAGATCTACTCATGGAGGCAGAGGGGATGGCGGAGGTACTAAATGTGTACTAAATTTGCAGGGCTACGGGGATAGGGTGGGGGAGTGGGACTAGCTGGATTGCTCTTGCAGAGACCTGGCATGGACTCGATAGGCTGAATGGCCTCCTTCCGTGCTGTAACCTTTCTATGATTGTATTATTCTATCTGCAAAC